>NC_080173.1:14416498-14716498 GCF_950295315.1 Erinaceus europaeus
TAGGTTGCGATCTCTGTACGAATCTCTGTGTATTCTAGCTCGTCTGCCTTCAGACCTTAGCTGAGGATCTCGGCCAGGGGGCCCAGTTTTGGCAGGGAGCCCGTGGTCTCCAGGAACTGCCCAGACTTCATAGCAGGAGGACAGGCCGGCCAGCCGTGCAGAAGGTGTGGGCTGAGGTGCCACGGGGTGGCGGCCAGGATAGGCTGCTGCGGCCCTACCCCATGGCCCTGCCATGTCGGCCGAGCAGCGTGGAGGGAGCCCGCGCCCAATGCCCCGTACCACGCGGCGGAAAGCCGGCTCATGTGGGCTGGCGTTGGGCTCCTGCGGGCTGGCGTTGGGCAGAAACCACAGAGTGGTCCAGAGATAAATGCTCCAGAAACAGCCAAACAGTTTCGTGAAGAAAAGGCAAAGGCCTTTGGAGATCTCTTCACAAGCAGAAGAGAAGGCCATAGTGCATAGGTAGCCAAATTGTCTTCACTTATCTGAGAGATGCGCAGGTCAGGTCCACGTGGGCGCCATTTGTTGTTAAAGTTCGGGGGCACCAGCAGGCCGGGCTAGCTTCGTGGCGGTAGACAGAGATGACCAGAGACACATGGCTGGGTTGAGAAACTGCAGTTTAATCTTTATTCAGGAATGGGCAAATCACCACACCATGTGCTTCCCCATCATTCTCCTCTAGCGGGGTGCTGCTGGGACTCTGGACGTCCTTAGCATAGGGGGCGGGGAGAAAGCAGGGCACAAAACTAGCAAGGGCCAAACCAATTCTCTCAGAGGTCGGGGGGAAGGGGAGCAAACCAATATGAAACATACCAACATAAAGGGAAGTGTGGAGAACTCACTGGGGTTGGAGGAGGGGGGCAGGAAGTGACAACACACGTGATCCCCCTCCAGCTGTGCAGTGACCTCTCCCCAGCAGGGTCCTTGGTCAAGGACAGCAGGGAGCCTCTGAATAGCAGGCAAAGCCAAGTGAACAAGAAGCAAGAAAGGTCACACACATGGCAGGAGGTCGGAACATCCCAGGGTGACCAGAGGTGGCCAAGGAGTCCAGGAGACCAGAGCCAAGGCCAGGACCTTGGCTGCTGGCTGTGGAGGTCTGTGGGCACTCCTGGAGCTGCTGTGGGCATCAGGGAACCTCTAGGGTGACCACAGGCAGAGCAGAAGTGCTAGAGTTAGGGGAGGAGAGGAGAGGGAAGAAGCCAATTTTCCCCCACTTCCCTCTAGGGATGAACTGGGCATGGGGGTGTGGAGCTGGCAGAGGCTTTCCCATGTGGAGATGAGAGAAGAGGTAGGAAGGCCATGAGGAGGGGGGGTCAGCCCTGCAGAGAGGGGATGGGTGGAGGAGAGATGGTCATATTGGCACTGATGTTCTGACTCTTCAGCGGCAAGAAGATGAGACATGAGGAGAAATCAGGAAGAGGGAGAGGAGCGATGTGGGGGCTCTCGTGCTCCTCAAAGCAAGCCTATTGGTGTGGGTGAGAATGGAAACTGATCAAGAAGCCGGGCAGTAGCACAGTGGGTTAAGCGCACATGGAGTGAAGCGCAGGGAGCAGTGTAAGGATACAGGGTTTGAGCCCCCAACTCCCCACCTGCAGAGGGGCCACCTCACAAGCAATGAAGCAGGTCTGCAGGGGTCTACCATTCTTTCCCCCTTTCTATCTTCCTCTCCTCTCTCGATTTCTCTCTGTCCTATCCAAAAATGACAGCCATAACAACAATAATGATGACAACAACAATGATAAACAAGGGCAACAAAAGGGAAAAATAGCCTCCAGGAGCAGTGGATTTGTAGTGCAGGCACTGAGCCTCAGCAATAACCCTGGAGACATAATAATAGTAATAATAAAATAAAATAAAAAATAAAAGAAAGAAAGAACTAATGGCAATATGGCAGCCCTTAGCCAAATGCCTGGAGAAGCCACAGGGGGAGGTAGCTTGACCAGTCCACCAGGAAGCCAACTGGAGGCTAGGAAGGTGTGAAGCAGGACTGGACCTGGTTTCTGTGTGCCCATGTCTCTTTTGATCAGTATCTGGTGGCTCATAAGAAGAGAAGGCAATGAGCCAAGGGAGCCTGCAGCAGGAATTGGCTTGTCATGCAAGGGGTTCTGGGAGGTGATGAGGGCACTGTCAGGGGACCGCTGGGCTCTACCCATGGTGCTCAGACAGTACAGGAGCAGGAGCTTGAGTTCGACTCAGCAACCAAAAGGCAAAGATGTCAGCCATGAGGGATGCTCACAGGACAGGTGGTCACAATGACGATGAAGACAGGATGTAGACGTGGGAGGGGTGGCATGAGAGGAGGCCAAACACGACAGAGGATTTGGAGGCAGGATGTTCTGGGTGGGGTCTAGGCTCAAGGTGTGTCTGCAGCAGTGAAGAGCATGGAGTTGACAGTCAGTAGATTTTTTTTTAAGTTGACTAATTTATTTTATTGCCCCCAGTATTATCACTGGGGCTTGGTGTCTGTACTATCAATCCACCACTCCTGGCACACAGACACACACACCCTTTTTTTTTTTTTACTTTCTTTACTTTTCTAATTTTTGTTAGATATGACAGAGAGAAACTGAGGGAAAGAGAAAGACAGACTTCTGCAGACCTGCTTCATCACTCGTGAAGCGGATCCCCTGCTGTTGAGAATCAGGGGGCTCAAACCTAGACCTTTGGGTTTGGTAATATGTGTGCTTAACCAGCTGTGCTACCACTTGGCTCCCCTATTTATTTATTCATTTATTTATTTATTTATTTATTTATTAGATAAAGACAAAAATCAAGAGGGAAGGGGGAGACAGAGAAGAAAAGAGAGATATCTGCTTGTGAAGTTTCCCCTTTGCAGATGGGAACTAGGGGCTTGAACTCAGGTCCTTTTGAATTATAACATCTGGGCTCAACCAGGTGTGCCCCAGCCAGTGGGTTCTGTGGGAGGCTGATTACCACCAACCTCACAGGAGATGCAGGGAGGAGGACAAGGGCTGAGATCACTGAAGAAGCTGCCAGCTCTCTAACAACACTCAGTTCTTATGTGAAGACCTAAAGGTTCAGCCCTGGAGGGGAGCTGGAAAGGGAGTGAGTCTATAAATATGCTGCCTTACCAGTCCAGAATGCCCTGGCTCAGCTCTCAGCTCCGTTTTTTGCATTTATGTATATGCAATGCACCCTCCCCAAGTTCAACATTTGGCTCCTGAGTTTCTCCGTCAGTGGTTAATAAATCACACCTTCGTAGGCCCTCCTCTCAGGCTTGCCTCTAGGGATGGTCTTAGTCAGCTAGAGCTGGAGTTCGTAACATCATGTATCAATTTCCCAACATTTCTGGAGGCTGGAAGTCTCAGAGCAAGGGGCCAGCATGGTTGGTTCTAGTGAAGTGACTGCCTCTTTTTAAAGACATTTTAAAATATATTTTACTTTAATGAAAGAGCATACACACATAGACACACACACACAGAGAGAGAGATACCAGGGTACTGCTCAGCTCTGGTTTATGGTGGTGCTAGGGATTAAACCTGAGACCTCAGAACCTCAGACCTGGAAGTCTTTTGCATTATGCTATCTTCCCCTCCCAGTCACTGCCTGGGCTTTCCTTTGGTGCATGGACACAGAAAGAGAGAGTGCTGGGACTGGGAGATAGCTTATCCAGTACAGCAGAGACTTGACCATGTTCAAGGACCAAGATTTGAACCCGTTGGCCGCCACAAACATACAAAAACAAGGTCCACCGCACATCAAGTAATGGAGCAACTTCGTGAGCAGTGGTGCAGTGTGTCTCTCCCTTTCTTTCTGCCTCTCACCTTCTTATTTATTTATTCTTAAAAAAAGATTTTCGTGCTTGGCACTCCAAAGTCTTTAAAAATTTTTTCTTAATTTTAATTATTATTGGATAGAGACAGAAAATTAGAGGGAAGGGGAGATAAGAGAGGAAGAGAGACCGAGAGACCCCTGCAGCACTGCTTCACCACTTGTGAAGCTCTCCCCCTGCAGGTGGGGACCAGGGGCTTGAATCCGTGTCCTTGTGCACTGTAATGTGTGTGCTTAATCAGGTGCACCACTGCCTGGCCCCTCACCCTCTTACCTTAAAAAAGAGTACACTGAATGTAATTGGCCCAACCCCAGTGGAGAGCAGGCTGGAGAACTCTCAGAAGTGTAGAAAGGACCTACCTGGCCCTGCAATTCCTCTCCAGGGGGTATATTCTGTTGGACATTATGCCAGCTCCCCCCCCTGCTCCATTCTGCATTGTTTGACATGGTGGTCTATTTACATAATCATTGTTTTGCCTGAGACCCGCCCTGCCTGCAGGGCATTGGTTTAATCCCCACTGGTTAGATGGAAACTTGCTACCTTCTAGCTCTTTTTTCCTCTCCACCCCCTCTCCTAGCCATTTCCTTTTCCGACCTGCCACTTCCGTCTCAGAAGATATAAAGGCATTTTCTCTGATCAATAAAAGGCATTGCATTGTGTTCCTGCTCAGCCGCTCAGTTCCTGGTTCCTCTCCCGCGTCGCTGAGTAAGCAGCAGCCCTGGTTGGCTCCAGTCAAGTTCTCTCCCCCTGCTATGCAACCTGACAATATTCTAAGGAACCAAAGACACCCATCCAAAAAGATTTGTGTATATCTATGTTCATAGCAGCACAGCTTGTAATAGCCAAAGGCAACCTGGTATCCAACAACAGATGAATGGCTGAGTAAGTTATGGTATATATATATATATATATATAACTCAGCTATTAAAAATGATGAATTCAATTTCTTCATTCCATCTTGGATGGAGCTTGAAGGAATCATGGGAAGGGAGATAAGCCAGAAAGAGAAGGATGAATATGGGATGATCTCACTCCTAGACAGAAAGGGAAAACACAAAGTAGAACTTAGACTGTTCTTGGTGTATTGCACCAAAGTCAAGAACTCTGGGGGGAGAGGGTGGAGTGTTGAAGGGAGGACTTTCAGGTCCTGGAATATGATGGTGGAGGAGAACCTAGAATGAAGGTAAGAATGTTTTTTTGCAGAAAACTGAGAAATTTTACACATGTACCAACAACTGCATATACTATAAACCATTACCCCCCCACCCTTACCCCCCAAAAAAAGAGTCCACCAGGAATGGTAGGATTTTGCAGTTTGAGGAAAACACTGATGTGTATTTCACCAAAGTAAAAGACTCTGGAGTAGGGTAGGGGGGCAGGGTTCAGGTCCTGGAACAGGATGGCAGAGGACCTAGAAGGGGGTTGTATTGTTGTGTGGAAAACTGGGAAATGTTACACATGTAAAACTGTTGTATTTACTGTTGACTATAAGCCATTAATCCCCCAATAAAGACATTTAAAAAAGAAAGAAAGAAAAATGCTGATGGAGGGGGATTTTTTAATTAAATAAAAAAGAAAGGGGAGAGTTCTAAGGACTCCTATTACAAAAATAAGCCAATCCATGAGGTCAGGGCCCTGCCCTTATGACCCCATTTTACCTGAATTGTCTCCTTAATACAGTCACAATGGGGCTTAGAAAGTCAACAAATGAACTCAGCTCTGTGCATAACAGAGATCCAGCTTAGGACACAAAATGATTTATTCGGGTCCTCTGAGCTCAGAGTTGTCTGAAAGTGACAGGGGGTGGGATACAGGGTGGTGACATTCAGGAGCAGTGCTAGCTAGTACAGCAGGTGACAGACTATGTCCCCAGTGTCAGAAAGACTTTTACCTCCTGTCTTTCCAGATGGGGACACAAAGGAGTGCTTTCTCTTGGTGGTTCAAAGAAGCCACCTGGTCCTACATGGGTTACCCCACAAAGGTGAGGGCTCAGAGAGGAGGGCTCCCATCTTCCTCAAACACACCAGCAGAACCTCACGCTAGAGAGGGGGAGAATAATAGTTTCTGGGCTTTTTCCTTCCCATCTGGTTTCATCTCACACATCTGCCCCTGCTCCCAGAGCTAGAATCAGTCTGGGGAGTCTGTGCAACCCCACCTACCAGCAGATACCAATTCCTTAAAGGCTGTGCCCACCCCACTTGGCCCAGAACCTGGAGACACCATAGATACCTAGATGGAGGGGACGACTCCAGTTTACATGGGCAGTAGAATGCCAACCCATGGAGAAAGTGGTTTCCCATCTTTTAGATAGAGTGACTGGGGTGGGACCCAGTGTCCTCAGAGACCTGTGCAAGGGAGCAGGCCAGCAGGAGTCTCTGGGGGGGGGGGGGCTTGATCCCACAGGACAGAAAGGCCAGCTGCCCCTGTGTGAGGGTGCAGGTGTTCTCAGAGCACAAGAGAGTATTCCTCATGAATCTTCCTGCTCTGACCTCTAGGAAGAAAACCAAAAGAATCAGTCCTGCTTCCCTGCCAGTGCTCACAGTGAAGGCAATGGCATTTCTCATTTGTTCTGAAAATATACAAAGTTGGGGACATGAGGAGAAGACGTTAAAACAGCAAATGAGGGGCTGGGCGGTAGCACAGCAGGCTAAGCGCAAAGCACAAGGACCAGCTTAAGGATCCCGGTTCAAGCCCAACAGCTCCCCACCTGCGGGGGTGGGGGAGTGGGGGTAGGGGTGGGGTGGGGGGGAAGGTGTCACTTCACAAGCCGTGAAGCAGGTCTACAGGTGTCTATCTTTCCCTCCCCCTCTCTGTCTTCCCCTCCTCTCTCCATTTCTCTCTGTTCTATCTAGCAACAACAGCAATGGCAACAACAATAATAACAACTACAGTGATAAACAACAAGGGCAACAAAAGGGAAAAAATAGCCTCCAGGAGCAGGATTCATAGTGCGGACACCAAGTCCCAGCAGTAACCCTGGAGGAAAAAAAAAAAAGCCCAGCAAATGAGCCCAGAGGAAATGGTTTAGAAATAAAGAAGTGCCAGGAAAGGGAGCTGGGAGTTCAGGGTGAGGGAAGGGGGAGACAAATTGGGGGGCAGCCACAATCAGGCAGGGCTCTGAGGGGGTAGCTGGAGAAAGTGGGGGAGGGTGCCCCATCCCCACAGCTTCCCTTTCTATTCCTGGTTCCTAGCAGCCACCACTGGGGTGCACTGCGCTCCCCTCCCTTCTAGAAGTAAGTGCAGATCTCACACCAGGAGCCAGCTCTCCCAGCCTGACACAGGATGGGCTGGAGCCACCCAAAGCCAGGCTGCTCTGAGGGCCAGTCTCTTCTCTGGGTTCCCCATCATCTGGCCAGGACTTCTTCTGAGCTTCCCTTGGTAGGAGACTCTTCCCCGCCCCTCCCTGCTTTCTTCTCCCTAGTGCACCCACATTTCCATCTGAAGCTGAGATGTCCCGCCTCACTCCCCCTGCTGCTATTTCTCCATCTCAGCTTTTCTCCCCTTGACACCCAACCATTATGCCCCCCTGACCCCATTCCTCCTGCAGTTGCTTCCTAGGGGATCAAATAGACACTCTGTTCAAGAATCAAGCAGACTGATTCCCATGCCTCACTCCTGCCAACACACACCCTACTTTCCCCAGGTAAGCGGCCTTGACCGTGCCAGATACAGACCCTCAACCTGCAGGAGGCATCCACAGCCTGTTAGGTGTTTGGAAGCCCTGCTGGGTGCTGGACAGTCTGGGATGGGGCTTGGCACTCAGGACACTGGCATGAGGGAGCCTGAGTCTGCTGGTCATGCCTGGGGGAAAGCATGCCTGAAGTCACCACTGTGGCCATTTAAAAGCAGAGACAGAAGTGACCAGTGGCTCTTGCCTTGGCTTTACTGTGTCAGAGTTTCATACCTGGGAAGGAAAAGATGCTTTTCTGAACCCTAAGGCTCACCCCACGTCCTAAGCAGAGAGAGAGGACTGGACAGGGAACCCAGGAACTGTAATTGCCCCACCCTGCCTGGCCCCTCACCCAGCTGACCACTGTCCCATTGAGGGGAGGAGAGAAAGCTCCAGCCATTTTCAATGCTTCTGTCCTTCCTCTGCCCAGGAGTCTGGGGTGCAGGAACACTGCAGGGCCTGGCCCGGAGCCTTGTCACACCCAGAACCCCAAGCTGCCAAGCACAGTACCACAAACTAGATGGCTACACAGCACACAGGGCATCTCTCACTCCCCCAGAAGGCAGATCCATAGTTGAGTTGTTCAGGGTGATGGTCCTTTTGGAGACTCTGGGACATCTGCCCCAGGTCCCCTGGTCTCTGTTGGTCACCTGTCTTGTCCAGAGTCCCTTGGATTCTGGCAGCACCATCCATGCACAGGCCTCTTTCTGTACCTGTGTGTCTTTTTCTCATAAAGACACTCTAATGAAATTGGATCTCACCTCCAGTCTTACAGTAACTGCATGTCAGCAAAGGCCCTGGCCCCAGACTTATACTTATACTCTCAACTTCTGGGTAGACATAAGTGGAGGGGGAGGGGACGAGTTACTAAATTCACTAAAGCAGGAGCAGGTGATGCGGGGGGGGGGGGGTGTGGAACCACACACAGTTCACAGGTGGCCACTGACTGGGGTCCTGAGCAGCAGGGCATGATGGGGTCCCGAGGGCTGTGGGGACGCCAGCTCCTACCCCACAAGATTTCCCTGGAGCTTCTAGCTGGGTGCCCCTTCTGGAGCCTTCCACCATCCCCTCTTACTCACCTCCCCTGCTTGGGTGGGTGGGGAAAGCATGGTGATGTTTTGATTTCATCAAGTTATTAAGAACAAATGATTTGGGAGTAGAGACAGCCGCTCTTCAGGAAGGTGGCGGACGAGGCAGGCAGTGAGAACAAAGGACGCGGAGCCTCTGCTGTGCTGCCAGGCTTGGCTGAGCAGTGGGGGAGGGAGCAGGGAGGAGGCAGGGAGGAGGCCCAGCCTCCCTTCCCCAGAAGCACGGCCACGATTTAATATGCAAAGGTGGAGAGGCTGGCATCCAGGCGCATCGCGGCATGCCATATTTCAAACAAAGAATATACAACAAAGGGTCCGCGGACGCGGGGATTTGTCAGAATCCAGCGATGGGAAAGATTTATCTAAGCCTAGCGGAGGGGCCTGTGACCTTGGGCTTGAGAGCTTTAAAGAGAACAGGCAGCTGTTGAAGATGAACAAAGAGATGCTTGTGATTATCATTATTTAATAGAATGGTCTTAAACTGCAGGGAGGGGGAATTAGGTGGCACAAGAGAATTGTTTTTTTATTCCAGGAGATGTAAGGAAGATGTAATGGAGGGGAAAAAGCCAGGAAGGGGGGAGGTAGGCAGAGGGGAGAGTTCGGACAGATTTCCGAGATGAAGCGAAAGGAAGGAGAGCCTACAAACTGGTGAGAGGCAGTAGGAGATAAACAAGGAGTGTTCTCATATTCATCCTATCTATCTATCTATCTATCTATCTATCTATCTATCTATCTATCTCCCTTCCTGCTGCCACCTCCCCCCCCCCGCCCTTCTCTGAAGGTTCAGCTTCAATACCCACCCCCCAAATAGCAGGTGGACATCAGGCAAGGGCTAGGCAGGCAGGTGCAGGGGCTTCAGGAATTCCATTGGGAAAGGGCTTGTCAGTGCCCACAGGAATCTGTAAGTGGTAGGGCTGCCTTTCTCTTCAGGCCAAGGCTCCCAAGCTGCCTGCTGAAGGAAGCTGGGCACAGGGCAAGGTCCGCATGTGGTCTTGGGGTTTGTGAGAACCAGGTTCCAGAAAAGAGACGGTGACAGGTGGGAGTTGTGGGGCCCAGTCCGTCCTGGACATGCCAGCTTTTGAGCTTCTGAGTGAAGGGGGCTGTGGGCTCTGACTGGTGGCGATGGTGGCATAGGGGTGGGGGTAGTACAGTCAGGCATCCATGGCTTTCCGGGGGAGGTGGATGTCCCTGACAGTGAAGAAGCCCAACCTTTCTCTCCCACAGAATGTCTTCTTTCCATTGGTGACTTACCTTCCTTTTTCTTAAAGTGCCCCTCTCCCACACTAAGACACAACCCACCACCCAACCCACCACTGTTCTTCCTGAAGTGCCCCAGAAGTTGGGTACTGAGCAGCTGGGGGGGGGGGCTCCCTTCAGAGGTGGGTGGGGCACAGAGCAACAGAAGCTGCTCCATCCTTGTGTGAGAAATGAGAGGGTCAGATAGGGACACCCCCTGCCCCCGCTTCCTGCTGGGGGTGGGCAGATGTTGAGTGCATCTCCACTAGATTTCCCTCATTTCACACCAGCTGCTCTGACCATGGGCAACTTGCTCCCCACCCCTACTCTCCCAAGATCTGGGGGAGAAAATCATTTCCAAGTCATGCTGGAGGGGAGAAAGGAGGCCACTCAGGTTTCTGGTGTTTTGGAATCTGGGGGCCTTTGGAGCCTGTGTGTCCTCCAGCTGGCCTGGCCTGGCTGTGTCAGCAGCGACGTCTCCTGCCTCCTGAGATTAGTCCCAGAAAGGGCTGCAACTGTTTTAACAGGTACCCAGAAGATTCTGGTCCTCAGGACCATCCAGGGACAGAAGACCTGGTCTCCAGACACCTCCAGCCCATTGCTCCTCAGTCCCCAGTTCAGGGCAGGTGGAGTCAACTCTCTCTCATTCTCCACTCACTGCGGGTGGCTGGGAGTAGGAGACAGGAGGGGACATGTGGCAGCACAGCCAGGAGCTCTAATTTAAATGAGCAGACAGGGTGTTCTTGGGCTGAAACCCACCCCCAGGAGGAAATAATTCTAGAAACTAGGACTCAGACAGAGGAGAACAAGAAGGTGACCTGATCCCCCTGGCGTGGTGTCCCTGAACGTCCAGGGAGAGTTCAGCTCCACACTGACCCAGGTGTGGTCCTGGGTCTGGGCCTGCTCTTGTGCAGAATGGTGTGACCATGATGAGGGCTGAAGATGGCCAGAGTGTTCTCTAGAGGCTGCAGAGGGGTCTTTTCACCCCATGTTTTCCAACCCCTGCCCATTCATGCCCCCTGTTGGCTAAAGTGAAACCTGACTGGAAGGTGGGGGAGCCCAGCTAGAGGGAAACTGTCTTTGCTTTATTTATTTATTTATTTATTTATTTATTTATTTATTTATAGGAGGAACAGGGAGATAGCATAACAGTTATGCATACTTGAGGCTCTTTAGGTCCTAGGTTCAATCCCAGCCAGACCTGAGCAGTGCTCTGCTTAGAAAAAAAAAAAGTCTTTGTAGGGTTCAGGTTTAAGGCTACAGTGTACTTCTTGAGGTCACCTGAGGAGTGTAGCTGGCCTGCAGGAAACCTGGCTAACCGTTAAGAGAGTTGTAAAGAGGTGACAAAAACCCATGGTGGTGAGGGTTTGGGCAGTGGCACACACTGCAGTGTATATGTCATCACACGTGGAGACCCAGGTTCAAGTCCCCAGCCCCCACCTGCAGGGGGGGCGAAGCTTCACCAGTGATGAAGCAGGGCTGCAAGTGATCTCTCTCTCACTTACCCTCTCTATTTCTACTTCCCTTCTCTCTCCATTTCTCTCTGTCTCTATCAAAAAAAAAAAAAAAGACAAAGGAAACAGAGACAGAAAAAAGAAAGAAAAGTAAACAACAACAAAACCACTGTGGTCTGGGAGATGGCACAGTAGATAAAGTGTTGGACTCTCAAGCATGAGGTCTGGAGTTCAACACCCAGCAGCACATGTACCAGAGGAGTATCTGGTTCTCTCTCTCCTATCTCTCTCATAAATAGCTAAATAAAAGAATGTTTATTTTTTCAAAAGAATAAAACCCTATGGTGCGGACTAGAATAAGCACAGCTCTCTGCCTCTTCTCTCTCTGTGTCATTGTTTCTCTCTCCATCTCTGTTCCCTCTGCCCCTCCATCTGTCTCTGGTCTCCTCTATTGGCCCCCAGGACACCTTTCCTAAGCTACTGGTGAGGTTGTGATCACTCTAGCATTTGGCCCTTTGACTTGTAATTACTTGGTGCCTCTAACCCTCTTCCACCCCAGTGTAGGGGTTCCCGCCAAGAGGGGTTTCTCCCCAGCCTGGTCATACAGCACTGGGGCTGGGGCCCTCGAGCTCACCCAGAGTGCCCTCTCCTCCCCTAACCTCCTGCACAGCAGATCATGTTTCACGTGCTGTCACTTAGCAGACTGGAGAGGAGCAGGACCTCTTACCAGTCTCGGGGCCTGAGCCCTGTGCCCACTTTCTGCTGTGGAGGACTCCAGCCTGCCCAGTTCTGGCTCTCAGAGACCCAGGGTGAAACCCTCTAGTGTGGCCACCCCCCGGCCCTTGGCAGGATTTGGATTCTAAGTCCTCTTTCCCGTCACTCCTCATCGTTATTAAGAGCTGATGCAGGTCTTGGAGCAAGGAGCCTTTGGCTCTGGGAAAATTATGTGTGACACTTTACATATGGATCAGGTAATTAATGGGTGCCCCGATTTCCTCCACCAGAACATAAAGAGGGTGAGCACAGCACTCTAATTCCAGATAATTAAAGAGTGTTTGAGTCGTCTGGCGCTGCTTGGGGAGTGAGGGCTGCTGTCATTAGCACTGAAGAGTCTTCCCCATTTTCCACACCTCACTGCAGCCAGGCCCCACTCACCAGGCTGGTGAGCCAGAGCCCCAGCACCCCATGCGCTCTGGGGCCATGTCTGCGGGGGCAAATGCGGCTTATGGATTGAGGTGGGCATGGGGCTCTCATTGTGCCTCCAGGCTGGCCGGCCTCTCTGTCCACCTCAGGTGTGCACATATGTGTGTGTATGTGTGTGTGTGTGTGCACAAGCGTGCGAGTGTTTACGTATGCACATATGCTCTGTGCAGACGTGTACACATTAAGAGTGTGTGTGTGGGCATGAGAGCACTAGACTGTGCCTGTGTGTTCATGCTAGTATACACACGTGAGCGTGGTTATGGGTGTTTGTGCACAAATGTGTGTGAATGACCTCTTAGAGTAGCCACACCCACAGTCATTGAGATCTGACTTCCAGGAGCTGTTCACTCCCCCAGGACAAAGAGTCTACACTGGGAGGGCCCAACCTCACTACAGGGCAGTGTAGCTAGCTGCTGGAACCCCAACCATATGCCCCATATCACTCTTCTGGGACATCCAAGGGGTCTGGCTGCTCCCAGAGCTGGGGTGTCTCTGGTGGTAGTAGTTGGTGCAGCAAGCCTTCTCCTCCGGAGCTCCTGGTGCCCATTCTAGTTCCAGGTTGGGGCTCCGGTTGCCGCTCCTTGTGGAAATGACTCAGGTGTGGATGGTCCTCCTCTGCACTGGCTCCTGGGAGGGCTGCACACCAGCCAATCGCACAAGGACATGGGTAGAGCCGGCTCACACAGCGCATCGGTCACATTTCCTCATGGAGCTCTGCCTCACGCAGCCCTGTCAGCAGGACCTCCCTGGTCTCCACCTTTCTGTGCATCTCTCTATGCAGCCCTGCTCAGTGGCCACTTAAAATGCAGTGTGCTCAGTGCCACTAATAACGACAGAGTGTCTGCCCAGGCCAGGCTGGCATAGGAACAGCCCCAGGCTAGAGATGAATAACAAGGGTCCACTGCACAGAATAGGCCATGAACAGCTGGGGGCAGGAAGTCCAGCTGCACAGGATGATAGGCTGAGAGCAGAGCAGAGCAAGCCAGGCCTTCTGGGGAAGCTGGAACTGGTTCTGCACCTGTTAGGCAGAGAGGGGAGAGGAGGTGCTCAGCCATGCACAGAGAGGGTCCAGGAACTGCATCGAATGTGTATCCCCAAGGACCAAGGATACACCATCACTTTTCTGCCTCTAGTGACTGTCATCTTGTTCCCAAGGGCTACACCTGTTGGAAGACTTTGCAGGTTGGTCAGCTATCAGCCATTGCCTGTCCCCCCCCCCCCCACACACACACACAGATCCAGAACAGTGTGACACTTCCCCCTAGAAGCTCCCTTTTCTCTAAGCCTGAGTAGGAGGGAGGGATGTTAAGCTTAAGGAGATTTTAATTTCAGCCAAGGCTCTCCCCAGACTCTCAGTTCTCATGGTCATCTGCCTACTCAATACAGCCCCTTGGACAGTGACTCCCATTGAAACAGTTGATGTGGAGAAATGGCTGATGGACAGAAAGGCAGGAAAGTGATCCACTGTTCTGAAGATGCCATAGTCTAGTTCAGGCAACCAGTGCTGAATTTGAGCCAGACTTCCCTGGCACTGAGACTGCTCTGCAGAGCTGGGATCCTAGATCCAAAACCAGGGACCAGCACCCCACTCTAGGGGTGTTCCCATGACCACTCAAGTTCTCGCTGCCTGCAAAGCTAGAACAAGTGTCTTGTGGTTCATGGAAGCTCATGTGTGTGAGCTGCAGAGAATAAGAGGCCCTTTAGACTGAGGCTTCCTCTTTCTGGAGGGGGTCTGGGCAAGCTTTCAGAAACTTGCTGGGTCTCAGCTTCCTCATCTGTGAAATGGGTCAATGATATTTATTTCCCTTCTGGGGGGAAAGAACATACACTTTCCACAATGGTGATAAACGTTGTACTTGTGGTAATATTCCTGGGGCTACCATACCAAGTACGACAGACTGGGTGGCTTAACGGGAGGTCAGGAATCTGAAATTAGATGTGTGTTGTCAGGGCTTTCCTTCCTCTGGAGGCTCTAGGGCAGATTTTTTCTTGCCTCCTCCTTGGCCTGTGGCCACAACTCTCCAATTTCCACTTCCATCTTCACGTGATCTCCTCCTGTTTCTCAGACTCAAATTACCCCGTGCTTTCTTTAAAGGACAATTAGCATAGGAGTCAGGGGTCAGTCAAGGAGGGAGCGAGCATGACATCAAGACTTTTGCTCTGGGTGGGGAAGGTTTAAGATGGGAACCCACTAGAAGGTGAAATGGTTTAGTTTGACCTTGAACACAGCAGGTGTTCACTGTTGACTCAACTGATTTGAGAATCAGCATGAGCCTCTTTATGCCTATTGGGAAGCTGGTGATTAAAATACTCAGTCTCAGGGGTGGTAGCATACCTGTCTAAGTGCACACTTGTGTCACCATGCACAAGGACCTGGGTTCAAGCCTCTACTCCCCACCTCAAGGGAGAAAGCTTCAAGGGTGGTGAAGCATGTACAGCAAGTGTCTCTTTCTCTCTCCCTATCTCTCCTTCCCCCTTCAAATTCTTTCTGTGCTATCAAAGAAAAAGAGAGAGAAGAGGAAAAAATGGCCACCAGTAGTAATGGATTTGTCATGCAGGCACCGAGCCCCAGTGATAACCCTGGTGACAATTAAAACAAAAATTCCCAGGGGCCAGGTAGTGGCATGCCAGGTTAAACGCACATAATATGAAGTTTAAGGACCAAGGTTCGAATCTCTGATCCCCACCTGCAGGAGGTCTGCTTCATAAGTAGTGAAGCAGGTCTGTAGGTATCTCTCTTTCTCTCTCTATCTCCCTGTTCTCTCTCAATTTCTCCCTGTCTTAGCTAACAAGAAGTAGAAAGAAAGAAAGAAAGGAAGAAAGGAAGAAATGGAGAAAGAGAAAGAAAGAAAGAAAGAAAGGAAGAAAGGAAGAAATGGAGAAAGAGAAAGAAAGAAAGAAAGGGAGAGAGAAAGGAAGGAAGGAAGGAAAGAAGGAAGGAAGGAAGGAAGGAAAGAGGAAGGAAGAGATAAAGAAAAAAGAAAAGCAGAAAAAAATGGTCACTGGGAATGGTGGATTCATAGTGCTGGCATTGAACCCCAGCAATAACCCTGGTGGCAATAGAAAAAAAAATCCAAGTCAAAGAAATTGTAATCACACAGGTATAGCATAGCATAGCATAGCATAGCATAATATAGTAGAGTAGAGTAGGTATAGCATAGCATAGTATAGTATAGTACAGTACAGTATAGTAAGTATAGCATAGTATAGTATAATACAGTATAGTACAGTCAGTATAGTATAGTATAGTATAGTAAGCATAGTATAGGATAGTATAGATACAGTATAGTAGGTATAGTATAGCATAGTAGAGTAGAGTAGGTATAGTATAGCATAGTAGAGTAGAGTAGGTATAGTATAGCATAGTAGAGTAGGTATAGTATATCATAGTATAGTATAATATAATAGAGTAGAGTAGAGTAGGTATAGCATAGCATAGTATAGTATATAGTACAGTACAGTATAGTAAGTATAGTATAGTATAGATATAGTATAGTAAGCATAGTATAGTAGGTATAGTATAGATATAGTATAGTAAGCATAGTATAGTATAGTATATAGTATAGTAAGCATAGTATAGTATAGTATAGATATAGTATAGTAAGCATAGTATAGTATAGTATAGTATAGATATAGTATAGTAAGCATAGTATAGTATAGTATAGATATAGTATAGTAAGCATAGAATAGTAGGTATAGTATAGATATAGTATAGTATAGTATAGATATAGTATAGTAAGCATAGTATAGTAGGTGTAGTATAGATATAGTATAGTATAGTATAGTATAGTATAGTATAGTATAGTATAGCAGGTATAATAATCACACAGATACAATTATGGTAAAGACAGGATACATATAATAAGCACTGTGATCAAGGAGGAGCCCAAGGCTTTGGGGCCTAAGGGCAAGGAAAGCTGAGTTCAAAAACCTCTTACCAGCAAATGGCCAAAAGCTTTTGTTCTCCCTTCCCTTCTCTTGTCGAGCAAAAAAACAATGCCCGCACTAGAGGCTTTGAGGGCCAGGAAGGAGAGGGGGTGTTCTGGAGTCCCAGTCTCCTTGTTCCTCCTTTGAGGAGTGACAAGCGTAGGATCTGTCTCCATGGATCGAGCCACTGTTGTGCGCTCAGGCTCTGTGTGCCCTTGGACTTCTGCAGACTGGCCACCTCCATACCCAGGAAGGCCACCCAAGCAGCTGGTCAGGTGACTAAATTTGGAAACATCACAGCTCTTACATGTCAAATGCCACTGCTTTTGTTACTCTTGGCACACTGGGTCTGCGTGGCGGGTCACTTGCCAAGTGAGCAGTACCCCAGGCAGAAGGCGTCTTTGTGCTCTGCTCCTTAGGGGCCTCTGTGTGCACTGAGGAGGTAAGTGAGTCTTTCCCTCTTTGGGAAGTGCCTGGCTTGGCCCCAGTGACCCTGCCCTGGCTTCATCGACCAGGAGCCTCTGTGGTGCTGCTAGTTGCTGGCTGAACATGCCAGCTCCACATCCACCCGCAGCCACAACTCCTAGTGCCACGGCCACAGCCTGTGATCCAGTGAGGCTCCGGGGCTGCTGAACATGCTTCAGTCTTCGGGAACCCAGATTTCACTTGGCAGGTATGTCCACATGCTCAGGAAGCCAACCACAGAGTGAGTCCCAACTCTGCTTGTGAACACCGTGGTTGTTCCTGCCCCCACCTGAATGAAAAAGTAGCAAGTGGGAAATCCACATGTGCAGGTGGCCCTGGCTCCACATACACACAAAAGATGCCACTTTGTGATGGCTGTGGTTGCAGTCCCTGTGAACCAATGCTCTGCACTCCACATGGGAGTGAAACCATCCAGTAGTGTCTTTCATCTCTTTACTTATTCCACTCAGCCTGATCACTTCCAGTTCCATCCATTTTGTCCCAATGGACACAATGTGACTGCTTCCTTGCAGAGTCAGGACACCCCCTAACCCCCACCCCCAAAGGGGCAGAGCATAGACTGTTTCCAGGGGGTGAGAGAAGAGGACCTGGCCAGGATTCCTGGAACCTGGGTTGAGAGGCCTGGTTGTTCCTGGCTAATTCCAGAGGCACCAGCGGTCAGGAGCATTCTGGCTGCACATTTTTTTGCTCTGTGCAGGGGTCCTCCCCAAAAGTCAGTTCCCTGCCAGCAAGCTCAGTCCTGCTTCTCCCCATCTCCAGTTCCTGCTTATGCTTGAGGCTGGCTAGTAGGGAGTGGACCCCCTTTTTGCATCCCCCCACCCCTTAGCCACATGCAAGGAGCTCATGGCACCCTCAGCATCAGTCTCCCACTAGAGTGTAAACTGAGCCTTGTTGCCCCATATTCTCTCCCGGCCTCCAGCCTTTCCTCCACACACTCCTCCACTCCCCTGCAGGTGGAAACATTTGTTTCTTGCCCTCCCCCACCAACACCCCGCATCTCTCTGTGTCTCCCCTGCCCTTTCCGTTGTTATTGCTTGTGTTGATTTGCATGCCATTTTGCTTGTGGTCTCCATAGCAACATCCACCAAATGGCCTATGGATAATAGAGGGGCTCTGGGGGTGGCAAGGGAATCCAATGAGGGATTCTGACTTTTAAAAATGAGCATAGTGATTCCACCACATGCTTGGCACAGGTGACAGCCTCTCCCACAGCTCTCTGTCGCTCCTCCTCCCTGGTGCGTCTCACCAGAGAGCTCTACCATCTGCAGGGGAGGGGAGGCAGCATCAGAACAATGAGGACAGAGAAGCAGAGGTACCAGAGAGGAGACCCAACTTCCACCAAGGGAACCTTCTGGAAAGACCTCCATGGTATGATTAAAAACCTGGAGCCCGGGGGCTGGGCAGTGGTGCACCCGGTGAAGTGCACATATTACCAAGGGCAAGGACCAGGGTTTAAGCCTCCCACTCCTTACTTGCAGGGGGGACGCTTCACAAGTTGTAAAACAGGTCTGCAAGTGTCTTTCTCTCTATCTCCCCGTCCTCTCTCAATTTCTCTCTGTCCCATCAAATAAAAATTAGAAAGAAAAAAAATTAAAAAAGGAAAAAGTGACCAGTGGGAGTGGAGGATTTGTAGTGCCAGCACTAAGTCTCAACAATAATCCTGGTAGGGGGGAAAATGTGGAGCCCAAGTCTTGTCTTTTTCCCATTGTCCACCTTTGTCTCTCATCTGGCCACTTCCTTCATCCCTTCCCAGTCTTCTTTCTGAAGGAAGGAAGGGAGGGAGGGAGGGAGGAAGGAAGGAAGGAAGGAAGGAAGGAAGGAAGGAAAGAAGAAAGAAAGAGACAAAGGAGGAGAAGGAGTACAAGGAGAAGAAGTAGAGCATGACTTTATGTCTCAGGGTTTCTCAGATCAGACAAGATCGGGTGTGTTCAGGGTGGTATGGCCATAGATGTCAGGTTTCTCAGAATACAGAGAAATAATTCTCTAATTCTTTCCATGTGTCTGGCCCTGTGTTGTTTACAGCTGTTTAGTCATTTGAGGCTAGAGGACCAGGACTAAGAAGTTGTCTGCAGGCTAACAAAGTAGCTCACTTGGGTCGTGCTCTGCTTTGCTTGTCTGCAACATTGCTATAGTGTCTTCCCCTCCTTCCTCCACTTCTCTGTCTCTATCTGAAAAGAAAAAGTCAGCTCAAAGAAGCTTAACTCCGAAGATGACAAAAAAAAAGCTGTGTCCATTTAAAGATGAGAAGAGAACATCAACAAAGACAAAACACACACCAAACCCCATGGATGCTTGATGCAGAGTGCTGCTTTAGTCTCTCTCTCCCTTGTTTCTTTTCTTTTCTTTTCTTTTCTTTTCTTTTCTTTTCTTTTCTTTTTTGCCTCCAGGGTTATTGCTGGGAGTTGGTGCCTGAAGGCCATTTTTTCCCATTTTGTTGCCATTGTTCTTACCCTTGTTATTGTTATTATTATTATTGTTGTTGTTGGAGAGGACAAAGAGAAGGGAAGACAGAGAGGGGGAGAGAAAGATAGACAGACACCTGCAGACCTGCTTCACTGCCTGTGAAGCGACTCTCCTGCAGGGGGTCGCCGGGGGGCTCGAACTGGAATCCTTATGCCCGTCCTTGCTCTTTGCTCCATGTGCGCTTAACCCACTGCACTACTGCCCAACCTCCTCTCCCTTGTTTTAAAAATGGACTGTGGAGATTGCTCCATGGTAGAATGCACAGCTGAGTACCTGACTTTGACCTCTGGCATGGAAAACTACGTGTGTGTATGTCGAGTGGGGTGGTAGTGATGGTAAGGATGTAAACTTCAATTAATAAATTGGGTTGAACTTCAGCAGTTAGTATGCTAATTCTGAATTTGGAAAATATAAGGACAATCTTTCAGGGACTCAAACACCCCCATCCTGTTTGTGCTTACTTTGTCCCTTGAAAATATTAGAGAATAAGCCTTGTTCTGGGAGAGCTTTTGAGAAACCACAGGCTAGGAGACTGAAAGAGAGAAGGCTCTGACATACCTCCTTGCTGGCCGCTAACTTAGGCTCCCCGACTTCTCCCTATCCATGTCCCTCAGAGGGAATGAGAAATTGATCCAAGTGAAAACTTTCTCTACTGCATACTGAATGACGATCAATTTTTTCACTTTTTTGCAAAAAAAAAAAAAAAAAAAAAGAAGTCAATTTTGTCTTTCTGTTGTACTGGGCATATGTATTTAAAAAAATAAATAATAAACATAGTAATAGTTTCATTAAGTACAAATAATCTAACCCTTTCAGTAAAGACCAAGACTAAAAGAGAACTAGGAGAGAATAAAATAAAGGTAGAGGCAGAGGCAGAGGCAGAGGCAGAGGCAGAGGCAGAGGCAGAGGCAGAGGCAGAGGCAGAGGCAGAGGCAGAGGGAGAGGGAGAGGGAGAGGGGTGGGGGAGAGGGAGGGGAGTAGTTGGTGAGAAGCAGTTACAGAGATGGAGAACACTGCAGCCACCCTTGCAAACCATAGCTTTCAGAAAGAAGGGGGCAGGCAGGTTGAGGATTGGGCATTGGGGACATTGCTTCCCTGCAGGGCAGATCCATCAATCTAGCTTGGCGCTCGGGCAGGAGAGGTTTTGCGAGCTGGGTGATCACCTCCACCCTGCAGCCCTTCACAGGGAAACAGAAAAGAGCATCCCTGCTCTCCATTTCTCAAAAATGCCCACCTGGGAGAGAAGGCCTTAATAGCCATGTGTGACAGTGTGCAACCGAAATTAAGCTGGGTGAGGAGGAGTTGAATGGGCCATTCTGCTCTTTACAGCACAACACAGCCCACCCCCAGACCATGATCCTGATAGTCTTCTTGCAACCGTATTTGAAAGGAGGCTCTAGGGTCCTGAAACCTAAAAGACGCAATGTTAACAGAAAGGGTAGGAGCTTGACTTCTGGAAACCTGACTCTGGACAGTCCTTCCATGTCCTTCTTTCTGTGTTTCTCTCCCACACACCAGACTTGACTTGCATGCACATTCGTGTTCTGACCCCCCCTGGCCTCTGCATAGGGCTGCAGGCTGAGGGGTACCTTGGCTGAAGGACTTTTTTGGTAGGAGGCAGTGTGTGCTTTTTTTTTTTTTTTTTTTTTTTACCAGAGCAATGCTCAGCTCTGGCTTATGGTGGTGCCGGTGATTGAACTTGGCACTTTGGAGCCTTAGGCATGAGAGTCTCTTTGCATAACGACTATGCTATCTACTCCCACCCAATGCGCTTATTTTTGTTCCTAGAGCTCCTCAGAGAGTTTTACACATGGATCGAAGCTGTGCTCATACAATTGTGAGCAAGATTGTTGCAAACAGGGGTTTTTTTTTGTTTTTTTTTTTTTACTTTTTGAAATAATACCTATTAATTAATTTTTTTGTGGTTATAGTGGATTGTAAGATTCCAGGGTTACAGAGTATAGTTCCCCACCGTACCCACCCACCAAAGTTCTGTGACCCCCATTCTCCCACCTCCCAAAGATAACCACCATGGTTTTCACGGGCCTTAGAAGCAGTTTGCTTGCTCCTGTTTTTGTTGTCCCTGTGTATCAGGCCTCTAGATTCCACATGTAAGTGAAACTGTCCAGTGGTTTTCTTTCATCTCTTTACTTATCTTGCTGAGCATAATCACCTCCAGTGCTGCCCATTATTGCCCCAAAGAGAATGATATCATCTTTTTTAATTGCAGAGTAGTATTCCATGGAATATAAATCCCATCATTTCATTTTTTAAAAGCATTTTATTTATTTTATTTTTGAGAGACATGCAAAGAGAGAAAGACAGAGAGAAACACCAGAGCACTGCTCAGCTCTGGCTTATGGTGGTGAGGAGGACTGAACCTGGGACTTCACAGCCTCACACATGAGAGTCTCTTTGCATAACCATTATGCTATCTACTCCCTCCCACCTCCAATCCCATCATTTCTTTAGCCAGTCATCTGTTGATGAGCATTTAGCAGCCTGCTTCCACTCTTTGGCCACTGTGAATAATGCAGCTATGGAGGGCACATATGTCCCTCTGGAGAAATGTTTGTCCTTTGGGTAAATGCCTACGAGTAGTATTGCTGGATCACAAGGTCATTCTGTTTGCATTTGTTTAAGCGCTGTCCATACAGACTTCCAGAGGGGCTGCACCAGTTTGCATTCCCACCAGCAGTGAAGCAGAGTCTCTTTTCCTCCACAACTTTCAGATGTTTTTATTAAAGTCTTGAGCAGTGGGTGAAGACCAGCCAATAGAATGTTCCAAGATGCTGCAGAGGGCCCCCTACCTACACTGTCTGACCAAGGCGGCGTCACCTGTAGCCACCAAGCACAGGACATGTGGCCAGAGCAAACCAGGACCTGGTTTTGCATTTCACCTAATTCCAGTGTCTTCAAACGGTTTCCTGTGTCCAGGGGTTTCAGTTTCCCTTCCAGAGAAGCAGCCTGAGTCTCCCTGATTTGGGTAGTGCAGCCCTGTCTGTCAAGGTAACAGGTGCAGGCAGATAGAAGGGTGAGATGGCCCCTAAACAGCTGGCTTCGCTCTAAGGCATTCCACCCCTCCCCCCAGCCTGCCCAGCACTGGCACGTGGGCTCTTCCTTGGGCACTTGGCTCCTAGGACCGCTCGACTTGCCAACTCCCACCCTTCCACCTCCTCCTTCCTTAATTAACTCAACAACTTTCTTTCTCTCTGCCAAGATCAAGAGCAGCATGCTGACCTGTGCCAGCCCCCATGGAGTGGAGATGAAAGGACGGTGTAAACCCCACCTCCAGCCTACCCTCCCCAGACACACCCCTCCTCAACCTCACATCCCTTAGGGGCTGCCTGACAGGCTGGATACCAGGATTTGCCTGATGGTTAAGCAGCAAGTTGGACAACTGCCCTCTGGGTCCTGCTGAGAGTGGTGTTCCTTTCTCAGTTCCATGGGGGAAAGAAACAACAGCCATGCCCCCAGGGAGAAGTTGCCCAGCTAGGGGGCAGTGATCTGGAAGAGACCCCTGCCTCCCCTCTTTTAGTCCCTCATGAGACAGACAGGTGGACAGAAGCTCACAGATAGAAGAGAGACTTTCCCAAGGGAAATTCAGGTGTCCCCTAGTCTCATAATCAGGACCAAGAATCCTGAGACAGACAGCGTCACAGAAGGGGGCATGTGGCCACTTGTACTTTTCTGTGTCCAGGTAGGCCAGGGACTTGCTCAGAAGGAAGGCCTGTCCGTATCACTCTGAGCAAGCCACTCCCGCCCACCCCCCAGCTGAGGCTAAGCCAAGCATCATTTTTCTCCCTAAGGGATGTGGCACAATCCTACCTAGCCTCCCCAACCCTACAGACTGGAAATGAGACAGGACCCTGGGAAAGTACCCTTCCTGCCTTCCTGCCCCAGTGGCCTCTGGAGAGGAGGGGGGAAAGCATACCTGACAGGTACAAGTCTCTCAGGAGTTTGCAAAAAGAGGGGTGGGAGAGGGAGAGAGAATGAAAAAGGAACATGGAGAGAGAGACAGGGGAAGGAGAGGAGAGGGGAGAGGCAAAAGGGGCAGGGAGAGATGGAGAAAAAAAACTTGGGACTGGGGAGACAGCACAAGGCTGTGCAAAAGACTCTCATGCCTGTTGCTCTGAGGTCCCAGGTTCAACCCCCAGCACCACCATAAGTCAAAGCTAAGCAGTGCTCTGGCATGCACCACCTGGCCCTTTAAATAAAATATTTGTGAAGAGAGAGAGGAACCTTTTTAAATTAACTAATGAAGAATGAAATTACACTGAGCTGGAAACCAGAAGCCTGGTGTTGGGGGTTTTGTCCTCTCTAACTGGCAGAGTGACATTAACTCTCTTCTGGGGACCTCTTGGGCACCTCTTTCTGCTCTGTCTGCAGTGTGGGGTATGCTCAGATGTTCTGACACTTGGCGCCTAGACATACTAGGATTCCAGCTCCTCACTGCTGACTCTACCCCTGAAATGGTTGGGGTCCTGGGCTCCCGGGGCAGGAGGGGGGGCAGCTGGCAATCATGAAACCTCACCTCCCAGCCTCTTACAGGTGAGGCTCATCCATATTGACAGGAAGGGATGTCAGGCTGCCTCCAAAGCCACCAGGGGCCCAGCAGCCCACTGCACGCTGTCATAAAATAGGTTGTCACCTGGGGAAGAATCATCACTGATGAAATATTCCAGGAGACAAAAACAAGAGGCACATTGATTTTCCCCAGGAGGTCAGACAACTTCTGCGAAGCTCCTGGAAGTTGCCTGCCAGGGCCTTTCTCTGAGAACATTCATTTAGCCCAAGATGTCACCAGCCCCTGACCTGGGCAGTGGCTTCCAAAGGTCATCAAGATTCCAGGAACGAAGACTAACCCTGATCCAGGAGTCATCTTCTCTCTAGATTCACCCAGTTGGTTCTGAGAAACTCTGATTGTTAGAGGAGACCAGGGTCAGACTGAGACCTGGCAGGAAGGGTTTTCATGTTTACCTCCTCTTATGGGATGGACTATGCTAGGCTTCTATGCAAATGAGCCTCCTGACATGAACAATCACTGCAGGCTGACCGCAGTAGCTGAACAGGCTGACCTGCTCCCAGTGCGGTCTGCCAACAGCCTATATAAGGGCTTGGTGCTTTGAAGCCAAAAGAAGGGCTGAGGGGGGCTGGGTGGTGGCACACCTGGTTGAGCACACATGTTACAATGCACAAGGACCTGGGTTTGAGCCCTTAGCCCCCACCTGCAGGAGAAAAGCTTTGCAAGTGGTAAAGCGGTGCTGCGGGTGTTTCCTCTCCTCTTCATCTTCCCCTTCCCTCTGGATTTCTGACTGTTTCTATCCAATAAAGATAATAAACAAACCAAGAAAATTTATTTAAAAAGAAGGGCTGAGGGTTACTGTTATGGTTTCATGCACTGTGCTCCTCCTCTCCTGCAAGTAAAGCTCACTGTGCCTGGTTCATGGGGTTCCACTGATTCTTCCTCTTTTTAATCACTCTTTAAATTTTTTAATTATCTTTATTTATTGGATAGAGACATAAATTGAGAGAGAGAGAGAGAGAGAGAGAGAGACAGAGAGACACCTACAGCCCTGCTTCATCACTTGCAAATCTTTCCCATTGCAGTCAGGGACCAGGGACTCGAACCTGGGTCCTTGTGCATTGTAACATGTGTGCTCAACCAGGTGCACCACCACCCGGCCCCTCCACTGATTCTTTTACAGTGACTGCTCTTCAGGTTGGTCACGGAAATGCTTGTCAGGGCCTTCCTAAGAGCTGTAGCACTCCATTTGCTTATTGTCTGGTAACTCACCAGCGCTTCTTAAAGACAGAAGGACCCTGCTTTCCTCCACCGTGTGCCCACAAGATTGGTGGTGGTGGGGGTGCTGCTCATAACAGAGTTGGCCAGTTGTTCAAGGCTGAGACCTTGCAGAGACTCCCCGGGCTCCCTGATCATCAGCCCACCACAAGGCTGTGGCCGGGGTGTGGTCAAGTGCAGCATGTTCAGAGAAGTTGAGGCCAGGTGTCAGCAGAAAATGACTCTTGAAAAGGCACTTTGTGGGGCTCAGTTGCAGTTGAACACACATTACCATGCACAAGGACCCAGGTTCAGACCCTGATTCCCTACCCACAGGGGGAGCCCTTCACGAGTGGAGAAGCAGGTCTGCAGGTGTCTTTCTCTCTCTCCCTCCCTATCCCCGCTCCCCTTACAATTTCTCTCTCCCTTTCTTTCTCTCTCTTTCTGAACAAGTCATCCTGGAGTAGTGCAGCACTGATGGTAACAAAAAAAGAAAAAAAGAAGAAAAAGGAGAGAGGAGGAGAAAGAGAAAGCGTCTGGGTGGTGGTGCAGCACCTGGTTGAGCGCACATGTTACAAATCACAAGGACCCAGGTTGGAGTCCCAGTCCCCACCTGCAGGGGCAAAGCTTTTTAAGTGTTAAAGCAGGGCTGCAGGTGTCTCTCTGTCTCTCTTCCCCTCTATTTCCCCCTCCCCTCTCCATTGCTGACTATCTCTATCCAATAAACAGTGATAATAAAAATTTAAAAAAAGAGAGAAAATAGAGAATGATCAGAGGAGATCATGTCTTCCTTCCTTTCTTCTTTCCTTCTTTCCTTCCTTCCTTCCTTTTATCCCTTTCTTATTTCCTCTTTTTCTTCTTTTATTTAACTAAAAAGAGAGAGGCCAACATCCACCACTTTTTCTTAAACTCCATCTATTCTTTTCTCCACCTCCCACTCTCCATCCCCCACGTGATCTGAGTTCTGTTGTCAGTGCTTACCGTTGTGCCCAGAAGTTCAAATCCTGATCTCACGCAAAGAAGACCAGAATCACATGCAATAGCAAGAGACTTTATTATCAAGCTTAAGCTTGGGCTGCCAACACCCTTCCAAGCAAAGGGAGAGTCTGTGACCCCGATCACTTCTCGTCCCACCTTTTCATAGTTATCACAGGGTGGGCACAGGTGGAAATATCCACACGAAACAAGGGACAACTGGCCTTGGGCCAACAGCTGCTCTCAATATTTGGGGCCCCCCTCCAACCCCACGCTTACTTGTTCATTTTGTTTGCTTGTTTGTTTTATTCATTCATCTGTTTCATCACTTGTAAGGTGGGAACCTCAGGCTCTAAAATCCATGATTGGATATGCCAAAATTTTGCCCAACAGTGTGCTTTCAAAACTCAGAAATACACTCTGCCCCAGCACTCCGAGCTCCCCCACACAGAGAGATTTCTGGCTGGAGAGAGTGTTTCATTCTCACAGGGATGTGATTGAATGGCAGAGAGCTCCTCTCCCGTGACTGATAACATTTCCCCAGGGGAATGCACCCCCAAGTTGTAGGCAAAGCCCCCAGAAAATTGAATATTTCAGAACTAGCCTTTCCTACAGGGGACATATCTATTCCCACATACTAGAGATAATGGTAGCTAGCTGGGCTGCACTCTGTATTCAGCGTCCACTGGGCACAGCCTTGCTCAAAATGCAAATCACCCCAAGCTGTGTTCCACTGTACGCTGAGATTTTAGTCCTTAGTTGTGTGCCACCCAGACATAGGAGGTCCAGGGTACCTGTGAAACACGGCCTCCTGGATCATCTTGATGGAGCTCCCTACTGCATCCCCCTGCTTTTTAAGAATTTTATTGACACTGGGGTTATTGCTGGGGCTTGGTGCCTGCAAGATGAATCAAGATGAATTCACTGCTCCTGACAGCCATTTTCCCCCTTTTATTTTGATAGGACAGAGAGAAATTGAGAGGGGGAGGGAAAGATAGAGAGGGAGCGAGAGAGAGACACCTGCAGCATTTGTGATGTTTCCTCTCTGCAGGGTGAGAACTGGGGACTTGAACCTAAGTGGAAAAAAAAAAGAAAGAAAACAAGAGGAAGAAAAAAAAGAAACAGGAAAGTTGTGGTTTATAGAATTATGGAACAGAGGTTGGGGAGACAGAATAGTGACTATGCCAAAAGACTTTCAGGCCTGAGATTCTGAGTTCTCAAGTTCAATCTCCAGCACCATAAGCCTGAGCTCTGGTGTATCTCTCTCTCTCTCTCTCTCTCCCTCATAAAAAGAAAAGAAAATATTAAAGAGGGGATAGGTAGTGGCACACCTGATTGAGCACACAATGTGCAAGGACCCAGGTTCAAACCTCTGATCCTTACCTGCAGGGGGAAAGCCTCACAAGTGGTGAAGCAGATCAGCAAGTGTCTCTCTGTCTCTCTTTCTCTCTATCTCCTCCTCCCATCTTGATATCTGGCTGTCTCTATCAAATAAAGATAACAATTTTTTTTTAATTTAAAAAGAAAGAGAAAAGTAAGAGAGAGGAGAAGGAGAAGAAAAAAATTTTAAAAGGAGAAGGAGAAAGAGAAGGAGAAGGAGAAAGCGAAGGAGGAGAAAGAGAAGGAAGGAGAAGGAGAACTGTGGGGCTGTAGGGGGAGCGCAAGAACATTCTGAAGCTGAGGCCCTGGTGCTCAGCTCCCTGCTGTCAGCGGGCCTGGGAGGATCCCCAGTTCCCTGGAGGTAATGGGTCTGGAACGATGCTCCACTTCCCTGGGTGAATACAGCTGCCTCTCAGGGGGCTCAAGCAGCAAGTTTTCACGTCTCCTGGAAACTTCGGGACCTCCATTTTCTGAAGCAGACCCAGAGCTCTGGAGGGTGACCTGAGCCTGAACCCAGAACAGGGAGCAGCTGCAGCAAAACAGACTGATGCAACCCACACTGGCTGCCTCTGCTCAGGAGAGGCGAGCACAGCTGTCACACACACACACACACACACACACACACACACACACACACACACACACCATGCTCCCTAGCTTCAAATCTTCTTGCTCCTCTCCTCTCTCCTCCAACACCCTCTTTTAAGCAGCCTCCTTCTCTAGGCCATAGGTCTACATGCCCTTGAACCTGGCCCAGCCTGGCTGTTAGCTGGCTGCTTGATGCCAGTCTCTCCCTGCTCCACCCCTGCTGCATCTCACACTTCCAATCTGGTCCTGGTGAGAGTTGGGATCAGACAGAGGGCGTCTGAGAAGTGTTAAAACAACAACAACAACAACAACAGTGGCCAAGAGATGGAGCACCCTGTTGAACACACACAAGACCCGAGTTCAAGCCCCCAATCACCATCTGCAGGGGAAAGCTTCACAAGTGATGAAACAGAGTTGCAGGTGTCCCTCTTTCTCTCTCTTTTTTTACCTCCCTCCTCCCCTCTCATTTTATCTCTGTCCTATTAAGAGAAGAAGGAGAAAAAGGAGAAGAAAAAAGAGGAGAAAGAAATTTCTTTAGGAGTCGGGCTGTAGCGCAGCAGGTTAAGCGCAGGTGACGCAAAGCGCAAGGACTGGCATAAGGATCCCGGTTTGAGCCCCTGGCTCCCCACCTGCACTTCACAGGGAGTCACTTCACAGGTGGTGAAGCAGGTCTGCCAGTGTCTATCTTTCTCTCCCCCTCTCTGTCTTCCCCTCCTCTCTCCATTTCTCTCTGTTCTATCTAACAACAACGACATCAATAACAATAATAATGACTACAACAATAAAACAACAAGGGCAACAAAAGGGAATAAATAAAAATTTAAAAAAAAGAAACTTCTTTAAACAACAACATTAAAAGTAAAGAAAAAACCTCAGCAAGCCATACAGGAGAGTCAGGGTCATTTTGCATCAGGCAGAGTTGTTTTCAGTGCAATCACCCTGACAGGTGTGTATGAAAACAGAGACTGGTGATGAAAGGCTAGAGGGATCCTCAGTCAAGCCCTCTCCCCAACAAATTCCCACACACCTTCCAGTTGACTCTGTACCCCATTTGCATCACTGACACCTGTGAGAATGTACTGGATACAACAAATCAAAAAAGGGCCACCCATGCGTCTTTCCATGTGTGAACTTGAGAGGCCTCAGATTTGGTTCACATCCAGCCAAGTCGCTGGATCTCTATGGATCCAACTCTCAAGATCAGCATCCCAGCGTCCAGCCCTGAGGTTTCATCTATGTAAAGTCTCTTTAGCACATTTCCTCATCAAACTTCTTTTAAGAAATATTTTAGTTATCAGAGAGAGAGAGAGAGAGAGAGAGAGAGAGAGAGAGAGAGCCTCCAGAGCACTGCTCACCTCGGCGTTATGGTGGTTCTGTTGCTGGGTATTGAACCTGGGACTTTTGGTGCCACAGGTATGAGTGTCTTTTTTGCGTAACCATTATGCTATCTCCCCAACCCTCAACCTTTGATGGAAGGGCATGTAGCTGGCAAGCATTGAATCAACACCACTAGAATGACTGACCTTGCTTATCCTGGTTCTGTCATCTGGATTGCGCTGTCTGAATTTGCATAACTTTTTTTTTTTGCCTCCAGTGTTATCACTGGGGCTCGATGCCTGCACTACAAATCCACTGCTCCTGGAGGCTACTTTTTCCCTTTTGTTGCCCTTGTTGTTTTATCGTTGTTGTGGTTATTATTGTTGCTACTGATATCATCGTTGTTGGATAGGACAGAGAGAAATGGAGAGAGGAGGGGAAGACAGAGGGAGGGAGAGAAAGACAGACACCTGCAGACCTGCTTCACTGCCCATGAAGCGACTTCCCTACAGGTGGGGAGCCAGGGGCTCGAACCAGGATCCTTATGCCAGTCTTGCGCTTCATGGCATGTGTGCTTAACCTCCCTCCCAGCCCCCTGAAAAGCTATTTGAAAAATTTTTATATTATCTTTATTTACTGAATAGAGACAGCTAGAAATCGAGAGGGAAAGTGAGTGCTAAAGAGGAAGAGAAACAGAGAGACACTTGCAGCAGTGCTTCACCACCCTCAAAGCTTTCTCCTGCAGATGGGGTCCAGGGATTTGAACCTGGGTCCTTGTGCTTTGTAACTTGTGTGTTCATCCAGGTGCACCACCACCTGGGGCCTGTATTTGCATAACTATTTACCCAAATTCTGCCAAGACTCCCAGGAAGCATAAGCCAGCCAGCCCTGATGCCTTGTACACCGTCAGCTCTCAGTACCTGCTTATCAGCTAAAGGCAGGACTGGAGGAATTTCAGTTGGCTGGCACGGCTGACTGGTTTGCTGGAAGCAGTTCTCTCTAAAGCCTCACACCTGGTCACCAGCTTGAACTAAGCACCTTCCTGCAGCTGAAGCTTCATGGCCTGCCCTTTCTACTGGTGGGCTTTACACCACTATTCTCTTTGTTATTTTACCCAAGAGTGAATGCATACCTTTCTTTTCCTATTACAGTACACTGGAAAATTGAGTAGTCTCACTTTCAGTTATGACTCTAACAGTACAGTTTTGGAAAGTCCCCATGGACACGTGGCCTCAGGCTAACCTCACAGCAACTTTGTGAAAGAGGTAATAGCTTTCACCTCCAGTGTCAGGACAGAGAGCCAGTGGTTTCTGGAATTTAAAATACTTGCCCATGATCTTGTGGTTAAAATTTATAAACCCTGTAGATCTTTCTTTCCCTTCCACCCTCCCTCCACCTATCCCTTCCTCTCTCTTCCTTCCTTCCTTCCTTCCTTCCTTCCTTCCTTCCTTCCTTCCTTCCTCCTGTCCCTCCTTCTTTCACTTTCTTCCTTCTTTCCTTTCTTTTATTTGGTAGGACAGAGAGAAATTGAGAGGGGAGGGGAGATAAAGAGAGAGAAAGAGACACCTGCAGCACTGTTTCACTGCTTGTGAAGCTTCCCCCCTGCTAGTGGGGATTGGGGCCTTGACCCCAGTTCCTTGCACATGGTAATGTGTGTACTCAACCAGATGCTCCACTGCCTGGCATCTGTAAACTGTTCTAATGGCCTAGTATCTTTACCCAGCTCCCAGGCAGGCCTTTGCCCCTGGCCTGCAAATTCCCTCATTCTCTCTGCCCAGACCTGCCCACTGCGGAGAACTTGCTGACTGTCCAGCACCAGCCCCTTCATTAGACTTGGGAGGGCTGATGCTACCCTTGTCTTTCCAACTCAGTGTTCAGCTAGATCCAGTTAGTAGTTTGAAACCTGCAGTGGTGGGAATTTTTACACCATGGAAGTTGGCTAAGCGGACCTCCCCATCCTTCTACCTAGCTCTCTCCCACCAGGAAGTTACTCCTAGGCCCCTTGTGTATTTTGTCTTCTAGAGAGACACTCACCCGTTCATTATGTGGGGCAACTTAGAGTGAGAAATGGGATCCTTTGAGCCCAAGGCAGAGATTACTGGGGGTGGCAAGAGGGGGGAGCAGGAATCTGGAGCCAGGACTTTACGCGTGATGAGCCCTCCAGCTCATTTCCTCCTGCCGAGCCTCCTTCAGAGCCCCCTTATAAATGCCAGTCAAACCTTATGATTCTCTCCTTTCATTATTCAGTGAGGAGAAGGATTAAAAATACATGATGGCATTTTCCAGGTCGAATCGCTCAGCATGGCAGGGGTGTTTATCAAGGGTCCTTGTCCCTGCTGTGACATCTGGGATGTGAAGTGCTCCCCCAGCCCCCACTGTGCCTCCCTGGCCCCTACTTGGGCCTCCTCAGTGTGGGAACTGAGAAAGCATCTCCTGCCAGAAGAGGCCAGGCCTTTGTGCTTGATTGAAAGAGACAGGATTTGTTTTCATTCTCCTCTGCCTTCTGTGCTTTGAGGTTCCCTAAAGCCAGGGGATTCAGGAATAAGCAAAGAAATCAGATCCCCCAAAGACTGGCTTTCTGGCTAATTGCCTCAGCGAGGATTAGCTCCCAATCCTTCCCTGCTTGGAAGGTGCCTTTCTCATCAGGCCTTTATTGAGCCCCAGGTAGGACAATTCCTGCTGCCCTTTCATTCTAGGGAAACTTCTAGGTATCTTGCCCTCTTTCTCTATGCCAGGGTGCAGTACAGGAAAACAGCAGTGCTTTTTAGGAGGGCAGGGACAGGCTGACTCTGTCCCCCAGTGACCTCACCTTCATCCCCAGCCCATGTTCAGGCCTGCATGCCTGGTAAGTCTGTCTCTGTCTTCCCCTGATTGGACAAGGAGTTGGGACAAAGGGGGGGTGCTAGAGGAACTAGAGGAGGTGTGGGGTCTCTTCGTCCATGCTACATCTGGCTACAGCTGACTTCACATGTGCCTCTAATCCTGTGTTTCGGGACATCACAGTTGCAACTTGAAATTGAGCATGGTGTGAATGTTTACACCACAGAAATTGGCCACCATCACCATTAGAGCTTCTCCATCTTCTTCTCCTCCTCCTCCTCCTCCTCCTCCTCCTTCTTCTTCTCCTTCTTCTCCTTCTTCTTCTTCTTCTCCTTCTCCTCCTTCTCCTTCTCCTTCTCCTTCTCCTTCTCCTTCTCCTTCTCCTTCTCCTTCTTCTTCTTCTTCTTCTTCTTCTTCTTCTTCTTCTTCTTCTTCTTCTTCTTCTTCTTCTTCTTCTTCTTCTCCTTTGTCTCCTCCTCCTCCTCTCCTTCCTCCTCCTTCTTCTTTTTTCCCCCCTTGGGAGATCCATTTGTTCAGCATCTACCGGCATACCCCCAAGCACTTGAGAGACTACAAGAAAAGGTTCAGAAGCCAGAGCCAGAGTGGTTTTCTTAGGGGTGGAGATCTGCTTTCCTGGGGAGCAGAGCTGGGATGTAAACAGGCCTCCCAAGTAAGACTTTGTAGAACCCACTACTCTGTGCAGAGTTCCCTGTCAGGTGGGACACAGGAGGGCGGAGTCCAAGTGACTTCCATTCCCCTCCCCACACTTTGGGGACTTGGTCCAGGCTCCATTTCCAGGGCTTGGTTGGGGTTGGGGTGGGGTGGGGAGGGTCCTCCGGAGCCAGGGCTTTGGAGCAGTGAAGCAGGGTATGGGGAGGGGGTTTGATGGAGACCCCTGCCAGCTTCTGGAAGCCCTGCTCGGGGACACAGAGAAGGATTTGTATTGCTCCAGTTTGACACACCCCCACTCACCCCTTTCTTCCCCCAGTAGCCCAGTAGGTCTCAGAAGGGAAACTCACAGGGACATGTGCAAAAATCAGATCAGGACAGAAGGACAACCAGAAACTTGCCACCATGACCCAAGAAGGAGTAAGCCAGGCCTGGCTGTCTGCCACACTGACCAGAGAGCTTCCCTAGCGCAGGAAGAACTGTGGCTCCCTGATCAGCCTGCTCCAAGCTGGGATGAGGAATTTTTGGTCAGGCCCATTAAGTGTAGCCAGAGACGGACTCCCAGGAGGAAGCAGCCCAGCAATGTGATGACATCTCAGCCTCCTCTTCCTTCTCTTGTCCCCCTTTTAAATTAAAAGGGCTCTAAAGTCCAATTATGGGAGAGAATACATAGTCTCTTTAAACCAGAGACTCCAGTGCTGCTCAAGGGATATTTGTGACTGCCTCCGGCCTCCCCCTAGCTGAAAAATTATCTACTTTCTCTCTTTGCTAAATTACCGCATCCTGAGACAAGTGCTGAGGGGGTCCCTGCCAGAAAGCCCCAATGTCAGCCCTCCCTGCAAACTCTGAGCCCTTAATTGGTTTGGAAATAACGAGTGCATTGCTAAAAAGGCTTCGGGGGATTAATGTCGAGTACTGCAGCCCCTTGATGTCCTAGGGAGCGGTGTCTGGGCATAGGTGGTGGCAGGCACCATTAATTTCATCCCTTGGCACAGAAGCATCATTAAGATTCAGATTTGGGGAATGTGGCTTCCAGAGCCCCAAAGCAGCCTGAAAAGCCTGTGGGTAGGAATGTTTTCAGGCTCCCCCCTTTTCTTCCACTAGGGGAGGGGCACACGGGAGAGGTACCACCATAGCTCACATGTTCAACCCTACCTGCACCTGCCTCTAGGTGCATGAGTCAGGATTTCCTTTGCTGCTTCCTGAAGGGGGTGGTTGTATGCAGCTGATGGGCTAGTTCCTTTCCTTTTCCTTCCCAAAGGGGGGGGGGGTCTATGCATGAAGTGGATGAACAGGGAAAGAACTTGCAAGTCAGGGCATGGGGGGACTGGGTGATGGAGCACCCAGTAAGCAGACACACTACCATATGGAAGGATCCAGCTTCAAGCCCCGGCTCAAACAAGTGCTTGTGGTGTGCTGGGCACAAGGGGTGAAGCAGGTCTGCTGGTGTTTATTTCTCTCCCCTTTGCTACCTCCCCACCCCTCTCAATTTCTCTCTGTCCTGTCAAATAAAACAAAAAAGTGGGGGGGGGGTTGGGAATGGGAAAAAATGACTGCTGGGAGCTGAGGATTCATAGTGCTGGCACCGAGCCCCAATGATGACCTTGTTGGCAATAAAACAAAACAAACAAAAAGAACTTGCAAGTCAGACTTGGGCTGAGTCTTGCCAGTTAGCTATGTGGCTTGACACAAATCACCTAGCCATTCTGAGCCTCAATTTGCCCTTCTAAACAATAGGGAGAGAGCTCCCATGAAGCTGAGCGGAGGTTTGAAAGGAAAAGACTGGACTCAGGGGTTGACCCAGTAGATGCTTGGTACCATCTGTGTGTCCCCACATGGTCAGGAAAAGGTTACTGGGCACTCAAGAAGTGTCAGAGGGGAGCCTGGCTGTGGGGCTTTCAGTTAAATACCCATATCGCCATGCACAAAGATTCAGGTTTTAGCCTCCACTCCCCACATGCAGGGTGGATGCTTCATGAGCGGTGAAACAGATCTGAGGTGTCTGTCTTTCTCTCTGCCTCTCTATCTCCTCCTCCACTCTCAGTTTCTCTGTCCTGTCAAGTAAAAATAAAGTAGAAAAAAAACTTGGGGTTGGGGGAACAGATGCCAGGAGCCATGGATTCATAGTGCCAGCACCGGGTCCCAGTGATAGCCCTGATGGCGATAAAAAAGAAAGAAAAAAAGGCAGAGTAAGAGCATAGGACATCACAAGACCTTCACCAGCTGGGCCAGCAGTATCCACAAGACCTCAGCCAGCAAAGTGTACACACAATGACAAGTCCTCTGGCCCTAAACTAGACAACCCAGGCCCAGGTCCTTCCCCTCCCTCTCTCCAGGCAACCTGAGCCCAGGTACTGGGAAAATGGCAAAAACGGAGGGCTCTTGATTCTAGCTCAGCAATGCTCTCAGAAGGTCTCTCTGCAGATGTCAGCAGTGGAGAAACAGAACCGACCTGCCTGGCCCATGCAGAACCTCGCAAACAAGGAGAATCAATGTCAGGTGCAACTTGGAGAGCCTCTTCAGCAAACCTACCAACTAAAACAGTTCTTTCATTAACAAAGGTTTCTGAATTTTGAAAATAAAAGGCATGTGCAGTATGAGAGGAAGAAAAAATCATTCCAAGTAATGCCAGGGGGTGAACCCAGGACCCTGTGCATGTGCAATGCTTCTGAGCCACTGCCCAGCCCAATTCTATACTTTACTTTTTTTAGAGAGGGTGAGAGGGAGGGGGGCATCAAACCACTGATTTTCTTGCCATACAGTCCCCTTGGTGCTATCCTTGGTGCTCACTTGCAGTGCTGGGGATTGAACCCAAGGTCTGAGGCATGGTAAGACATGTACCCAGCTGAACCACCTTCTGGCCCCATGCTTATTGGAATCTTTAAAGGCCTCATACTGGTAGTTAGGTTAAGCGCACGTGGCACCAAGGGCAAGGACCAGCATAAGGATCCTGGTTCGAGCCCCCAGCTCCCCACCTGCAGGGGAGACCCTTCACAGGCGGTGAAACAGGTGTGCAGGTGTCTATCTTTCTCTCCCCTCTCTGACTTCCCTTCTTCTCTCCATTTCTCTCTGTCCTATCCAACAACAACAACAACAGCTATAACAACAATAACAACCACAATAAGGGTAACAAAATGGGGAAAAATGGCCTCCAGGAGCAGTGGATTCGTAGTGCTGGCACTGAGCCCCAGTAATAACCCTGGAGAAAAAAAAAAGAAAACCACAAGAAATAATACACTTACATACTTATTTAAAAAATAATTCACATGTAAGTGTACCTGTGTAGTGCAAACCCATGTTGTTGAGGGCTCCACTGTGTACAATGTTTGGCCTGCCTCAGAGGAAAACAAAATCCAATCTCTGGGCTTTTCAGCCCAAGAAGCAGCCTGGAGAACATTTTGTTTTAAATGAGTTTGGAATTGATCCCTTAGTGAATCTCATATTCAGCTAGACTGAAGAAACTATAAAGTTATTGTTAAGGCATTTATTATTTTTTATTTAAAGAATTTATTTATTTATTCATGAGGAAGGAGAGAAAGAAAGAACCAGACATCACTGTGGTTGTGCTACCGGGGGTTGAACCTGGGACCTCATGGTTGAGAATCCAGTGCTTTATCCACTGCACCATTTATTATTTTTTTGTTGATCTAATAGTGATTTTTTGTTGATCTAATAGTGAGTTGACAATAGTATAGAATTTTAGGAATATGGCTTCACACCTAACTGTATACATAGACAACTTACCACACACACCACCAGAACTGCAGTGCCATCAGACCTGAGACATCCCTCACCTGCCCAGCCACTTCCCTTAAAAAAACCTCCATGGAAGGGAGTTGGGAGGTAACGCAGCAGGTTAAGCACACGTGGCACAAAGCACAAGGACCGGTGTAAGGATCTGGGTTAGAGTCCCCAGCTCCCCACCTGCAGGGGAGTCGCTTCACAGGCGGTGAAGCAGGTCTTTCTCTCCTCCTCTCTGTCTTCCCCTCCTCTTTCCATTTCTTTCTGTCCTATCCAACAACGACGACATCAACAATAACTACAACAACAATAAAAACAATAAGGGCAACAAAAAGGAAATAAATAAATATATATATATATATTTTTTTTTTTTTTAAAAACGCCACCATGGTTTTTGTAGGGAGAATGTGGAAGAGACAGCACAGAGTCCAGACAAGTAGTCACAGGAGGTTAAACTCTGCATTCAGCAGATCCTCACCTGGGAAGGTGTATCCCAGAGGCTCTGCCACCAAGCTCCTGCCACCAGGACAAAGCAGGGGCCCCTCCCTTTCTGAATAAGTGCAAGTAAAGTCATCTACAAGGGGTTAACAATATATATGTATGAGCTGTCTCCAGCTGCTTCTGTGTTTTCACATGTGTTTGTTAATGAAAGGTAACCTGAGGGTCAGGTTATTATGTAAATAACTGGGGGGGGGGGCTGGAGAGAATCCCCTTTCCCCAGGAGCGGCTTGGCAGCTTCCAGAAGCCGCTAATGAATATGGGATCTTGTCATCTGCTCACTCCACACATGGGCCTGGCAGTGTCCTTGGTCTTTAGCTGTGCTGTACAGAGCTGAGGAATTATCGGGGAGGCTGCCTTTGGACTCAGAGGAGCCACTGCTGCTTCCATGGTGCTAAGACAGGGGTGAATTCTGATCCTCTTCCCCCCACACACCTTACTCCCTACCTCCTACCTCCAAGCATGGGGGGGTCCTGACTACATGGAGGGCCTTGCAGGGGTGGCAGCATGAGCCAGCTCCATCCACCAGGCCCAGAGCTGCCTATGGGCCCCCATGGAAAGTCAGAAAGGAAAAGATAGGCAAGAAGTGATAGCCTCCAGAGACCCCCAGGATCCGTCAGTCACAGGGAACTTAGAGAAGTGGCAGCCAGAAGCTGAGCCCAGGGGTGACAGGGCCCATAGCAGCCTCCCCTGAACAGGCCACCAAGCACTGAGAGGCCCACAGACACCAGCAGAGACCATGGGGAAGGGAACCAGTTGGAATCTGTGGATTCACATTCACAGCCCCTGGTCAGCTGTAGGGGAACCAGCCCGGCTTGTGTTGTATGTGTGTGTGTGTGTGTGTGTGTGTGTGTGTTGAATGGGGTGGGTACCCCACTCCCCAGTCCTTGCATCCAAAGCAGGAATCCACTGAGCAGACAGGCTCAGGGGCTCCCTGCCCACTTCTCTCACTGTGTCCGAAGCACATTTCACAGCCTGAGTAATGGGGTGTTTCAGTGGGGTGTCCCTGTGTCTCTCTGTCCTTCCCTGGGGAAGTAGAAGCTAAATACAGATAATGTGCCCGCTCTGACTTCACTGCAGGGAACACTGAAATGATTGACTAAAAATAAATAGAATTAGGCTATCCTGGTAAGCAAGCCGCCCCCTCCCCCCAGTGCTGTGTGCTGGAAGCTCCAGGGAGTTGGTGGGAGCTGGATACAGCTGGTTCTGTGGCTGCAGTGTGATTTTCACCCGTATGCAGGCATGCAGCAGAGACATTTTTAACTAGTAATTGTCATGCATGTTCTCAGCCCTCAGGTGTCAGGGAGAAACACCCCTCTGGAGAAATCCTGCAGGCATCCTAGTCTTTTTGTCAAGAGTAGGAGGGTCAGAAGCTGATCACTCAGATGGTTTGCTAGGACCATGATGCCTCTCCCTTGCCAAGGATACAAATAAGCCCAGCTTGACCTGCCTCTGGTCCTTTGTTGGATATGAGGCTGGTGGATGACACACAGTCACCACTGTCCCTCACCTCCCTCTGACTCTCACATCTAGAAGACTCCTCCACTCATTCCTCAAAGTTCTGAGCAGGGAAAGCACCCACCTTGCTGACCTCAGAGCAGGCGTTGGGTCCCCAAGAGGATGGAAACTTTCGGTAAAGCAGCATTACTTTTACACGATGACATGGTAATGACATGGAGGTACTTGTGCAGCTCACTGAGTCTCTCCGCTGCCATGTAAAGTAGACTCTGTTGGGGTGAGGGAAATGAGCTTTGGAGAGGTGGGAAGACTTGTCTGGAATCCCACTGCCAACAAGCAGAAAAGGGGCCTCACACGTGTCTCACACCAAAGCTTGTGCTTGGGACCACTGCATGGAAGTTTCCAGAAGGGAAGAATTCTCTCTCATGCAAAGGCTTGCTGCATATTCAGCAGGTACCCAAGAGAGATGCTCCTTGAATACGTGGTTGATTTTTTTTTTTAATTTTTAATACTTTTATTAGTGATTTAATGGTGATTTAACAAGATTATAAGATAACAGGGGGTACAATTCCACACAGTTCCCACCAATAGAGTTCTGTGTCCCATCCCTTCCACTGGAAACTTCCCTATTCTTTATCCCTCTCTGAGAGTATGGCTCAAAATTCTTTTTCCTCCCTTTATTGGGGGGATTAATGGTTTACAGACAACAATAAAATACAATAGTTAGTACATGTGTAACATTTCTCAGTTTTCCACATAACAATTCAACCACCACTAGGTCCTCCTCTGCCATTATGTTCCAGGACCTGAACCCCTCCACCCTACCCCCAGAGTCTTTTATTTTTATTTTACACCAACTCCAGTCCAGGTTCTGTTTTATGTTTTCCCTTCTGTTCTTATTTTTCAACTTCTGCCTATGAGTGAGATCATCCCATATTCATCCTTCTCTTTCTGGCTTATCTCACTGAACATGATTCCTTCAAGCTCCTTCAAAGATGAGGTAAAGAAGGTGAATTCACCATTTCTGTGGCTGGTTTTGTCAGTACACATCTTGCTTTCAAATCTAGATAGTACATTATCACCTCTACTGCATTTTACCCTGGTGACCACCAATCTTGTCCCCATGCTTTCTAGTTATGGGAATAGTCTATTCCTTCCCTACAGTTGAGACAGGGTTTCAGTCATTCTGAGACCAGGGGTGGCATCAGGCAAAAGAGAGGAAACTGAACACAGAAGCTCACCAGCTGTAGGATTCTAATATATTCTGATATATATATGAAACATCTGTAAAGGACAGATCTGGAGAGCAGAAAAGTGAATTGGTGGTAGGGGTTGGGGAAAGACATGGGAGTGACAGCTATGGGTGTGGAGTGTCCCTTTGGGTTGATGAAATGTTCTGGAACCAGAGGTGCTGGTTGCCCATTATAAACTACTAAATGAAGAGGCCAGGCAGTGGTGTACCTGGTGGAGTGCACACATTACCATGTGCAAGGACCCTGGTTCCCACCTGCAGGGGGAAAGCTTTATGAATGGTGAAGGAGGACTGCAGGTGTCTCTCTGTCTCTTTCCTTCTTTATCTCCTCTCCCCTTCTCAACTTATTTCTGTCTCTACCCAATAATAAATTTAAAATATTTCAAAAATAATAAGTAAATTACTAAATGACACTGAGCTGTCTGCTTGGAAATGGTTAATTTTATGATACGTGACATTTACTCCATTAAGAAAAAGGGGGAGTCAGCTGAGCAGGAAGTTTCCTCAAGCCCCTCTCAGGTCAGGTGATAGCCTTCAGTTTATTTTGTGTGGTCTTGTCACACGATGTCATGATGGAACTCCGATTAGTAATGGTTGGTCTTAAAGCTAGTTCTTCCTCTCACACTCCAGAGTGCTCTATGGCAGAGAAGGACATTTTCCTTCAGAGTAAGAACTCTATATTCATAAGCACCCCTTAAGTCCCCTCAACTGTGTATCTGTGTATCAGGGAAACCCCCGAATCTGCATTAACCTGATGTTAAATGCTGAGCGTAGCACAAGGGGCCCTGGTTAAGGAGGGTGCTGACTCCCCACTCCCCCCAGCAACCAGAGAAGACATGTTATTTTCCATTCTGCCTAGTTTTCAGTTAAAGAAAGATTCCATTTGAAGAAAGGGTTCCACTGCACATAAACAACCCAATAGGCTGTCCTGGCCTCTGCTTTTATAAATAAAGTTTTATTAAGGGGCCGGGCAGTGGTCCCAATTGAGTGCACATATTACCATGTGCAAGGAGCCCAGATTCAAGTCCCCACCCCCACCTGCAGAGGGGATACTTTATAGCAGTGAAGCAGGTCTGTAGAGGTCCCTCTATCCCCTCCCCCAATTTCTCTCTGTCATATCAAATAAAAATAGAAAGAAAAAAGGAAAGGAAAGGAAAAAAATGGCACCAGGAGTGGCAGATTTATAAATAAATAAGTTAATTAATTGATTAATTTTTTTATTGGCACAGCCATAACGACTCATACTTGATGGTCTGAAGCTGTTTTCCACTGTGCAGCTGCTGAGGGGAGAGCTGACCAACAAAGCCTAAAAGATTTATTATACATCTCAGCTGCAAAGGTTTGCCAATCCCATGACCACTATGCCAATCCCATGCTTTAAAATGAGCAAACTGTGCCCAGAGACGTAGTCCAGGTCGATATATTTAGATAAACCTGTATTACAGGGAATTCCTGAGGATGGAAATTTCCAAGAACTACCTCATACCCTCCTCATACCCCTTCACCACCACCCACTCACCCCCCAGGGAACAGCCAGCTGCAAGACAACACGGTTCCTACCTTTTCTAAAGAGTGCATATTTTCAATTCTGGCTCATTATCTCCTTTCTATATACCTGGACAAGAAAAGGGTACATCTTCCCCGGATTTGAGGAAGCTGCAGAGGAGACAAAAGGAACGAGACAAGACAAAGGAGACCACCTGGTCTCCCTCTCGCCCTCCTCCCTCTCTTTCTGTCTTATAAGGAAACAGCAGCAGCTTCTTGGACTTGAAATTGGATCAGCCCATATTAAGCGCAGGTGAGCCAAGGCCCAGGTGCCACAAATAATAAGCAGAGCGAGGACTTATTGATGAGGGGGAAACTCTGAAGAAGTGAAACAAAAAGAGGAAGAAGCGTACATCTGCCAACAACACAGATGATCAGAGTAAGTGGGGTGGCCACACCCTTAACACCTGACTGACAGCATAATTACATACAATGGGCTGGGGAGAGAGCAGAATGGCTATGTAAAAATCTGAGGCCCCAAGGCCCCGCATTCCATCCCCAGCACAACCATAAGCCAGAGTTAAGCTGTGCTTGGGTTTCTCTCTCTCTCTCATTAAAATAAATAAACAATATATTTTTAAAATACATTGATGGGGGTGGGGGATGGATGGTGGCACATTTAGTTGAGTGCACTCAGTGGACTCATGTTCAAGCCCCCAGTCTCCACTTGCATAAAGGAAGCTTCACAAGTGGTAAACCAGTGCTGCTGTTGTCTCTCTTTCCCTCTCTCCCTCTCTATCTCTCCTTCCTGTCTGAAGTTCTGTCTCTATCCAGAATGAATGAATAAATAAATAAATAAATAAATAAAAATGCATGCAATGGAAAGGCATCAGCAAAGCAAAACCCAGTAAGAGCTTCGTGGTGAGTGATTAAAGGAGCTGTGTGAATTCCTAGTGCCCTGTGCTTGGGCGGGCTAGGAAAGATGGGCAACGGGGTGCTGGCCGTTCCTCCTGGTGGGGTGTGAGGTGGCAGCTTTGGGCAACCAAGCTGTGAAGACAGGCCTATATGACTTTGGATTAGTCACCAACCTCTATGAGCATACGGGGGTACTTGCCTGTGTTATGTATTTACCTCCGAGTTTTATGAGAACAAGGAAGAAATGGAGAATTTCAGCTTAAGTTTGAAGAGGCACCTCCAACAACAACAATCTTGGTAGAAAAAAAAACGTATATGGGGCCAGGTGGTGGTGCACCTTGTTAAGAACACACATTACAGTGCACATGGTTCCAGGTTCAAGCCCCTGGTCCCCACCTGTAGAGGGAAAGCTTCACAAGTGGTGAAGTAGGGCTGCAGGTGTCTCTCTGTCTTCCTCTCCCTCTCTGTCTCCCACTTCTCTCAATTTCTATCTCTATGCAATAATAAACAATATATATATATAAAGAAAAGAAAAATATATATAACCCACCTAGAAGAAGCTTATCTTTTCATCTCTCCCCCACTGCTAACACCTCTGCCCTTCAAATTACCCACTGCTGTGTGTGTAATGCTGTGTACTGACTGCACAATGCCTGTGGGAACAGACCGCCTCTGTGAGAGCAGAGACTTTTGGCCAGCTGTCATCATCAACCCACCACCTCATCACAGTCCCGACACATGACAGATCTCTGGGAATTATTTTTCATTTGGATGGGTGGATGGAGAGATGGATGAATGGATAGAAGTATGGAAGGAGAAAGGGAGGGAGGAAGGGATTGATGGAGAAATGGGTGAATGAATAGAGGTATGGAGGAATGGATTTATAAATGGATGGCTTGGTGGGTAGAGGGAGAGAAGGAGGAAGATAGAAATAACTAGAAGGAGAGAGGCAGGCTGGGAGTATGGACTGACCAGTCAACGCCCATGTTCAGCGGGGAAGCAATTACAGAAGCCAGACCTTCCACCTTCTGCATCCCACAATGACCCTGGGTCCGTGCTCCCAGAGGAATAAAGAATAGGAAAGCTACCAGGGCAGGGGATGGGATGTGGAGATTTGGTATTGGGAATTGTGTGGAGTTGTACCCCTCTTATTCTATGGTTTTGTTAATGTCTCCTTTTTAAAAAATTAATTAATTAATTAATTAGATGGGTGAGTGACAGAACTTACCTGAGAGAATTACTTCCTGTTTGGGCAGCAGAGTGTCAGTAAATGGAGTGGATCCTCCCAACCAAAGGAGTCCTCATGAGCTGGCGACTGTGGAACCCAACTTGACAGCAGCCCAGGGGGAGCTTGTCTCCTCAGGCTGCGGTTTTCAGAAATCCTTCTCTAGTCATCAGAGCCCGCAGAGAGAATAGTAACTCTTCCTGGCAACCTCAAAGAATCAAAGGCAGCATGGGGAAAGCAGAACAAAACTGTCCTGTAAGATGTTGGCCCCTGGAAGCATTTGCCTTGGGAACCAGAAAACAGAATGATTATGCCTGACCCCAGGGGCCTCCCCACCCCCAAGTCCTCAACACCTAGAAAAGCAAACTGTTAGAGAAAGAGAGAGAGAGAGAGAGAAGCCACCCTACAAAAGGTTCTGTCAGCCTTTGTTGTGCTTTCTATTTTAAAATGTGAATTCTGGAATTTAAAAATCCCATGCTGGGGGCATAGAAATATACTCTTATGGTCTTGTAAACCACTATTAATCACAGATTAAAAAATGGCCTGGACTGAGTGTATGGATCAACCTGCCAACATCCATGTCCAACAGAGAAGCAATTACAGAAGCCAGAACTCCCACCTTCTGCATCTCATAAAGAATGTTGGTCCATACTCCCAGTTGATGAGAAGTAATGACCAGAGGACTCTGAACTCCAACTCTATCAGGACCCAGAGAGAGAAGAAGAAATAAGGAAGGACATTTTGATGTAGTAATAGGTTTATGTGTGACTTGGAAAAGAAGGAAAGATTGGACCATAGGGGGAAAAGTGGGCAAATATATACAAATATAGACAGACAGTTGTAGAAGTAATAGTTAACCCATTCCTGCAACCTTAGGAGAACTGCTGTAGCTTCCAATAGAGGGGTTGGGGACACAGAACTCTGGTGGTGGGAATGATTTAAAGTTGTGCTCCTGTTATTTTGTAATTTTGTAAATCAACATTAAATCACTAATAAAAAAATTTTAAAGTAGCCTGGAAAAAATTAAAAAGTGAAATTTAGAAAATAAACTAAATATCACATAAAACTCCATAGGTGGGCACCAGGCTTTTTCTCCCTAGTGACAGCATGGCCCAGAGCTGAGCAGTGGTGTCCTCTGGCCTGTGCCAATCTCCAGGCATACTCACCTGTAGCTGCCCAGCTCCCGGAGGTGGGCACATGCACAGTATTTCTATTCTCAGAGACCCCAACTCCCCTTCTTCAAAATGCACATTTCCCAGGCTCCCCCACACCTTAGGATCTTTCTAGCTTCTCACTATGCAGAGCCCACAAGGTCTGCTCACCACCTATTTTCCCCATGTGTCTGAATGTTCCTCCAGGTCACAGACCAGGATTAGGACACTGATTCCATACTCTCTCTGACTTGTGTCCCCAAGAGGGGAAGACTATGGCCGGGGGAACTGCAGTTCATCCTGTGCTCTGCTTTCAGCTCTGGATGGTACTGTCCACACACAGTGGGCCACGTGATTCCTCTCTCCATTTCTTTAGATAGAGACAGACAGAGAGAGAGAGAGAGGAAAAAGGAGAGGGAGAGGGAGAGAGACCACAGTACTGTGATTTCCTTCAATGTGGTGTGGGCCAGGCTCAAACCTGGGTCAATGGCAAAACAGTCACTATCCAAGTGAACTCCTTCACCAGCTCTCCTCTGCCCACTTTCAGAAACAGAGGGAAGACCATTGAGAGACTCACCAGTCATTGCCCACTCCAGCAGGCAGAGAAAAATCCCCATGACTCTCCAACACATGAGTTTCCCCTCCTGCAGGCCAAGGCCCTCTGACTCTGGATGCCACTGGTGCGGCTGCCTGGCATAGGGAGGTACGGCGAGGAGACAGGAGAAGGCTGGGCTGCTCGCCTGTTTGCACTGGGAGAGCACAGTGGATTTGTGTGAGGAGAGGAGAGTCTCCTGCCTATCTGTTCTGGGAGTGACTAATCCTTGTTCAAATTTATATCCTGAATCTTTAATGCAACTGTGTCAATGAAAAGCTGGTGTGTGACTCCTCAAATCTGGGCCTGGCTGGAGAGTAAGAACTCACTCTTTGGGGTATCTAGAAGACAAGGGGTTACACTGGGACACCTGCCCTAAATACACACACACACACCCACACACCCCACACACAAGCCACACACACACACACACACACACACACACACACACACACACTGCTTCCAGGAACCCCAGAACCCACTGAGAATTGTCCTCAGGAGGGAGCTGTCGTGGGTGCTGTGACCAGACTGTCCACACATACTGTGCAAAGGCCTCCCATCACACAGCTTTGTGCAGGAATCTGGCTTTGCTCCATTTACAAGTACTTATTTATTGATTTTTTTTTTGCCTCTGGGGCTTTGTGCCTGTGTGATTTCATAGCTCCAGTCAGCTCATTTTTTCCCAGATAAAAAGTGAGAGGGAGCCAGGCGGTGGCACAGCAGGTTAAGCGCAGATGGCGCAAAGTGCAAGGACCAGTGTAAGGATCCCGTTTTGAGCTCTCACCTCCCCACCTGCAGGGGAGTCACTTCACAGGCAGTGAAGCAGGTCTGCAGGTGTCTCTCTTTCTCTCCTCCTCTCTGTCTTCCCCTTCTCTCTCCATTTCTCTATGTCCTACCCAACAATGACAGCAATAACAACAACAATAATAACTACAACAACAACTACGATGATAAACAACAAGGGCAACAAAAAGGGAAAGTAATTGAGAGACAGAGAGGGAGAGGGAGAGACAGAGAGAGAAGGAGACATGCCAGCAGTCTTCAGTAAGCTGCCTCCCGACACTGCTTTTCTACCTCGTGCCCCACTTCAGAGTCTTGGCTGAGTGAGCAGGGCTTCTTGATCTCTCTCTCTCTCTCTCTCTCTCTCTCTCTCACTATGACACTCATGGTTACTAGTGAAGTCAAATATCACCCTTATTTACATTCAAGAAGCAAGACTAATGAGTGTGACACCAATGTAAGATATAACTTGAACGTCTCTTCAAATAATAATACCCACATATGATGAAAGAGGGAAGAGGGTGGCATACTCTCTTGCCCTTGTGTCCTCTCTCTCTGTGTGTTTGTCCCTCTTGCTACCTATCTCCTTCCCTCCTCTCTCCTTTCCTTTTCTCCCCTTTCTAGAAGCAAGGAATCCCCCCACACACACACACACACACACGAGTCCACAAGGAGGACTGAACCGCAACATGGGGGTAATCTGTAGCATCGGGAGTGGCTGGAGCAGACTTTGGTGAGTGTCACACTCATTAGTCTGGGTGACTGACTGCATATGGTCTGAATGGTGGGGCCCTGAGTATCTGTGTCCCCATGAGATGACCAGTGTCTTCCTGGCACCTAGGCAGAGGTTCTTCGGCTTCTTGAATCTAAAGCAGCCTGTCCAGATTTGAGTCTCACCTCACCAGCATACCTTAGATCCAGGGCAGAGAATGGTTTCTGACCCCCACAGCAGACCCCAGGGGCAGCACTCCAGCTCTGAGTCTTGAGGAGATGCATGGTGGGAAGGCCTGGGCCAGAACCCCCAGACCCCACCCCTCCCCACCACTCACACACTGCACGTAGGTCTGCACAGCCTGCCACCAGCCTGCAGTTCCCTCACTCAGCCCCCAGAGACTGGCCTTCAGCTAGGATAGAATTAGCCTGGCCCAGTCATCTTGTTAGCATGATTCAGTGCTAAATGATCTGATTAAATGGGGCTTTCTATGGCCCAGCTGGAGGTGATAAGCTCCAGCAAGGAATTTGTTTTACCTCAAACTGGGATGTTTAACCCCAGGATGAAAAAAAAAAAAATCCTTGCTCACTCCCTTCCTGGGATTCATTTCTCTTGCTGCTGGGGATGGGCTGAGCTGATGGGCCATTTGTGGGAACGGTTGGATGGAGCCAGATTCTGTGATGGAAAATGGCATCTCTCATGGCCACTTAAGAGAAAGTAAAACAAGGAGGGGGCAGGGTTCCCCTGTGTGACAGTGGGGGGACCCTGCCTTGCTCCTGTGGGTGCTACTATGTAGCCCCCAAGCTGGCCTGCATCCAAGCTGCCCCTGCTAGAACACTGGGTATTTTCGGGACACCAAAAGAGAGCCGAGACCAGGGTTCTCATGTCCCATGCCGTGGGCTCTACATTTGACCTTGACCCTGAGCCTTAATAGCTATGGGACCTTGAGTAAGTGACTTAACTGCTTGCATTTGGGGGTCCTGGTCTGGAAGGAGGAATACTGGCCCTTCTGTCCTCACAGTGGGGTGCTGAGAACCAAGTCAGGTTCAAGTGAAGGAGCAGTGCAGAAGCTGGTGTGTGGCAGGGCATCGAGGAGTGAAGGTTGTGTGCTGGAGGGACGGCTCTTTTTGGGTGTTCTCCCTGCCACCCACTCTGCACAGAGGGCTGACACTGTGCACGAGTCAGTCCAGATACAGGTGCTGCCATGTTATTGCCACATACACAGAGACAAAACACCAGGAAGGTGTTCAGATAGCCGCCAAAGGGAAGGGGCTGTGCCACACACACAGTTAAAAGTGCTAACTCAACACCTGTGGAATATTTCGTAGTGGGGATTCCTGTACTGTCTACTGCCTTTGGGGAGTGATTGTTTTGAAAGGAGCTGACTTCAAACAACAATAAGACCGTGGGCAGGATGTGCCACTTAATCATTAAAAAATACTCCAGTAATACTCTGGTACCCCCCCATAAAGTCATCTTTAAGCAAATGCATTTTTATGATTTTTATTTATTAGAGACAACTAGAAATTAAGAGGAGAGGGGGAGATAGAGTGGAAGAGAGAGGGGAACCAGGCAGTGTTGCATCTGATTAAGCACTCACATTACAATGTACAAGGATCCAGGTTCAAGCCCCTGGTCCCCACCTGCAGGGGGAAAGCTTCATGAGTGGTGGAGCAGGGCTGTAGGTGTTTCTCTATCTTTCTCCCTCTCTGTTTCCACCTTCTCTCTCATTCTTTCTCTGTCTCTATCCAATAATAAATAAAATAAAAATAAATTTAAAAGAGAGGAAGAGAGACAGAGAGACACCTGCAGTACTCCTTCACCACTTGCAAAGCTCTCCCCTTGCAGGTGGGGACTGGGGACTCAAACCTGCATCTTTGCACACGGTAACATGTGTGTTCAACCAGATATGCCACCACCAGGCCCCTAAGCAAATAATTTTAAAATTTTTTTCTATTAATTTTTTATTAATTTTATTTTTGAGAGAGATGCAGAAAGAGAGAACCACACAAAGAAACACCAGAGCACTGCTCAGCTCTGGCTTATGGTGGTACAGGGGATTGAACCTGGGATTTAGAAGCCTCAGGCATGAGAGTCTGTTTGCATAACCATTATACTGTCTCCCCAGCCCAGCAAACAAAATTTTAAGAAAAAAAAACCCACACAAGCAAAATGCATATTATAATGTTAATGAGAGTACATGTAAAACCAAAACTTTTAGAAGAGGTTGAAGTGTTTTGTGCAGAGCTCTGGGAGACACAGGCCCAGAGTCAAAGAGAACATGACTGCACTTAGCATGAACATACATGTGACACAAAATATTTTCAAAGATAATGAAGAATCTATTTTGGAAAGCATGTGTTCTGGCTCACAAATTGCTTCTTTCTTTCTTTCTTTCTTTCTTTTTTCACTTTATTTCCTTTTTGTCATAGCGGGAGATTCACCACTCAAGACTAAAATTTTCAGATAAAGAGAGAGAGAGAGGGAGGGAGGGACAGAGAGAGAGAGAGAGAGAGAAATGGGCCACAGCACTTAAGCTTCCCCCAGTGCAGCAAGGGCTGGGCTTACACCTGGGTCATACACGTGGCAAAGCAAGTGCATTATCAGGTGAGCTATTCTTCGGGCCCCAAAATGACCTTCTTTTCTTAAAAGGAGTGGAGGGCAGAAGGGATTTTTCACACCCTGTTAGCAGGGCTCCAGAATGGTCTGGCTGTTTTGGGAAACAGTTGAATGGTTTCTTATAAAATTCAACTCACATGTAAGGTATGACCCAGCCATTCCATTCCACGTGTCCACACAGAGACGGTGGGCAAAATACTCATAGCAGCTTTGCCTCTAATTGTTAAAGATTGGAGCCAGCCCAGCCGTACACCTGTAGGTGAAAGATAAGCACACAGAGGTCTCTCCACCCAGAGGAACACCACCCAGCAGTTAGAGGGCATGAACCACCTCTATGCCAGTAACGTGGCAGATGGGAGCCCGGGCTGTTCTACTGAGGGAGCAGAGCACGGCTCAAAGGGCTGCACAGAGTGTGAATCCAGTCACAGACAAGGTGGATGATGCTGGGAGAGACAGCAGATCAGTGTTGCTATGATGAACTTCTGTGACAGGATGGAGAGTGGGATCCCTTTTCTCCAGATCCTGAGACTATGCTGACCCCAGCTGACAGCCTGTCCCCATCTGTCCCAGGTGATCTGTGTGTCCATTCACTGGGAGAACCCAGAGATTCCTCTTCAGCTATCAGTCTACCTGCCCCACCTCACGCCTCTCCTTCCCCCTACTCCCTGCCCACTGCCACTTTCCTACCCCCCAGGGCCTCAGGATGAGGCCGATGCTCAGACTTAGGCCCCCACAACCACCCGGCTACACCACACCTTCTCCCAACACACATCAATCGTCATGGATCAGGCTCCAAGGACTTGGGTCCAAGTTTCTCAGGCCTCAGGCTGTGTCCCAGACTCCTTCCCAAGTTCAGTTCAGTGCCTTGTGTCAATCTCTGTTCCCTGCCTGGTGCTCTGGGTCTCTATAGCCTGCCACAAGCTTGCAAGTCCTCTTGGGGACCACAAGCTGAAGGGAAGCCCTCTGACTGGGCCCCACCACCTAGAACCATACCTCATCCTCCATCTGCTTGGTTCCTGCCCAAGACCCTCCAGAGGCCACCCTCATCCCTCGCCTTTGCAAAGCCTACTTCTCTAGCACTGGGGCTTGTGTGGAAAGCCCCAGAGCTGTATACCTAAATCTCAAACACCGTCTGGGTCACCTATGAGCTGAGTGAATGTGACAGGGTGGTTCTGCCACTTGGATCTTCCATTTCCAAACAAACAGTGGTGGAAGTCATTACATTCCTAGAGCTGTGTCCTCAGCCCCATGTCCCAAACAGAAATGTTATTATTGTTGTTGTTGTTATTGCTGTCGTTGTTGTTGGATAGGACAGAGAGAAATATAGAGAGGAGGGGAAGACAGAGAGAGGGAGAGAAAGATAGACACCTGCAGACCTGCTTCACCACCTGTGAAGCGAACCCCCTGCAGGTGGGGAGCAGGGAGCTTGAACCGGGATCCTGATGTTGGTCCGTGTGCTTTCTGCCATGTGCACTTAAACTGCTGCGCCACCACCCAGCTCCCTCAACTATTCTTCTTATCTAGGGGACAGGGTGTCTGTGGGGGTACATGTGGGCCATGGGGAGGGAATGGGACAGGAAGTCCCATACATTTGTACAGGATGGAGATGGTCTAGCACACAGCAAGTAATGCGGGGTGGTGGCTGCCTTTGGTGGCATGCACATGGCTGCTGTCGCCTTAGCCCCTCTGCTTCTGGGAGCAGTTCGTCAGTGATGGATGAGGCTTTAATTAAAGTAATGAGTCGTTGATAATAGTGGTTATCTCCAAAATGAGGCCTTCCAGCAATGATTCCTGGGAGCATTCCCAGGGAGAGGGCTCTCTTTTCAGAGCCGTCATGTGACAGGGTGGGGGTATGTGGTCTCAGCATGCATGCTGGGAGGGATTTTTCCCAGTTTGCTCTGGGTTCTCATGGGTCACTCATGGGCTGAAGCACTTCTTATGAACTTATGACTTGTGCCTGAGGTTTCTGCCCAGAGGAAGGGAGGTGACTGACCCCTGGGCCATCATCAGGGTCATAGGGTGCTAGAAGATTCCAGAGAGGGACCTTTGGATCTGGGTGGAGGGAACCTAAAGATCTGGGTGCCATTCCTGCCTTCAACACATCAGCTGGTTCTGGACTTGAGACTAAACCCTGCTTCTCTGAGATGCATTTGCATCATGAAAGGAAATAGAGATCTCACTGTTGAGAAGACTAGACCAAAAAAAAAAGGCTATGGGGCAAGGTACTCTCCAAATGCTGGTATTGATTGCCTGCGTTTCCAATGCCCTCAGGGGCCACTTGTAAAAAAAATAAACAAATGAAAGTAAACATGTTAATAGACCAGCCCAGTGTGAGGTCACAAGAGTTGTGAACAGAGGTCAGCAAGCCAGGCACCAGCCCCTCTGTACCCCTCCACCCCTGACAGAATATTTCTAGCCTGCATGATACTCAGGAACACCTCAAAAGATAAGACAAACTACTTAATAGTCCACCCTGAGCCTTTAATTGGGAAACAGCACAGGGCAAAGTCAGGACTGCAGTGGGCACCAGCCCCAGACACCTCCCTCCCTAACAGACAGGGAAGAGACCAGAGGAACAGGCGCTTGTCTAAGACCACACACAGCAAGACCTTGCTCTTCCTGGGACTTGTCTCCATATTCATGCTTTGGTGATTATTACTACTGACGACTTCTTACTAGAATTTAGTTGTAATTGCCCATGTGCCAGGCAGGATTTTAATCACTTCTTAGGCATCATCACATGGAGTTATCACAATCTCCCTGTGAGGGTTGCTACTTTTTTGGGGGGGGAGTTCCTATTTGGATAAAGAGAGGGACAAGCAAAGAGAGACTAAGAAAGCTCCTCAAAGTCATACAGCAATGAGACTCAGGGCCTGTGCTCTAACCAATATCCCCCTCTGCCTCCTAGCCTGATCATCTGTGGGTGCTCATGGGTTAGCTTCAGTCCTAGGGGAACACCTGATAAGTAGGGTCACTGAAATTGGGCCACCTGGATTTCCCAGGGTCTGTGTTCACTCTCTTCATCTCCCAGTCCCCCAGTCTCTCTGTCAGTCCCCCCCACCACCACCCCAGTTCAATTTTGCTGATACTATCTGACCACGGCACCCCTATCTAACCCCACTTCCTCAGGATCTCCCAGAAGTCAAGTCCTGGCCCCACAGGAAGGGCTTCAGGGAGGGCATAAATGAGCCAGTTCTGGCCAGGGCAAGGTTGGAGTGGGGTGGAGGGAGGGACATGGTGTTGTCACCTCCCAGTCCTCTTATCTATTCTCCACTGTGTCCTGAGCTGAGGCTCTTTCAGGGACTGTTCTGAGAGCCAGGCGTGCAGCCAAGAACTAGCCAGAAAGCAGCCTCTGGAGAGCTGGCCTTAAAGCAGCCCACTTTCCTCCACCCAATGTGGAACGAGCTCTGGGAGCCGCTTGCTTTCCCAGCAAGAACCGGGCTTTTGGAAGGGGGAGGCCCTGGGCAGGAACGGGAAGAGCCCATCAGGCAGGAGATCCCATACAGCTGCTGCACAGGAACCTGAGGCACTGCCACGTGCCGCTGCTAGGGTGGCCCCAGGAGCTGGCCTCCACTGGACACCTGAGTGATGGAATGGACAACCCCCCTGCATGCAGCAGCTCCTGCATGCATTTCCAAAAGGGAAAGGACCAATAGAAGAGCCAGGAGAGGGGGTGAATTCTTGCCCAGCAACAGCTGCCAGACACCAGTACCGGAAGGGGCCCCTCCCACATCCTCCCAGTGCCCGGGCTTTGCACAAGCAGGAAATTGCTGGCCTTGGCTCAGCAGATCTGCAAGAAAAGCTGCCTCCCTGCCCTGGATGCTGTGATGGTGCAGGGCACATGGCTGGCCTACTGGGAGGTGGCCTTCCAGATCTGGCCAGGAGATGCCAATCCCCAGAGGGCAGAGACTGAGAAAGCAGAGCCTGTCCCTGGGCATCTGTGAACTAAAAGTGCAGTGAGTTAGCAGCCGGATATCTGGAAAGGTGGGCAATGTATCACTTTGGGCCAAGCATCAGCAGCTCACTGCACACAATAGGGTCCCAGCCACGGGGCACTGCATACATCCTCCTGGAGAGACACTCTGAGTCCTCTAGCCTACCCTTCAGTGACCTTCCCCAGGGTCAGATCCTGGTTTCCCCACACCGTGTACCTCATGGCCAAGGAAACCATTTATCCTGGGGCTGGGTGATGGCACACCTGTCGAGCACATATATTACATGTACAAGGATCTGGGTTTGAGCCCCAAGTCTCCTGCAGAGGTAAGCTTTGCAAGTAGTGAAGCAGTGCTGCAGACATCTCTCTGGCTCTCTCTACTGCCCCCTTCCCTCTCAATTTCTGCCTGTCTCTATCCAATATATAAATAAATGTAATGCCAAAAAAATTTTTTAAAAGAAATCATTTATTCCTCAAAGGATTTAGGGATGTGGATGACATTCTCTCCCCACCTCCCCCCACCACCACCACCACTCTGCAGTTTTTCAGCCAAATACCCAAGAAGGTGAGAGGACCCTTCTTCCCCAACCAGCAAGGAACCAGCACCCCATAATGACAGAGTCTAGGGCAACACTGCCCCTCCGAAGGTAGAGAAAGGATCTTCATTTGCTCTGGGGTGAGCCCCTGGTGGTAGGGAGGGTGTAGGCCTTTAAACATATGCATTCTAGAACAAGGATTTATCTGGGTGCACAGATTCCAACAAGTGAGAGGTATCTAAACAAGAAAGCTTGGTGTATTGCACCAAAGCAAAGGACTCTGGGGATGGGGGGTGGGGTGAGGTGGAGGGGCTTTCAGGTCCTGGTGCATAATGGTAGAGGAGGACCCAGGCTCAAGGTGAGAGTGTTTTTGCAGAAAACTGAGAAATTTTACACATGTACCAACAACTGTATTTACTGTAAACCATTAATCTCCCAGTTAAACAAAAGAAATAAGAAAGCTATTTTGCTCCTTCCCCCTGGGTCTGAAGAACCTTCTCTGACTGTCTGGCACCCCCTAATCTGGAAATGCACCCAGCCCAGACTATGGAGGTGGGGAGTGGAGGGGGAATGTGTCACAGGGTGTCCAGGATCCAAAGCTGAAGAGCGTGAGGTGTGTTGTCACCCGGAAGGGGCTGCACCTCATCGACATGTTCTCTAAACCAGACATGGGGAGCCTGGAAGGTTGGCTCTGGCATGAAAAGCAGGCTGAAGGCAGCCCAGCAAAACCACAGCTGCATGCAGTCCAGGAAAGAGCCTGCTGAGCAGAGGTCTGAGCTCCAAGGCTTCAGCTTCTCGGGTGCCCTGAGGTCATGGGACAGGGGTGGGGGTGGGGGTGCTGGTCGTGGTTTGAGTGGGTCAGGATGACTTGGGCCACCGGAAGCAGAAACCTTTGACGCTAGATGCCATGTAGCCCTTCTGCATACCTGCCTTTGTCACCAGACACTCGCCATCACCCCACTCTGCTGTCACGATGACCCTCACCCCACAGGAGGAAGCCAGTGGCCTCCACATCCCTGGGGCCAAAGCCCCTGTGGGCTGGGGGTCCCAGTTGTTCAGAGGCCCTTCTGTCTTTCTCTGTATGTGGACAGGGCCTGGGGCCTCTCAGTCATCCAGGGAGGAGGACCAGACACCCAGCAAGGATTAGACACCTGGAGGACAGAAAGGAGTTTCACTCTGCAGGTGGCAATGGAGAGGGGTTCACCTAGTAGCGGGGTGGGGGAGCAAAAAAAAGACAGTGGAGGAGGTGGCAAGAGATCAGCCTTTCAACCACCCTTCTTACCCTCCCTGCTTTTCTCCCCTCCTTCCCTCCCCTTTAGAAATACCGAACCCAAAAGGTTGGACAGTAGCACAGCGAGTTAAGTTGTGCAAAGCACAAGGACTGGCATAAGGATCCTGGTTCAAGCCCCCAGCTCCCCACCTGCAGGGGAGTCACCTCACAGGTGGTGAAGCAGATCTGCAGGTATCTCTCTTTCTCTCCCCCTCTTGTCTTCCCCTCCTCTCTTCATTTCTCTCTGTCCTATCCAACAACAAATAACATCAACAACAACAATAATAAACACAACAGGGCTACAACAACAAGGGCAAAGAAAGGGGGGAAATAGCCTCCAGAAGCAGTGAATTCATGGTGCAGGCACCGAGTGCCAGCAATAACCCTGGAGGCAAAAACAAAACAAAAAGAAATACTGAACCCATTTTGGGAGCTGGGCAGTAGCGCAGCGGGTTAAGAGCAGGTGACACAAAGCACAAGGACTGGCATAAGGATCCCAGTTCGAGTCCCCGGCTCCTCACCTGCAGGGGAGTCACTTCACAAGCGGTGAAGCAGGTCTGCAGGTGTCTAGCTTTCTCTCCCCCTCTCTGTCTTCCCCTCCTCTCTCCATTTCTCTCTGTCCTATCCAACAATGACATCAATAACAATATCTATAGCAATAAAACAACAAGGGCAACAAAAGGGAAGAAAGAAAGGAAGGAAGGAAGGAAAGAAGGAAGGAAGGAAGGAAGGAAGGAAGGAAGGAAGAAAGAAAGAAAGAAAGAAAGAAAGAAAGAAAGAAAGAGAGACTGAACCCAAGATGCACCCTGGTGGGAATGAGAGAGCTCAGCCCCTGTCTCCTGGGGAGTCCCGGAGAACACCCACCACTCACCCACCCTCACCTTCTGTTATTTGCTGGGAGTCTGGGGTAGGCACACCCATCTCTGTTGTTGGTGCCCTTGTTGGCACATTTTGAGATAACACACCCCCCCAAACCTCAATAAGGAGACTCCTAAATGCAGGGGGTGCCAGGGTTGTCAGCTACAGTCTTCAAGCCCCCTGCCATTAATTCCCCCTCTGGGACCCTCTCTCCTCCCAGAGGATGCAAAGGGGAGCATCCAGTGGGGACCCCTTGCCCCTCACCAGGCTCCCCACCCCACTGTGTTCTCTGCCTTCCTGACTTAGGATGGTAATAGCACAAGATGGTTTCTCCTTTCTCTTTAGTCAAAATCAATGACAATGACAGTTATAAGGGGAGCCGTGGGGAGGAAGAAGAAAGAGCCCGGTGTCAAAATTGATGCAGGAGGCAGTTAGAGGAACCTATTAGGGTTGCAGTTGCCTGAGGGCTGCTGCTCGGCACAGAGCCTGTGATGTCAGCTGGAGCCAGTGGCAGGCAGCCTTCTCCAGAGCTGAGCGCCATCATTACCACGCAGACAGAACAACGGGCGATTAGTCTGGGGGCAGGCAGAGCTCTGTGTGGCAGGGAAGGGGGACAACAGAGAGAGTCATAGGAAAGCTTAGATAGCACCTCTGAGAGTAGAGGACAGGAGTCCAAAAGGTCTGGTGAGGTCTGGGGGTATCTGGAGGCCTCCAGCTGGGGGCTCCTCACCTCAGTGCCTGCACAGGGGCTCCTCCTGCCCAACAGAGAGGAACCTGGCAGACAGGAGCTGCAGGAAGGGGACCACAGCCTGGGCACCTTTTGTTTCTGCCTCGTAGGAAGGCTGCTGTCTCCTGGTAGACTCAGAATCTGTCCTGCTTTTCTCCCTGAGCTTCAAGGTGCCCAGGCTTCTGCAAAGAGGAGACACAGGGGAAACATTGCAGAGCTCTTACCATGAGCCCCAAGGATCAGGTACCTGTCACTTTGCCAGAATCTTCTGTCAGTTTCCACCTGAAAGAAGGGATGGGTGACAGTGTGGACCCCTGACTCCTCCCAGAAGAAGCAAAGCAACCCCACCAGACTGGTCACCTGTCATTGCAATAAGTCCAAAGACTATGAACCCTCATCTCTCTATAAGTTGGGACATGTTATCTTCCTGCAAAGTGGGAGTGTACACGCCTATATCATGTGTGTATGTGTTGGTCAGGGGGAAGCCGTTAGGGGCTTCAGGCAGGGTCAGCTAGGCCATCTACAGGTCTCTTGCTGATGACAATATGGCCTCTGATTTAAAATGTGGTGAGACCTTGAGTTTGGCAACTGAGTATTGCACAAAGGGAAGTCCAGCTCAGAATGTCCTCCTTATGAAGACCTTGCCCTGCCGTGCACTGCCCTGCCCTGCACTGCCCTGCACTGCCCTGCACTGCACTGCCCAGGAAACTGTGCCAAGTAGAGGGAGAAGGTCTGACTCAGAGATCTTTTTTTTAAAATTTATTTCTTTATTGGGGAATTAATGTTTTACATTCAACAGTAAATACAATAGTTTGTACATGCATAACATTCCCCAGTTTCCTATTTAACAATACAACCCCCACTATGCCATTTATCATCCTTCATGGACCTGTATTCTCCCCTGACTCAGAGATCTTGCTGTTGATATTAGAAAAACCCTTGTGCCCACAAAGCTGGATGAAGGAGAAAAAGGAAAAAAAAAATGCCATGAAGTAGGAAAGGAACCAGTGCTTCCTCAGAGTGGCAGTGAGGGCCCAGGAACCAGCATCAGCCCAGAGCCCTGCAACCTTGACCTTAATTATCAGGGAAGCTAGAGGGCTGATGAACACAATGAATGCCTCAGGGGCAGCCATGTAGAATGTGGAAAGTTGCTGAGTCCCAAAGCAAATACTCCCAGACACCTTCTTCCTCCTCAGAGCCCACCAACATTCCCCAGGAGCCTCCTGGGAGCCCAAGTCATAAGCTGGTAACCATGGCAATGGGAGCTGATGCAGTGGCAGTGCCATGGCAGGAGCACTTCCCCTCAGGGCAGTCAGAGAGGCCCCAGTCCTCAGAGCCAGCAGGGCTGGAAGTGCCATGGTCACCATTCACTCAGTGTCCCTGGTCAGTATCCTTCACCATTTCCATGGCCACCTTGTGAGGATGGACACTTGTGTCTAGTCCAAGTGGAGGTATAAAAGAGCCCAGGAACTTGCCACTGTCTTGGGGGGTGGCAGGGCACCTAATACCCCACACACACACATAGACATAGCTGGTATGTATGCTCCCCTTCCCTTTCAAAGCACCCCAGTCAGCAAAATCCTTTCTCTGTGATGTGCCCCTCACAGCAGAGAGGTTGGTGTGGGATCACACTGGGCTGATATTCCTGTTAAATAAGTACATTTCGCTAATTAGATTACTCAGACAGTATAATATACTAGTGGGTTTCCAGCATGATGCTAATAAATTGTGTGAAGAACTTAATCATGTTAGCATCCCTGACGCTTATAAGAGATGAAATTAGGAAAGAGAGCAAAGTTGACATCCAGGGCTTTCTTTCAATGGGCTTTCTGGCATCAGGGTCTCTACGGTGTGTACTGAGGTAGTGGCTGACGGGGAAGCATCCTCCAAACTGGGCAGGGAGGTGTGGGGCAGGGCCAGGTGGTCTGCATTTGCCCCAAGAGTCTGTGCTGGTTGTACCAGGAACCTGCAAGCCTTCCTCCCTGCCTCACTCCACTCCTCCTCTCATCTGAGATCACCCTCCTCCAGGGGCCTTTTAAGATGTCCTCCCACCTTCTCCTTCACACATGCAGACACCGAGCCCACAGGAACCATCAGGCAGGTATAGAGTTTGTAACTGTAAAGGGGGGGGGGGACACAAGGCTGAGCCAAGACCTCAAGATCACCCCCACCCCCTGCCCAGCATCTCTTCCCAGGGTCCAGGAAGAGAGGGAGCTTCCGCTCTACTTTCCAGTCTGGAATATGGGGTGGTTTGTGATTAATGAGCAGTGATGACCCTTGAAACAAGATTGTAAGAACTCAGCACCTCTCCTGCCTCTGTGTCTTGGCCCAGGAGAAGGAAGGCAAAGGGGCACAAATGACACTGCCACCTCACCAAGTGTGCAAGTCGCCAAGCATGGGCTGGTCCTCGAACATTGTGCAGATACACAAAAGCGCACATACACTAACAAATGCACACAAGTACTCATGAACACACAGGGCCTCTTTTGTATGCACACGTGTGGAGACACAACGGCAATCCCCCCTCACACTGGGCAATGGAGCGCTTATTTCTTGGATGACCAGACATCATAAAATATCTGCTCCAATTGCACCAAAGTAAAAGACTCTGAGAGGAGGGGAACTTTTCAGGTCCACTGTAGAGGGCTGGAGGAGGAGACTCAGACCTTTGGTGGTGGGAGTGGTGTGAAACTATACTCCTATCAACTTATAATCTGATAAGTCGCTACTTTTTCAATATGTCAGGGGAAAGATAGACTGAGTAGTTCAAGTTCTTTAACTACCAAGATTTTAGTTCTGAGTATATATTCTTTTAGTCTAAGCACTTAATGTTTCAAATGTGTAAGCTGATTGAATTCGGATACTGGGTTTCAGTTGTTCAAGTATTTCTAAAAACAACTTTTTTTAATGCAACTTTAGACCAGATAGATCAGATTCATTTTGTCCTGTCAGTATCTTAGATACTGTTATTAGTAAATACCATTAAATGGCATAAAGCATGGTGAGGTCAAGTCTAGTACGGTAAACCTTAACCATGGGTTTTTCAAAGAAAAACAAGCTCCCAACTAACTTAGTTATAATAAGAATTATCTGTTCCCCTTTAAAACTCTAAGACCACAAGGAAACTCTCCCATTCACTTTAAAATCTGCATTCCTTCCATTCCTGTAAACTGTGGGACTTTGCTTGTATTCCCTGATGTCTCTCCTCTTGATCCCTCACCCTGTTATACTGCCTCTGCTGACCTCAACTAAATCAATACAACCAGTGGCTCCTTGTCATGTTCTACTGACTTCTTGCCTCGAATTGTGTCCAGAGATGCCAAGCCTGAGATGTCAACCTTCCAACTCCAATACTTTGGTGAGACCTTTCCTAACACATGGGACTATCTAGTTCCATGTCAGATGGTGCATTCCCTAACAAAGTTACAGGTCCTAGATATAAGCTAGGGCCTAGGAGACTGGGTACATGTACCCACATATGCGTAAGTTGGGCGCAGTTATATACCTCAAAGTAAAAATGCTTAATAGTCCTTTGTGATTAGACATACCAAATAAGCTTAGCAATGTAACAGAATGGCCTAAAGAAGTGACCATAAAATGTCTAATCAAAGATTTATTACTTATACCTACACACCTTCCTCTCCCCCTACTTCCCTTCCCTCAATCACTATCTACTCAACTAACTACACAAAAGAAAGTAAGATATTTCTCTTAATCTCTTCTGATAGCATCAGTATTATTGTCACCCCTTGATAATCTTTAGAAGAAACACTGTAGGGGCCAGGGGCAGTGGCACACCTGGTTAAGCGCACACATTACAATGTGCAAGGAACCGGGTTCGAGGCCTCGGTCACCACCTGCAGGGGGAAAGCTTTGCAAGAGGTAAAGCAATGTCGCAGGTGTCTGTCTGTCTCTCTCCCTCTATATCACCCCTTTCCCTTTCAATTTCTGGCTGTCTCTATCCAACAAGTAAATAAAGATAATAAGGAAACAATTAAAAAAAAAAAAAAAGTAAATGCTATAAAACTTGAGGTTAACTTAGATCCCACTAAAACACTATGTGTATTTCCTCTCCAGCTTGAGGCCAGACCCCATAAACCTAATATCATTTTGATACAACAAATGATACTCAGTGCTTTAATAGCTGGGGGAAGATCTAAGTTCATCAAATAAAGGAGGGACCACAAAAGCTGGAAAAGGGCGGGACTGGCTCACTTAATGATGACTGTTTTGTTCACTACCAGGTCACCCCACCACCTGGGCCTCTAGTCAGGGAATCCTTGGATTCCCATACAGATATGATGGGTCTAGACCTCTGACTGATCCCTCTCTCCACCATCACTGATCAATTCCATAAGGAACTCCATCATAAACCCGCTTGTGGGCCTCTCCAGGACCTTGCCTCACTATAAAGCAGCAATGGTAGGGACTGCCCTACATTCTGAAAGGGGGTTGGGTCATCCTGCCCTGCCACTGGAGGAAGACGGGTCCTGAAATGAGTGCAGCCTAGAATGTTCCCAGCTGTGACCATGGACTGTGAGCTCAGACTGACACTGAAGTTTATACAGATTCCTGAGCTAAATATGATTATACATGGGCCCTGGCTCAGACTGATGTGGTAAACAGTCAAACTGTATATATACTTTCAAATTGTTTATATACTTTCTCAAGTTTTGGAGCTACTTTCTGCCCTAATTGAGCTTTCTAGTTCTGCTTTTAATTCTGACACCATCTTCCCAGACTATCTTTGTAGTCCACCTCCATGTTAAGTATCAGGCTCAAGCAAAAGTTACTAAAGTCATGGGCATCTAAGAACATACCTAAAATAGACTTCCTAGCTTCTTTCCACCCTAAAAATCTCTATTATCATCTGCTCATCCTACCGTTGGGTTCCTGTTTATTAAATATTTTGTCCTGCTTTATATTTTACTGCCTTTCAGCCACCAGTTTGCTGATGCTTTCATGAGTCCATCCTGACTTCCTTGAGAAGATGACATCTCCAATGCATCCTGGAATCTCATCTCTCCAGAGTCCTATCCCACTAGGGAAAGATAGAAACAGGCTGGGTGTGTAGATCTACCTTCTAACCCAAAATCCAGCAGAGAAGCAATAACAGAAACCAGACCTTCCACCTTTTGTTCCCCTAAAAGAAATTTACTCCAATGACTAGAGGACTCTGAACCCCAATTCCATCAATACCCTGAGAGAGAAGAATGAAAAAAGAAAAGTAATAGGTGTGGGTGTGACTGAGAAAGGAAGAAAAAGCAGAACCAAACAAAACAATGGCAAACATATATATATAAATTCATAGAAATAATCATCAACCCATATCTGTGACCTTGGGAGAACTACTGCAGCTTCCAATGGAGGGGGTGGGTACAGAACTCTAGTAGTGGGAACGGTGTGGAATTATACCCCTGTTATCTTATAATGTTGTAAATTGAAATTAAATCATTAATAAAAAATACAAGAGGTGAAAAAAATAATAGCGTCTTGTGGCTTCTGTGCCAGCTTCCCAGGTATTAATGCAAAAAAAAATTTTTTTTCCTCCCAACACTCCATGTTCAAGAGCAACAGATTATACAGTTTTAATTAACATTGCAAAATCCAGTTATGGAAAAGGAAAGAAAAAAACTCTTGTTTGATGCTGGCTGGTAATTAGTGAGAACAATTATGGGAGCATCCAGAAATCTCAGCCTCAAAGGTGGCAGGCCCCACCTGAGCACAAATTTAGAGAAGCCCAAACAAGGCCACTAGGAGGAAGACCCTCCCACATGTGACACGTGCTTGCAAACATACAGCTGTCTCTACACCCTCACACTAAGACAGCGTGCCTCCAACTCCTACACATGACCACACACACACACACACACACACACACACACACGAGACCTGGCCATGCACACCTCACAGCACATGCACATATCCAGCCATCCCTTCACTCAAAGAATGTCACAGGGGCCCCACCTGGACCAGTTCTCAGCCTTATAGAGGAAAATAGGTAGCTCCCCCCACCAAGTTCTGTTCAGTGTATAACATGCATGTTGAACAGCCTTTGCCATGTCTGTGCATTGAAAATGCCCAGAAGAATAGTGTCCATGTCTTTAAGAATGTCCCATTGTTGGGGAGATAGATGCAGACTCTCATGTCTGAGACTCTGAGATTCCAGGTTTAATCCCGCATACCACTATAAGCCAGAGCTGAGCAGTGATCTGGGGGGGGGGGGGGGGGAAGAGAAAAGAAAAGAAAAAAAAGAGAGAAGAAAATAAAAGAAGATAAAAAGAAGTTCAAAAAAAAAACTTCAGGGGCCAGGCAGTGGCACACTTGGTTAAGCACACATATTACCATGTGCAAGAATCCAGGTTCAAGTCCCCCGTTCCCACCTACAGGGAGGATGCAACATGAGCAGTGAAGCAGGCCTGCAGGTGTCTCTCTCTCTCCCTCTCTGTCTCCCCTTCCCTTTCAATTTTTCTCTGTCCTGTCATATAAAAATAATTTTAAAACAAGGAGAAAAAAAAAAAGAAGAAAATGGTTTCCGGGAGCAGTGGATTCATAGAGCCAACACCAAGCCCTAACAGTAACCCTGGAAGCAAAAAAAAAAAAAAAAAAAAAAAAAAAAAAAGAAAAAAATTGAAAAAGAAAAATCTTCCTGGCATGATGGAATCACAAAGATATGAAACCTCAGCAATAAATAAATAAATAAATAAAATCTTTAAATAAATAAATCCCTAGGCTCCAGGTTGAACAGGAATGCTAAAAAGGAGACAGAGGGGAGTTGGGCTGGGCGGTGGCACAGCTGGTTAAGTGCACGTGGCACAAAGTGCAAGGACCGGCATCAGGATCCTGGTTCGGGCCCCCGGCTCCCCACCTGCAGGGGAGTCACTTCACAAGCAGTGAAGCAGGTCTGCTTTCTCTCCTCTACTCTGTCTTCCCCTCCTCTCTCCATTTCTTTCTGTCCTGTCCAACAACAACAACATCAGTAAGCACGACAATGCTAAACAACAAGGACAACAGAAAAGGGAAAATAAATATTTAAAAAAAGAAAAAAATTAAAAAAAAAAAAAAGAGAGACAGCTTTCGACTGCCTGAAAGCCTCTTGGGAGCACCGATTCATGCCGCAGTCTCTGTAATTGGGTTTGGTTTCTGGACATTGGTTCAAAGCTCAAAAATAGACAGGGGTACCTCAGAGCACACAAACTCCCCAGAGGGGAAGAAGGGACAGCAACAGTGAGACTGTGAAAAACGCCCTGTGCCACTCACACACAGTAGTGATGGGCCAGCAGGAGGTAGTGCAGGAAAAGACAAAGCTGAGCAATCTGAACATCCCCTGAGGTGCTTGCCCGCAGTCTGCTGCCCAGAACTTGCCCACACAGTGTTCAGTGAGCTGGAGCCATTCTAGGGCAACACTGGACGCTCACACTCAGACCAGGAGCTGCTCTGTCTGGCTTAGACCTACCCGGCAGGAATACCCCACAGCTCTCGGGTCAAGGCTTTTCCCGCTGCTCAGGAAACCAGGCTTTCATTCTCACCATTATTCCTTCATTCCACCCATCCTACCCAGGGAACAGGTCCTTTGGGGCTAGGTGGTGACACAGCCAGAAAAGTGTACATTACCATACTCAAGGTCCTGGGGTTCAAGCCCTCAGTCTCCACCTATGGGGGAAAGCTTCATGAGTGGAGAAGCAGTCCTGGAGGGCCGATCTTCTCTCTCCCTCTCTCCCCATTTCTCTTCTCACTGTCTCTATCATAATTAAAAAATAAATAAAAACTTTTAAAAGGTGGTTGGAGGAGTCAGGCGGTAGCACAGCAGGTTCAGCGCAGGTGGCTCAAAGTGGAAGGACCTGCTTAAAGATCCTGGTTTGAGCCCCCTGGCTCCCCACCTGCAGGGGAGTCAGTTTACAGGTAGTGAAGCAGCTCTGCAGGTGTCTGTCTTTCTCTTCCCATCTCTGTCCTGCCCTCCTCTCTCCGTTTCTCTCTGACCTATCCAACAACAATTACATCAATAACAACAACAATAATAACTACAACAACAATGAAACACAATAAGGGAAACAAAAGGGAAAATAAATAAATAAATATTAAAAAAAAAAACCATGGTCGGGTGGTGGCGCACATAGTTAAGCGCATATAGTACCAAGTGCAAGAACCCCACGCAAGGATCCTGGTTTGAGCCCCAATCCTCACCTGCAGGGGTTTCACTTCATGAGTGGTGAAGCAGGTTTGCAGTTAACTATCTTCCTCTCTCCCTCTCTATCTCCCCCTTCTCAATTTCTGTCCTATCCAGTAAAAATGAAAAAAGTGGCCACCAAGAGCAGTGGATTCGTAGTTCTGGCACCGAGCCCCAGCAATAACCCTGGAGGCAAAATGAAATAAAATAACAATAAAAAATAAAGAAATCCCATGGAGTTAACATGCCCCAGACCGGGCTGCTCTTTCCCTAGTTCTCACATGCTGATCTGACCTCCAGCTGCAATGAATGATATCCCTGTTCACTATCTGTAATTGATACCAAGGTTACTGGGATCCCACTGCCCTCTCCAGCCCCCAGAGCCAGGGAGTTTTTTCCAAAGAAGAAGCTCTGGGAACAGCTGCCGATGCGCGGAACTTTCTTTCCTAGTCTGTGTTTTGTGGGTGGCAGGGCCTCATGCCTTATGTCCTGGGTCGTGACAAGAAGCCAGCCACCAATTCACAGTATTGTTGGGAGCTGCGTGGTGCCATCACAGTGGCCTTTCACTGCTCTTGGCATGGACTCCGAGTCACCGGTCCCTCTGAAGTGAGGCTCTATGCCACTGGTCGCTGATCTGCTGAGAATCATGCTCTACAAGGGTAAGCGTGTTTGCCTGAGAAGTGCAGATAATGCTCTTATAGTGCGTGACCTTTACAACGTGTGGAACACTACCCGTGACAAAGATGCAATTTTTAAAATGGTCCTCGCAGCCAAGTATGAGGTCCTTCATCACCATGCCTGTGAGTGATTGCCGGCACAGACATGTTCTTTCAACAGCCAGAGCGGGGGGTGGTGGTGGTAATGGGGTGCTTATTTATCTTAATATCTTTTAAATTTTTATTAGTGATTTAATAATGATTATAAGATAACAGGGGTACAATTCCATGAAGTTTCTACCACCATAGTTCCATGTTCCATCTCCGCCATTGGAAGATTCCCTATTTTTTTTAAATCCCTTTGGGAGTATGGACCAGAATTCTTTATGAGGTGCCAAAAGTGGAAGAAGGTCTGGCTTCTGTGATTGCTTCACTACTGGACATGGATGTTGGCATGTCAATCCATAATGGGATGTTTATTTAAGGCATCAGTGTAGCCCTAGGGCTGATAAATGGCTCACCTTCCATGCCTCTGCTGAGGATGCATGGGGGTCCCTAGACCCCCCTCTGCCTCCCCTTCCTGCTGCAGCCATAGTCAGCAGCTGGTAACATCTGCTAGTTAGATCTCTGCCAGTCACCGGGCTCCTGGTTCATGGGGAGGGACCTGGTGTATAAAATAGCCCCTGGGTGCACACAGCACCCACCTGTTCCCAACACTGGGTACTGACAACTGCAGACCAGCTTAACCAGTGTCACATTTATTACATGGTGAAGCAACCATCTTTGGTTATACTGGCTCAGATAAAATATACTATTAAAGTTAATTCCTCCTATTTCTTTTTATTTACTGAGTGCGGCTATGAAAAGGTTTTAAACTACAGATGTGGTTTGCATTGTACTTCTTTGGGGAGCACCCTGGGTATGAGGGTAGGGAACAGGATGGAAATCTTATCCTTGTGGGCAGGGGTGCACTGCCTCCCATGGAACTTGATCAGATTAAGGAGCTTCTGCACAGCAAAAGAAACCACTACCCAAGCAAAGAGACCCCTTACAGAATAGGAGAAGATCTTTACATGCCATGTATCAAACAAGAAGATAATAGCCAAAATATATGAAGAGCTCAACAACAGGAAAACAAAAGACCCCATCCAAAAATGGAGAGAGGATATGAACAAGATATTCTCCATAAAAGAGATCCAAAAGGCTACTAAACATATGAAAAAATGCTCCACCCTATTGCCAAAGAAATATAAACAAAGACAACGATGAGATACCACTTCAGTCCTGTGAGAATGTCATACATCAGAAAAGATGGCAGCAACAGATGCTGGAGAGGGTGTGGGGTCAAAGGAACCCTCCTGCACTGCTGGTGAGAATGTCAATGGGTCCAACCTCTGTGGAGAACAGTCTGGAGAACTCTCAGAAGGCTAGAAATGGACCTATACCCTATGATCCTGCAATTCCTCTCCTGGGGATAGATCCTAAGGAACTCAATACACCCATCCAAAAAGATCTGTGTACACATATGTTCTTAGCAGCACAATTTGTAATAGCCAAAACCTGAAAGTAACTCAGGTGTCCAACAACAGATGAGTGGCTGAGCAAGTTGTGGTATAGATACACAATGGAATACTACTCAGCTATTAAAAATGGTGAATTCACCTACTTCACCTCATCTTGGATTGAACCTGAAGGAATCATGTTAAGTAAGATAAGTCAGAAGCAAAAGGATGAATATGGGATGATCTCACTCATATACAGAAGTTAAAAAACAAGATCAGAAGGGGAAATACAAAGCAGAACTTGGACTGGGTTTGGTGTACTGCACCAAAGTAAAATATTCTGGGGTGGAGGTGGGGGTCATGTCCTGGAACAGGATGGCAGAGGAGGACCTAGTAGAGGTTGTATTGTTATATGGAAATGTTATGCATGTACAAACTATCATATTTCACTGTCAACTGTAAACCATCAATCCCCCAATAAAGAAATTTTAAAGAAATAAAGAAAGGAAGGAAGGAAGGGAGAAAGAAAGAAAGGTAAGGAAGGAGAGAGACAACTGCGACACTGCTTTACAACTCGTGAAGCTCCCCTGCCCCCCCCATGGGTGGGAACCATGGAGCTTGAACCCGGGTCCTTGCACATGGTAACATATGCCCAACCAGGTGTGCCATGAATTGGCTCCCAGTACTGAAAACGGGTCATAGACAAAATCATTTATTTTCTGCTTTGACTTCACTGGGTCCTGGACTAATGGTCCTCATAGGAAGAACTCTGATGGAGAAAGCAGGTTTGGGTAGTCTGCAGAAAAATGGTCTGAAAGCCCTGCTCAAAAGACCCCATCTCTGAAGGGTGTGGGCATTTTCATTCAAGTCCCAAAGATCTTGCTCCTGACAGGCAGCAGTGGCTCCAGCCCCCAAAGATGGAGTGTGAGGGTGAGAGGGGGCTCTGGCTGGCAGCTCCCCATAACAAGAGGGTTACTGAAGATTCACCCAGTGTCCCTGCCTTGTCCATGTCTGGTTTATGCCATCAGGAAGCTGTACCATCCCCAAGCCACCAACCCCATGACTGTCCCCATCAGCGGTCATAAATAAGCATGACTCCACTGAATTTCCTGTGACTCATAATCCACTTTGTGGATTACCCAAAGCCAATTTTTGCTTCCAGATTGGCATTATCGCACCCAGCAGGCCTCCCTGCCCCACCAGAGTGGGAGATGCACGGGCTGAGCCTTCTTCTCTGAGACTGGGCTTCTGAAGAGGCGCTGAGAGAGATCAGGCAGTGGTGCACCCAGTTAAGCTCACATAGTACTAAGCGGAAGGACTCGTGCAAGGATCCGGGTTTGAGAACCCACTCCTCACCTGCAGGGGAGTCCCCTTCGCAAGCGGTGAGGCAAGTCTGCAGGTGTCTCTCCTTCTCTCTCTCTTTCTCTCTCTCTCTCCCCTCTCCTTTCAATCTCTCTCTGTTCTATTGAATAAAATGGGGAAAAAATGGCCACTAGGAGGAGTGGATTCAGAAAGCCGGCACCAAGACCCAGTGAAACCCCAGAGGAAAAAAGAAGATAAGGCACTTAGAGAGGAAACCAAGCTTCTGTCACAATCAGGTGCCATCCTCGGAGGAAACCACCAGGAGATGCCCCCAAATGCTAGATGAATAATTACGCAGGGCTACCGTCCAGGACTGCCAGTATCCCTGGAGACTCACCCATGTCCAGCTCATCCCCCTACCCACTGCCTCAAGAAGCAGATGAATTCAGGACTGTATTTGCTCTGGAGAGGTGTGTAGGAAACCCCCAACTGGCATGGGGGAGACGGGCACGAAGTAGCTGATAGAAATATAGAAGTGCCTTCTTCATTGACTGCATAGAATGGTTATCTCTGACCATTGGACTTCTCTTCCAACTGGGGTGCTGGGGGGTGGGGGGGGACAGTATGATGATCTCCACACCCAGAGGTTGGAAATTTTATCCTCAACTTTCTGTGCACCGCAGTGAGTCTCTGCCTGGTGCATCAATTTGCCAGACGTGCCTCAGGTTATGAATTCAGGTGTTGGAAAGGCCAAAGTGAATGTCAAGGGCCTGTGAGTGGGGTACCAGTAAGGGTGGTTACACCTCTGAAGAGGAAAGCAAACCCATCGAGGGTCCCTGCCCAGGGCTGTGCAACTATAGGCAGGTGGCTCTGTCTCCAAAGCCCAGATCTTCCTTGACCTTGCCAGAGGCCCACTGGCCGGCAACAAAATGCTGCAGGCTGACCAGGCTCCCAGGTTGGAAGATATGTGCAGGTATCCTTCTGCCAGCACCCCTCCTGCCCTTCCAGAACCTGTCCCTGTGCACAGGTTCCACACAAGGAAGCACTCATAGTGGCAACAGGGTCAGAAGTTTGATCTTGAAGGGACTGCCCCCCACCACATGCAAAGGAAAATTAACTGAGCAAAAAGCTTTCTGAAACTATGGGCGAGGGTGTGGAGAAATGGGAGCCCTTGCCCGCTACAGCTGTGAATGTAAAATGGTGTGAAGCAGTATTTGGTGCCCTCTCTCCCACAATAACTTAAACATATAATTGACACATATAGCACCTAGTACTTCCAATCCTAGAACTATGCCCAAAAGAGTTAAAAACTGGTGTTCAAGCAAAAAACTTGACCACTGGGAGTCAGGCGGTAGCACAGCGGGTTAAGCGCATGTGGTGCAAAGCACAAGGATCGGATAAGGATCCTGGTTCGAACCCCTGGCTCCCTACATGCAGGGGGGTTGCTTTACAGGAGGTGAAGTAGGTCTGCAGGTGTCTATCTTTCTCTCCCCCTCTCTGTCTTCCCCTCCTCTCGCCATTTCTCTCTGTCCTATCCAACAATGATGACATCAACAACAACAATAATAACTACAACAACAATAATAACTACAACAACAATAAAAAACAACAAGGGCAACAAAAGGGGAAAATAAATAAGTATAAAATAATAATAATAAAATGAACTTGACCACTGATACTCAAAGCCATGATATGCACAATGGTTGAAAAAGATAGTGAAGGAGGAGGAGGAGGAGAAGAATGAGATACCAAGTCCAGGGGCTGCGTGATGGTGACCCGGTTGAATGCACATTACAGTGCGCAAGGAGCTGAGTTTGAACCCCTGGTCCCCACCTGCAGGGGGGAAGCCTTGTAAGTGGTGAAGCAGTGTTGCAGGTGTCTGTCTCTCTCCCTCTCTATCATCCCCTTCCCTCTTGATTTCTGTCTCTATCCAGTAAATTAATAAAGATAACTTTAAAAAAATTTTAAAGAGTGTATTATAAAATTTTAAAAAGGGAGAGATAACAAGCCCCAAATGAGCCAGTTGCCTAAAGCCACACATCACTAAGCCAAGATGCAAAGCCTAAGTTAAAAATAGTTTCGGCTTCATCCAAAAGTTTCACCTTCACTCTGGTAACATGGAGTTTCTTGGTTGACATGTATGTAAGATTGCCTGCTTGGTATTCCCCTTATATTAACCCCTGCCAGCCCTGCTGTAAAACTCACCCTGCCTAAAAAAAAAATCCCCCTTTTCTTACCCTCTTTCTGCCTATATAAGTTTTCCATTTGGGGTGCCAGGTGGTGGCGCACCTGGTTGAACACACGTTACAATGCACAAGGACCTGGCTTTGAGCCCACAGTCCCCCCGCCCCCTGCAGGGGAAAGCTTTGCGAGAGGTGAAGCAGTGCTGCAGGTGTCTCTCTGCCTCTTTCCCTCTCTGTCTCCCACTTCCTCTCAATATCTGGCTGTCTCTATCCAATAAATAAATAAAGATAATAAAAAATAATTAAACAAAATAAAAGCCTTCCATTTTGTATGCCTTTTTGAAGTGACTTACTGCTTGCTAGTAGAATGAGGCCCAGTACATGAATCACCTAATGAAGCCCATTAGATCTTTAAATCTACTCAGATGAATTTAGTTTCTCACTGGGAACAACCCCATGGGCCATCAGCTAATGAACCAGTAAGCAAGCAAACAAAAGATCCATCCAGACAATGGACTCTTATTTGAGCCACTACAAGGAAGGAGGCTATGGCAGAGATGAGCCTTAAAAGCATCTTGGCAGATGAGAACCCAGACAAAAGAGGATACCGGCTATTGGTTTTCTTTTCTAGAAGAGATCTGGGATGGGAAAGTCTCTCAGAGACAGTGAGCAGGCTGCTGGTTGTGGAGGCCAGGAGAGGGCTCAGGAGTGGCTGCTGGCTGTTGGGTCTCATCTGAGGCTGATGACCGTGATCTCAACCTTTCCCGTGGGTGATGACTGCATAACACTTGGAGGATACTACGGGTGGCTACACTGTATTTTTAAATGGTCGACTTTATATAGTGTGTATTTTATCACAATAAGAAAGAACCACCCTCTCCTGAACTTGATGAGCATGTATTACACCTGATTCAGAAGGAGCGCTCTAAGCGGTATGCGGCTCTCTTCATGCCCAAAGTGGGGTCTGGGTGTCAAACTAATAATAAACTGATAATAATAAAATTGTAAGACCAAACAGCTGTGGGAGTAGAAGGAAGTAAATAAATAAATAAATAAATGTCATCTCTTTGGTACATGTGTGAATAACTGAGAGGGCTTTCTTTCTTTCTTTCTTTCTTTTGCCACCAGGGTTACCGCCAGGGCTCGGTGCAGCACTATGAATCCACTGTTCCTGAAGGCCATTTTTTCCATCTTATTGGATAGGACAGAGAGAAATTGATAGAGGAGGGGAAAGAGAGAAAGGGAGAGAGAAAACAATATTTTTATCCAGCATCATCCTAGCTATCAAACTCAAGCAAAAATTACCATAGTCATGGGCCCCTAGAAACATGCCTAAAATGGACTTCCTAGCCTTCCTCCACTCTTAAGATCCCTAATCTCATCTGCTCTAGTCCTAATTTTTGGTTCCTGTTCATTAACTATTTTGTCTTACTTTATGTTCTGCCACCATACAGACATCAAGTTGCAGACGCTACCATGATTTCATCCTGACTTCTTTGGGCAGACGACCTCACCAATGTGTCCTGGAACCTTGCTTCTCCAGAGCTCTACCCCACTAGGGAAAGATAGAAACAGGCTGGAGGTATGGATTAACCTGCCAATGCCCAAATCCAGCAGAGAAGCAATTAAAGAAGCCAGAACTCTTACCTTCTGCACTAAAAAACAATCTTGATCCATACTCCCAGTGGGGGCGAGGTGATAGGAGTAATGGTTTAAGAGGGCTCTGAGCACCATTAGGAACCACAAGAGAGAGGAAGAAAAAGGATGTAGTAATAGGGTCATGAGTGGCTTGGGGTGGGGGAGAGGACTGACCTGGAAGAAAAAGGGGGCAATTATGTACAAATGCAGACAGATATTTATAGAGATGACAGTTAACCGTGTCTGCAACCTTGGGAGAACTGTGGTGGTTTGCGATGGAGGGAATGGGGATTCAGAACTCTAGTGGTGGGAACAGTGTAGAATTATATGCTTATTGACATGTAATTTTATAAATAAATATTAAACCACTAATAAAAAATAAAATAATATTTAAAAAGAAGAGAGGGAGAAAGAAAGATAGACCTGCAGATCACCTTCACTGTTTATGAAACGTCTTCCCTGCAAGTGGGGAGTGAGGGCTTGAACCTGGATCAAGGTACAGGTCCTTGTGCTGAGTACTACGTACACTTAACCAGGTGTGCCACTGCCCGGCCCCTGAAAGTTAACTCTTAATAAAGTGCAAGAGCAATGGAAATAGAGGTTACCTCCTTAGCCAAGTGCAAGAGATCATATTCATAAAATAATGACTCTGTGACTCTGTTTTTATCCCCCCCCCCTATTTTTATTGTACAAGAGGTAATCGCAACAGGGCTGTTCTCTCCCCACCCCTCAACTTGCGGAGGAAAGGAATTGTCAATCAAGATGAAAAATGTCACCACTGCAGTCTGTCCCGAGCTGAGGAGAAGGCCCTTATGGTCTTTAGGTGAGGCTCGAGGAGCCATAATTTATAGCGTCACCAGCTTCAGTGCAACATGAGAATGAGTGGCCGGGACCATCTCCTGCAGCAGTCAGTGCCACCGGGTGACACTCCACTCTCAGATGCTGGCAGTACTCCTGACCGGATGATACCCATCACTGCAGGGTCCTTGGTGAGTCAATCCCTTGTGCCCTGGAAAAGAGGTGGAGGGAAGGCACAGGGCCCTCACTCATAAAATACAAGGAAAGAGATGTCAGAATGAGGAAAAAAAAATTACTGGTTTCCATTTCTTTGCTGGCTGCTACCTGAGACTTAAAGCTTCCACACAAGTAACAAGGTCAGGGAGTTGGGAACAGCCCTGGCTGCCTGCTATGTAGCTGTTCTCTATCTGGAGGTTTTACATGTTTCCTTTGCAAGTTAAGATTGATTGATCTTGAACCTCCCTGAGCCAGAAGGGAGTGAAGGCTGAAGGTCCCCTTCTCAGATTTTACAACCCAGGATTCCATGGAGCCTGGGGCTAGCAGGTCCTTGGGGTGGGTGAGATAGCATAGTGATTATGCAAAAAGACTTTAACGCCTAAAGGTCCACAAAGTTTCAGGTTCAGGTTCAATTCAGGTTCAGGTTCAATCTCTAGCACTATCATAAACCAGAGTTGAGCACTGCTCTAGTCCCTGTCTCTCTCTCTCTCTCTCTCTCTCTCTCTCTCTCTCTCGTCCTCATTAAAACACATAATTTTTTTTTTTTTTTTACTTAAAAGATTGTGACTTAGCCTGGGGTCCAGTTCTCCCTGAGAACCCTTCCAACAAGTAACCCAGACACAGTTGATGGCTCACCTGCACCCAGTTTTTGGACACTTGCACTGAGTTTAGAGCCCCGCCTCCTCAGAAAGAAGAGACCTGGCCAAGCTCCTCCTTCTCTTCCTCTGCAAACTCCCTCTCCTGCCCTTGGGTTTTGGTTTTAAATAAACACTGTCTGAATAGGAAAGCAAACACACAATGGGGTCTCAGCTCTCCCAGCACACAGTGGGGGCAGCAGCCTGTCCTCCCCTCAGCTCCCCTACCCCTGACCCCAAGGGTTCAGGAGAGCTGGAGTTTCTCCCAAAGACTCAGAAGACTAAGGAGGAATTTCCAGGGGTAACAGCAGGCTATTTTGCTAAGAGCGCATGCCCGCCCCCACCCACACACGTCCTTTCTCTCTCTCTCTCTCTCTCTCTCTCTCTCTCACACACACACACACACACACACACACACACACACACACACACACACACTCCCTGCTCTCCAGAGCCCCACATACCTCATTGGCATCCAGTCCCATTAACTGATTGCTGCTGTTTCACAGTAATAATATTCTAGGCTGTTCAGCAAACCTCCTTCTTTTGTTTCTGCCTTCCTGCCATCCTTCTGAGAGAAACCTATTTTGATTAATATTAACACTCTGCCCAAATCTTTATCCCAGACATTTTAAAAGGGTAATTCCTCTTCTCTAGCAGAGGCATTGATCAATGGGTACAAAACAGGGACCAGGGATCGATAGGGAGGGTGGGGAAGCAGATTCCACAGACTTGGGAGGGTTAGAATTTTATATCTTTCCCCCTCACCCACAACCTCCCACTTTTGCTGCCCACACTAAACTGTGAGACTGAATGAGACTTCTAGAAACATTGCTCCTGGCCCTGAGCCCAGCCAAGTCACCTCTGGAACAGGGTGGTCCTTGCTACGCAGGGGCTGGCTGCCTGGGGCAGTCTTCTCCCCTCTCCTCCTCCTCACTGCTTGTAGCCCCCTCACTCATGAAGTCAGCCTCTCTGTCCACTGGGTCACAGGGACCAAGGCACCAGCCTGGGGTGGGCATCAGGTGAAACCCCAGGTCCCTGACAGCCCCATCTTCCCTATCTGCCCCCACCATCCCCCTGGCGGCTCTCCCCAGATCTGCTGTAACAGATATTTTCCATCTGATAGGTTCTGTTTTCCTGCTTCGCGTTGCCAGGGAAACAGCAGAGAACCGGCAGTCAGGGAGCCCTTAGCTGCCTTTTTAAGGCGTCCTGGACATAAACAGCACTTTCCATGATGGGGCCTTGCACGCAGACTTGAAAAAACAAAATAATGTGGAAGAATAGTCAGGAGAAGGGCCTCAGGCCCTCCTGGTGACTGGGGCACTGGGATGAAGGGAGAAAGAAGGAAAGGGTCAGGGAAGCCTCACATGCCCCTGAAGAGTAATGCATAGAGGCCCCAGCCCTCTGTCCACCTTCTAAGGTTTTCTGTGAGTCCAGACTGCTGGCAAGTCTGCTCTCTTCTGCTTGGGGCTTGAGGCTTGGGTGGGTAACACTGACTTGTAGGGGAGTGGGGGAGAGGAGGATAGAATTGAGACCCCTCAGGGGCTGGGGGGAAAAATCCTCTGAACATTTGGGAACTGTGGAGAAAGGTTCAAGGTCATGCTTTCCCCCCCCCCCCAGGGGGTGTGGGGGAGGATACTCACTCTGGAGACAAATGGAAGGGAAGGTGCTAGAAGTGTAAAATGACTAGAGATTGCAAAGTTGAGTGGAGGGCTGCCCCCTCTTCAGGAGGCCAACTGGGATTGCCAGAGTTAGCTGCCGGTTGCCCACCTCCATCCAGGTGCATAGGTTTGTGCTTGCAGGTGCTGAGCATGTGGGCACATTTGGGTGGGTCCAAGTGGGAGCAGCTTTGGCAAGGCTGGCAACAGTGTTGACTACAAGGCCTGAAAGGCAGTCCTTGACACGCTTTCCATCATCTCTAGGGTCTCTCCCTCACTGCTCCCCCTCCTTTTTTTTTTTTTTTTTTTTAACCAGAGCACTGCTCAGCTCTGGCCTGTGCTGGTGTGTGGGATTGAACCCGGGACTTTGGAGCCTCAGACATGAGAGACTCTTTGCATAACCATTATGCTATCTACCCTGCCCCCATCACCACCCTCGAGTCTACCCCCAGCAAGTGAGCAGTGGCTGGTTTCCCCACTAGCCTTTGCCAGTCTCTTTGCAAAAGTCTCTGTACCACCATCCCAACACCCACTTCTGTGAACCAACTCCTCAGGGTAGGGATGTGGCCGTGGGCTCCAGAGAAAGCTTGAATGGCTGTTACTGTCTCTCCCTTACCCGCTGCTTCCTCTCAGCACGGCCTTGACCATTTGTGCCGTACACCTTTCTATGGACCCTGCTTTCCTTTTCCTTCCCTTCTTTTGTTTTTTTAAATGATGAGTACAGGGTTATTGCTGGGGCTTAGTGCCCACATGACAAATCCTCTGCTCCCTATGGCTTTTTTTTTTTTTTTTTTTTTTGCCAAAGTGATGCTCTGGTTCTCTCTCTCTCAAGTAACTTTTTTTTCTTTTTTTTTTTTAATTTTTTTTTTATTAAAGAAAGGATTAATTAACAAAACCATAGGGTAGGAGGGGTACAACTCCACACAATTCCCACCGCCCAATCTCCATATCCCACCCCCTCCCCCGATAGCTTTCCCATTCTATAGAGAATGGCTTTTTTTTTTAATGATAAAACCAGAAAATTGAGAGAGAGAGAGAGAGAGAGACAGAAAGACAGAGAGAGACAGAAAGACACCAGCACCACTGCTTCACTACTCGAGAGGCTTCCCTGTGGCGGGTGAGCACTGGAGACTTGAATCCTGGTCCTTGTCCATGGTAACAGGTAAGCCCAACCACGTGCGCCACTACTCACCCCCCAGTATTCTGTTTTTAATGGTGGAGACTGCCCCCACCTCTCCCCTGGGATGCAGAGATACTTGTTTTATCGCCTTCTGTACTTTTTAAAAAAATTTCTTTATTGGGGAATTAGTGTTTTACATTCGACAATAAATACAATAGTTTGTACATGCATAACATTTCCCAGTTTTCCATACGCCACATTTCCCGTACCCCCGCACACACCTTGATCAGAAGGACTTGGACTCCCCACAAGCAGCGCATGGGAGTGTGTCTTCCGTACACCACACAGTTTTCCATATAACAATACAACCCCCACTAGGTCCTCTGTCATCCTTTTTGGACCTGTATTTGGACCCAGTCTTTTACTTTGGTGCAACATGCCAATTCCAGTTCAGGTTCTACTGGTGTTTTCTCTTCTGATCTTGTTTTTCAACTTCTGCCTGAGAGTGAGATCATCCCATATTCATCCTTCTGTTTCTGACTTATTTCACTTAACGTGAATTTTTCAAGGTCCATCCAAGATCAGCTGAAAACAGTGAAGTCATCATTTTTTTATAGGTGAGTAGTAGTCCATTGTGCATATATACCACAACTTGCTCAGCCACTCATCTGTTGTTGGACACCTGGGTTGTTTCCAGGTTTTGGCTATTACAAATTGTGCTGCTAAGAACATATGTGTACACAGATCTTTTTGGATGGGTGTGTTGGATTCCTTAGGATATATCCCCAGGAGAGGAATTGTAGGATCATAGGGTAGGTCCATTTCTAGCCTTCTGAGAGTTCTCCAGACTGTTCTCCAGAGAGGTTGGACCAACTGGCATTCCCACCAGCAGTGCAGGAGGGTTCCTTTGACCCCACACCCTCTCCAGTACTTGCTGCTGTTACCTTTTCTGATGTATGACATTCTCACAGGAGTGAGTGGTATCTCATTGTTGTCTTTATTTGCATTTCTCTGACAATCAAAGACTTGGAGCATTTTTTCATGTATTTCTCAGCCTTTTGGATCTCTCCTGTACTGAATATTCTGTCCATGTCCTCCCCCCATTTTTGGATGGGGTTATTTGTTTTCTTGTTGTTGAGTTTGGCAAGCTCTTTATATATCATGGTTATTAGCCTCTTGTCTGATGTATGGCATGTAAAGATCTTCTGCCATTCTGTGGGGCGTCTCTTGGTTTGGGTAGTGGCTTCTTTAGCTGTGAAGAAGCTTTTTAATTTGATGTAGTCCCATAGTTTTATGCTTGCCTTAGTCTTCTTTGTAATTGGATTCATTTCATTGAAGATGTCTTTAAAATTTATGCGGAAAAGAGTTCTGCCAATATTTTCCTCTAAGTGTCTGATAGTTTCTGGTCTAATATCCAAGTCCTTGATCCACTTGGAATTTACTTTTGTAGTTGGTGAAATATAGTGATTCAGTTTCATTCTTCTGCATGTTTCAACCCATTGTTTCCAACACCATTTGTTGAAGAGACTCTGCTTTCCTCATTTAATAGTCTGGGCACCTTTGTTAAAGATTAGATGTCCATAGGTGTGGGCTTCTCACTTCTGGGCTCTCAATTCTATTCCACTGGTCAGTGTGTCCATTCATGTTCCAGTACCAAGCAGTTTTGATGACAATGGCCCTATAATACAATTTGAGAGTGTGATGCTTCCAGTTCTGTTCTTTTTTCTCAAGATTGTTTTGGCAATTCTAGGTCTTTTCTGGTTCCAGATAAACTTTTGTAGCATTTGTCCTATTCTCCTAAAAATGTGCTTGCGATCTTGATGGGGATAGCATTAAATTTGTAGATGGCTCTGGGTAGTATATTCATTTTGATGTTAATTCTCCCAATCCATGAACATGGAATATCTTTCCACTTCTTTGCTTCTTTTTCAATTTCCTTAAGTAGTGACTCATAGTTTTCAGTATACAAGTCTTTCACTTCTTTGGTTAAGTTTATTCCTAGATATTTTATTGTTTTTGTTGCTATAGTAAAAGGAATTGATTTCTGGATTTCAACTTCTTCTAACTTAGTGTTTGTGTAGAGGAATGCCACTGACTTTTGAATGTTAATTTTGTAACCTGACACCTTACTACATTGTCTGATGATATCCAAAAGATAATTGCTGAATTCCTTAGGTTTTTCTATGTATACTATCATGCCATCTGCAAATATGGAGAGTTTGACTTCTTCTCTTCCAATCTGTATCCCTTTAATTCCTTGTTCCTGCCTGATTGCTATGGCAAGAACTTCTAACACTATGTTGAATAGTAATGGTGATAGTGGGCAGCCCTACCTAGTACCTGCTCTGAGGGGAAATGCTTCCAGTTCTTCACCATTGAGTATGATGATGTTGGCTGTAGGTTTGCTATATATAGATGCCATTATCTTGAGGAATTTTCCATCTGTTCCCATTTTTTATAGTGTTTTGATCATAAAGGGATGTTGGATTTTGTCAAAGACTTTCTCTGCATCTATTGATATGGCCATGAGGTTTTTGGTTTTGCTTTTATTGATGTGGTGGATCATGTTGATGGATTTACATATATTAAACCAACCTTGCATGCCTAGGATAAACCCCACTTGGTTATGATGAACAATCTTTTTAATATACTGCTGTATCTGGTTTGCTAGAATTTTGTTCAATATTTTAGCATCTATGTTCATCAGAGATATTGGTCTGTAGTTTCCTTTTTGGTGTGTCCCTGTCTGTTTTTGGTATCAGAGTGATGCTGGCTTCATAGAAGCTGGCAGGGAGTATTCCAGTGTCTTCAATCGTCTGGAAGACTTTTAAAAGTAGAGGTATTAGTTCTTCTTTGAAGGTTTTATAGAATTCATTTGTAAAGCCATCTGGTCCAGGACTCTTATTTTTGGGAAGGTTTTTGATAACTGTTTCTATTTCATTAGCTGTAATGGACCTGTTCATGTTATCTAGTTCCTTTTTACTTCGTTTTGGAAGTTGGTAGGTACTAGGAAATTGTCCAATTCTTCCAGGTTCTCTAGCTTGGTTGCATATAGTTGTTTATAGAAGCCTCGCATGATAAGTTGAATTTCTGCAGTGTCTGTTATGATAATTCTTCTTTCATTTATGATACGATTCTTTGCGTCTTCTCCCTTTTTTTTTTGTGAGTCTGGCTAAAGGTTTGTTGATTTTGTGGTTCTTTCTTTGGAAGAACCAACATCTACTTTCGTTGATCTTTTTTCTTATTTTCAATGTTATTTATTGCTGCCCTAACTTTAGTTATTTCTGTCCTTCTGGCTATTTTAGGGCTCCTTTGTTTTTCTTCTTCTAGATCTTCAAGATGTGCAATCAGGTTGTTTATTTGTGCTTATTTCTTGTTTCCTAATGTGTGCTTATATGGCTATGAACTTCCCTCTCAGTACTGCCTTAGCTGTGTCCCAAATATTTTGATAGCTTGTGTCTTCATTTTCATTGAACTTTCAAAACATTTTGATTCCTTCCTGTATTTCCTCTTTGACCCAGTAGTGCTTAAGGAGTATACTGTTGAGCGTCCACATTTTGGAACTGTTACTAATGTTTTGTTTACTGTTAAGTGTTAGTTTAATTCCACTGTGGAATCTGAGAAGATGCTTGGGATTATTTCAATGCTCTTGAATTTGCTGATGCTGTCTTTGTGGCCTAACATATGGTCTTTCCTTATGAATGACCCATGTGGACTTGAGTAAAGTGTATATTAAAGTTTCTTGGGGTGAATGATTCTGAAAATGTCCAATAGTTCATCTATCTCCTCATTTAGCTCCCTCATTTCTTTATTGATTTTATGCCTGGATAATCTGTCAAGTTGAGAGAGTGGAGTGTTGAAGTCCTCTGCTATGACCGTGTTACTGTTAATATATTGCTGTAGCTCTTTCAGTAGATGTTTGATGTATTTAGATGGCTTCTCATTGTGTGCATAGATGATAATAATTGTTAAGTCCTCTTGATTGACTGATCCTCTGAGCATTAAGTAGTGTCCTTCCCTATCTTTTTAAATTTTATTTATTTTAAAGTCTAACATGTCAAATATGAGAATAGCTGTTCCTGCCCTTTTTTGTGGGCCATTGGCTTGTATGATAGTTTTCTATCCTTTCACTTTGAGTCTGTGTTTGTCTTGTTGAGTTAGGCAGGTTTCATGTAGACAGCATATTGTTGGGTTATGTTTTCTTATCCATCTTCTTATTCTGTGAATTTTAATAGGTGAATTCAGGCCATTGGTATTTATTGATATCAGAGATTGAAGATATTTTAAGGCCATTCTTGTATATTTTTAGAGTGTTCTAATATGAGGCATATTTGTGATGTTCTGACTACTTATAGAAGAACTTTCAGAACTTGTTTCAAGGCAGGCTTGGTGATAGTTGATTCTTTCAACTGTTGCTTGTCAGAGAAGGTTTTTATGCCTCCATCTAGTCTGAATGTCAGTCTATCTGGATACAGTAGTCTTGGTTGAAAGCCTTTCTCATTGAGCACTCGATAGATATCTTGCCATTCTCTTCTGGCCTGTAGTGTTTGTGTGGAGAAGTCTGCTGCTAATCTTATGAGTTTTCCTCTGCAGGTGACTCTTTGTTTTTCTCTTGCAGCCTTCAGTATCCTTCTTTATCCTTATTCCTTTCCATTCTAAATATGATGTGTCTTGGAAATCTGGGTTAATTCTGTTTGGGACCCTCTGGACTTCTTGAACCTTTATGTATTTTGTTGTCTAGACTAGAGAAGTTCTCAGCTATTATGCCCTGAAGAATACTTCCTTCCGCTCCCTCTCTTTCTTCCTCAGGTAAGCCAATAATGCATATATTATTTCTTTTGAAGTTATCCCATAGGTCCCTGTTGTTGTTTTCAGTATCTCTTAATCTCTTTTTGAGATCTCTTACTTCTTTTTTAGTTGTCTCTAATTCATCCTCAATCTTTCTAATTATGTCTTCAGCCTCATTTATTCTATTCTCTCTCCCCTTTACTGTTTTCTGGAGTTCATTGATTTTGTTACCCTGTTCTGCTACTGTTTTAGCGTGTTCAACTAGTTGTGTTCTTAGCTCAGTTATTACAGCTTTCAGCTCTTTAATAACCTTGAGATAGTGTTTTCTTTCAGAGTCTCATTTGTTGTTTCCGCATTTCTGATGACAAGTCTTTCAAACTCTTTACTCACTCCTGTTATTATTTCCTTAACTAGTGTTTGGATATTGACCTCATTATTCTGTGTTTTAGCCATTGGGGAGCTTTAAACGGGACTCTTGTCCTGGTCATTTCTCCAATATTTCTTCTTGTTGGTTTAACCATTTTATATAGTATGTTACGAGGTCCCTCTCTCAGTACTTTTCAAATTACTGATCACTCCTGCCAGATTGAGTTGTGTCTAAGTAAGGTAATTAAAAGGGTTCTTTTTCTTCCCTGTAGGCTATGGGAGCCTGAGGGCTTTTAAACTATAAGCAGGCTTTTTAGCTTAATCCCTGACTCCTGACCAAGAGATAAAGCAGGGTGTGGCAGAGATAATCCAGTGGTTATGCAAAGAGTCTCTCACAGCCCCACCACTAGGCCACTGAGGTATAGATCTTCTCCTGAGTTTCCTGGTTAGTTCTCTGTCCCCTGGTGTCAGCACAGGGCCTCCCCTGCCACCCTCCACCCCCCACTCCAGATTCTGAGGGCAGTTGCAATGGAGACTCACAGTTTCATTTGGTAAGTCTTAGGGGAATCCTCTCTTCCCTTCAGCCATCTTTTTGTTGGTGAAAAAGACTGGAGGTGGTGTCTCAACTGATAAACTGTTGGACTGTTACCAGCTACTTAATCTCTCCTTAGGCTCCTCTCTGTTAATGAGCCACATGTGTTTGCGCTCACCAGTGATTTGGTGGGTTCCTGAAATCATTCTAGTCCTGTCTTGTTGCAGTCCCAGGTGGTCTCCTTTGGTCACATCACTTTTTTTTTTAAAGATTTCTTCATGTCTTTATTTTAATGAGAGGAAGAGCCCCAACCTCTTGTGTGAGTAAGAGCACAAAAACTGTTGCTTCCACTTTGCGCAAAAAAATAGGTGAGGCGATTCTTAGGCACATTTATTATTTTATTTTTAATTTATTGAGGATTATGGTTCTTGTCATGCATGATTTCATCAATCCCAGATTTAATTACTTGCTTATTTATTTATTTATCCCTACCAGGGTTATCACTGGGGCACTGTGCTGGCTAACTCACTGCAGCTTTCTTTTTCTTTTTTCTTTTCTAATGTTTATTAGATAGGACAGAGAGCGAGTGAGAGAGGAGAGAAAGATAGACACCTGCAGGTCTGCTTCACCATTCATGAAGTGTGCCCCCTGCTGGTGTGGAGCAGAGGGTGGGGGCTTGAGCCCAGATCTTTGCACTAGATGACATGTGTGCTCAACAGAGTGTGCCATTGCCTAGCCCACTTTCCCCAGGACCGTATTTCAATTCACTCAGAGAGATACTGAGATGAGCAGGCTCCTCTCACACCACCTCAGCTCACCAGCATCTGTCAGCACCCTGGAATACTCCGTTCTAGCTCTAAGGTGTTGCTGTTCCCCCTTCCTTTCTCACCCTTCCTCCACCATTTCCAGGTCTGGGCTTTCACCACTTTCCCCTATGCCATTGGAATTGCCTCCTAGTCACCCCTACACTCTTTCTATCAGTGAGGCCTCTGCCCTCAAAGTCACCTGCCTTCACACCACCTCTTCCTCTGTGAAGCCCACCTTGGTTTTTGGTTGGCAGCAGTGCCTGATGCAAAACACATAGCCTAGTGGAATCCAATTTCCTTCACTGCCTGATTTTGACTTGAAGCTGCAGCTCCATCCCCCAGCTGCAACCTGCCCTCTGACCAGTACCTCTCACCTCCCACTCCAAGGCCCTGCAGGACACCTCCCATTTCCTTGACCCGAATGACTTTTTCTTTCTTCGCTCCACTTAGTGGATGCTTGCCCTCAACATGAATGCTATGTCCCTCGTAAGATGGCACTTCCTGCACATCTGGCTCTTAGGCGGAGCAGCCATTCCTGAGTTAGGCCTCAAGTTGTGTGCCCTCAAACTCAAGACTAGGGAGGCTGAACATTGCCCTGCAGCCAGAACAGCCATGAGCACAGAGCAGGTGCTTACTGCCCCTTATATCTCTGTCCCTAGGAAGGGGAAAGACAGCTCCCCGGTGACAGACAGGAGCCCTGGCAGTGCCAGCCGCCGTCGGCCTAAGCACTCGGGTGCAGCTGGCCTCTGTGGTGGCTAGAATGCATCTGAGGAAGGGGGAGGAGGTGTCCTTTAACTGGGCCCCTTGAAAATCTCCATGATGAATGACTGGGAACATTGGAAAGGGTCGAAAATACATTTGACCTTTTCTAGAATACATCTAAAGAGGACAATAAAATGTTCATCATCCTCAGGCTGATAAACTCCTTTTGATATTTTAAAAACTATAACTCGGTGCTGCACCTTGCCCTCATAGCCCTGGCTCCCAGGTGCGCTCAGAAAGGGCCTCTAGCAGGAGGGGTGGTCCGGGTGGGGGTCATGCTGTGTCTGTGAGGGAGCAGTGGCTTGGGAAGAGAAGAGATTGCCAGACTCCCGGAGGCCAGGAAATGAACTGAGGCTGTGTGGGTGGCACGCAGGAGAGTTAAACAAGGTCAGGTGGCATCCTGAAAAGAGAAGTCAGGACAAAGCGACTAGGGCACCACTGGACACAATTGGAGGCTGCAGGTGCGGACCAGCGGTGCTGAATTCCTCAACCCGATGCCACTGCCTGGGGTCATCCAGTCTTTTTTTGGTTCCTCAAACCAAAGCAATGGCCCCCACAGTCAGGTACAAGACAGGACTCTGGGCCTCCACCTCCATGGTCCCATGGAAAATAGAATTAGACCTGACCAGGAAGAGGAGGGTCCCCAGCCCAGAGAGCTACAGGGAAGGCAGAAAAGAAAGGCTTCCCCTTCAGCACGACAAGCTGGTGTGACCGTGTCCTGGAACCAGGAGGCAATACACCCACAACAGTGTTTGAGAAGCTCACAGTTGATGGGATGTGCGGGGGTGAAAAGTGGCAGTGGGGGGGGGATACTGGAAGAAGCTGGGTAAGATACAGGTAAGGACACAGCAGGGAGAGACCAAGGTAAAACATGGTGGTGAAAAACTTGTGGATGATTGAGACTTTCTCCAAAACTTAATGTTTTTGTGTTCTTTGCAGATTTAAAAAAAAAAAATCAAATCAAACTAAAGGTGATCACAGCAGGATAGTGAGATTGCCATCCAGGACACTGAGTGCCCACATGAATATGCAAGCTAGACACGGGTGTCGGGGGTGGGGAGGAAGGACCACCATGGACAGGTGACAAGACGAAGCTGAGAAAGGTGCTGGAACAGCCCTGCCTACGCATCGCCTCCACTTGACCACGGTGTGCACTGTGCTGGGCACGCCTTCAAGGCCAGCTACCCGCTCCAGCCTTCTCGCCATATCTGAACATCTGGGGACATCGACAACTGCTTTGTCAGTGACCAACGTTATTGAGGAACATCACAAATTTTAGATTACTAGTTTTGGGGTAACAGGGAGGGTCTCTGGGGTCACAGCCATCATCTCTAGGTAGCCTGTTCTTTGGACAAAATCTGGCTACAGGGCTTGGCTTGGATAGAGAGCACCTTCCTGGCTCAGAGCTTTGACGTCTTTGAAGGGGCAGCTCAGCAATACAGCCGCCTTCTCCTTGTATGCAGCCTGAGAGTTTAAGACGATCAGCCAGGCATCTGCCTCCTCCCCATGCCCATCCCAGCCCCACCAAGGGTACCAGGCAACCAGAAAAAGAAGGCGAAGCAGCTAACAAAGGCAGGGAGTGTTGGAGCCTCCCTGCTGCCTGACCCTCAGATACCTCCTCCTTTTCTCTCCAGAAGCAAAGGGAGTTGGTCTGTCTCAAGAGGCCCAGGCCGCCCAGCATCCAGATGGCCATGTCCCAGGGGAGGCCTGTGGACACACACCTCATTTGCATCCCATTTGTTAATTTACCAAAGTACTAACCTCTCTAGGACCCAGTCAGATAAGCAGCTGCATCTTTCCTTTGTGTATGATGCTTGGTCAATTCTTTACACAGACTGTCAGATGATTATATAGGGAAACTGAGGTGCAGGGATATCTAATCACCTGTCCAAGGGGTCAAAGCCAGAGTAGACTTGAAAAGGGGGGAGGGGCTTGATAACATCTCAGTCATGGCTCTTCTCCCAGGAAGTTTTATGGTCCAAGAAGAGAAGAGGCATGACCAGCATGTTATAAACTTTTTTTTTTTTGCCTCCAGGGTTATTGCTGGGGCTCAGTACCAGCACTACGAATCTACTGCTCTCAACAGCCATCTTTTCCATTTTTATTAAAAGGTACAGAGAAATTAAGAGAGGAGGGGAAGATAGAGAGGGAGAGCGAAAGATAGATACCTGTAACCTTGCTTTGCCACTTATGAAGCATGCCCCTTGCAGTGGGGAGGCGGGGGCTTGAACTTGGATCTTTGAAAGAGTCCTTGCACTTAGTACTATGTGTGTTTAACCGGGTGCACCACCACCCAGCCCCCATAAACCATTCTTTTTCAAGTCTGCTTTGGCTTTGACCTCTTGGGTAGTGGATTAGTTATCCCTGTGGCAATGAAGATAGAATGACCGCATGTGTTGGATTTGAGTTTTATAAGGAAAGATTGAGTTGGAGGGGGATCTGGAACCAGACTGAAAAGGGTCTTAGATGCAAGGACATGTTTCAGGTTTCCCCAGAATTTCCCAGTATGTTCTCAGCAGGGTATGTGGGTTGAATGAAATCCTTTCTCCCCTGTCTCTAAGCCCTAGAACCTGGGAAGGTCATCTTGTTTGTAAAAGGGGGTTGGTTCACAGACATGATTAAGTCTATGCTCCTGAGGCAGGTATTTGCCCTGGATTATCTGAGTGGGACCTAAATCTAATCGTGAGCATCTTTCAAAAGAGAGAGACAAGGGTCAGGTGGGGGCACACTCAGTTGAACAGACATGTTACAATGTGCAAGGACCTGGCTTCAAGCTCCTGGTCCCCACCTGCAGGGGAAAGCTTCAAAAGCAGCGAGGCAGTGTAGCAGGGGTCTTTTTGTTTCTCTCTCTTTCTATTTCCCTCTTCCCTCTCAATTTCCCTCTGTTTTTTTTTTTTCAAATAAATAAATATGAGAGAGACTGATTAGAGAGACAAAGGCAGTGATGGTGTTATGTGACCGTGGAACCAGAACTTGGAATGATACAGGCACAAGTCAACAAATACAAGTTAAAGCAGCGGACAAAGCATGGCTTTCCTCCAAGAAGCAAAGTGTTCAACGGGGGTCCTTCAATGAGCCCACTCTCCATGCATGATGATGGTGGTGGTGGTGGTGGTGGTGTTAGAGGTGAGTGGATTCAGTAGTTCTGGTGAAGAAACATGTGGTTCTGGTGACTAGGTCATCTGGGAGACGGCAGCTTGCAACCCACACTCTTTCCCAGGTGGCACTGGCTTGCCCTGAGTCAGCCCGGCACCCACACTGTCTGGGCCTCCCAGGACCATGCCAGCTGCCTGCTAGGAGCAGCAACTCCACTTTACTGCACAGGAAACCTCGGGGTGCCTCCATTTCCAGAGCACTGCCAGTCCCCCCACCACCACACACACACACACACACACACACACACACACACACTAGCCCTCCACTCCTCTTTTCTCTCCTGAATCCAAGAACGCTGGCTGGCCGGTTCCAACCCGCCTTATAGATCCAAATTAATTGCCTTTGTTAAGTTAATTGTGCAAGTGTTGCCTCCAGATTCCTTCTCATGCATCAGATTCCTGCATGTTGCTAAAAATAGAAATGCATGACTCACAGCTTTTGAGGATAGAGAAGGAGAGAGAGCCTTTCTGTTCTCTGGAGTCAGGCCAGGGTACCAGCCCAGACTGGGGAAGGGGCAGGGGTACTGAATGAACCCTGGACTTGCACCCCCTCTGAAAAAGGACAGAAAAGAGAGAGGAATACAAATGGAACTGAGAACCCTGGCTGCCAGCCACATCTTGGAGGCCTCATGTCACAGCTAAGAAATGTGTAGCATTTCTTTGAGCACTTTGTCTGCTCTGTTGTTACATTTTGTGAAAGGTGACTGGAGGTGGGGGGGGGGGGGCGGGGATCAGAAGACAGGGATGGGGGAGACTGGGTGTGTCTTGTTCATCTTGGGTGAGGCTGGTACCCTCTCACCTACTTGGTAACCTTATCTTTCCTGGTGCAAGGTTGTGGGGCCCCCAGGGGCAGTGGGCACACCTGTCATATGGGGCTGACTCTCTCATTACTTCCTTTTTTTAAAAAAGAAAAAATATATATATATATATATCGTTATTGGGAGTCAGGCAGTAGCGCAGCATGTTAAGTGCAAGTGGCGCGAAGTGCAAGGACCAGCATAAGGATGCTGGTTCAAGCTCCCGGCTCCCCACCTGCAGGGAAATTGCTTCACAGGCAGTGAAGCATGTCTGCAGGTGTCTTTCTTTCCCCCTCTCTCTTCCCCTCCTCTCCATTTATCTCTGTCCTATCTAACAACAATGACATCAATAACTACAACAGCAATAAAAAGGGCAACAAAAGGGAAAATAAATAAATATAAAAATTAAAAATATTGTTATTTATTGAATAGAGACAGTCAGAAATCAAAGGTGAAGGGGGAGATAGAGAGGGAGAGAGATACAGAGACTTGCAGACCTACTTCACCATTCATGAAGCTTTCCCCCTGCAGGTGGAAACCTTGTGAAAGTTTATGCCCTAGGAATGAGCACCCTTGCTGGCCTTAGTTTTCCCAAAGCTGTGGGCCTGACAGCCCATAGCTCTTCAGGCCGATGGGTGCCCCTCACTGTGAGAGGTGTACAGAGTGAGAGCCAGGGCCTCTTCCCAGACAGTTGCCACCACCTGACTATCTGGTCCTTAGAGTCCAGTGACCAGTATATCTCACCACAGTGCAGGTGATTTCCTTTCCAGTCTGGATCTGGGTCTGAGCCAAAGGAACAGCATCCTTTGTATCAGCAGGGCTCCCAGCTCATCTGCACCCACTTGAGTTATTTTGAGGGTTTCACAGATTTTATGCCCCTGGGTTCAAGGCTCCACCCATGTTTTACATCCATTTCAGTCCCTGGTCTCCAGCTGTTCATGTGGCAGCCTCCGCAGCCCCTGCAGCAGGTCCTGAGGACCCGGACCCCTGCATTCTGCTCCATCCCCAGGAACTCCACTGAGTCCACCCTCTTTCCTAAGGAGTGCTCGGAAACCACCCGTCTCAGTAGAATGAAGCCCATAGACAGCTTTGGAAGCACATGTTGATATTACCTTGACCAGGGCAATCTGGCCACATGTATGAAACTGTGTACACCCTTCAGACTTAGCACTTTTCCAGGACTGCCTCAAGTGCGCAAAGTTGAAGAACTTTTTTTTTTCAGCATTGTAACGGCATGAGAAATTGTGAGCTGCCAGCCATCTGTAATACCCAAGTACAAGGCAAACCCAAGTGCTGAGCAGACCAAATGAAGTCTCTATAGGGGGGTCAGGCAATAGTGCAGCAGGTTAAGTGCATATGGCAAGAAACACAAGGACCGGCGTAAGGATCCCAGTTTGAGCCCCAGCTCCCCACTTGCAGAGGAGTCACTTCACAAGTGGTGAAGCAGGTCTGCAGGTGTCTATCTTTTTCTCCCCCTCTCTGTCTTCCCCTCCTTTCTCCATTTCTCTCTGTCCTATCCAACAACAATGACATCATTAACAACAATAAGAATAACCACAACAATGCTAAAACAATGGCAACAAAAAGGAAAAAAAATAGTCTCCAGGAGCAGTGAATTCATAGTGTAGGCACCGAGCCCCAGCAATAACCCTGGAGGCAAAAGGAAAAAAAAAAGTCTCAATAAAGGAGTTTCCTTATGTGTAAGGAAAATTAAAATAGATCTTTTGAAAAAAACAGAAGCAAACAAATCATTTCTAAACTTGTGAGAACTATGTTGGTTATCTTTGGGAGGTGGGAGGGTTGTGATACAGAACCTGGGTGGTGGGTGTGGTCGCTTCACGTGCAGTGAAACAGGCCTATAGGTGTCTGTCTTTCTCCCTCTCATATCTGCCCCTCCCCTTTCAATTTCTCTCTGTCAAATTTAATTTTTTAAAAAGTGGGAAAAATCAACACCAGGAGCAGTGGATTTGTAGTGCTGACACTGTGCCCCAGCAATAACCTTGAAGGCAAAAAAAAAAAAAAAAAGAAAAGAAAGAAAGAAAAAAGATAGATAGATAGAGATAGATAGATAGATAGATAGATAGAGATAGATAGATAGAGATAGATAGATAGATAGATAGATAGATAGATAGATAGATAGATAGATAGATAGATAGAGATAGATAGGAGTAAAATGCAAAAGTTTGAGTCTCCTTGCTCTGTCACTTTGTGGAGCCCAGGAAGGTCTGTGGGAGGAGGTGATGAACCCCCCACAATAAGCTCTTGAGAGGTAGCAAGCCACACACACACACACACACACACACACACACACACACACTTGGGCAGTGGACACGGACCATTACGGTAATTCCTCTAGAGGATTCAGTAGAAGATCCCTTCTCCCTGCCTCCTAAAGGAAGATGCAGGGGTGAAGCCGCTCTTGTCTGAGTCTTGTGACACCTTGTGTCTCTCTGCGCCACCAGCCACATCCCCAGTGCGGTCACAGTCCTCGTGTCTGCAGAATGGGAGTTTCGGTGTCCCATGCCTTCAACAGAACTCTTCAGAGCTGCCCACGGTGGTGGCTCATGAAAACATTTTGTAAATACACTGCAGAATCTTGTCATTAAAGAAAAAACAGACTGACTGTTGATGGAGAGACAAAGATGGTAGACTCAGGAGATCTAGCAAGACCAGGAGGGTGTTTCTGTGGGAAGCAGGGAAAGAAGGGGAACAATGAAAGGGACCCAGGAGTCAGGATCCCCACCTGGAGGAGGCACGAGCTTCAAGGTGGCACTGAGGTTCCTCATGGCCACCCACCCAGCCCTCAAGAGCTCTGCCAGGACTGTGGAACCAATCTGGGCCCTCTCCTCCTGCCTCCCCTCCACCGGTTTCCAGGAAAGTCAGCGTTACTATGGAAACACAGGTCCAATTATTCTACTTGCAGAAAACCACTTATCAGCCAACTTGGCTGGAACACGTCCCTTTCTCTGGAGTACAAACTGCCTGGTGGATGAAGAACGGCTTTGCTTGTGCTTGGATGCGGGAGCGAAGCAGCAGGGAAGCAGGCTGAGGACTCGGGCTGTGAAAGAGGTGGTCCAGGCCTGAGATGACAAGTGGCACCAGAAAGATGCTGTTCCTTAACAAACTGCGGTGGGGCTTTCTGGCGGTGGGAGGGTGGGAGTGGGACTGGGGGTGGAGGAGGGGGTGGGGAGCTGTTGAATGCCCCAGGTGGAGCAGGGGAGGACTGAGGTCAATAATTAGCCCTGGACCAGCATTCTTCTTCTAGCGTTTGCCCTTCTTCCGTAGCCAGTCAACAAGGTCAGGTTGAAAGCTGTCAGGAGCTGTTTGTTGCTGGCTTTGAAAGTGACTGGGATCCATGTGGATTCAGTCGGCTAGGAAGGATCGTCAGTTTCCCCAATGAATGGGTACTCACGGGATGCACCATGAGAGGGTCGATCCAATGCATCCCATTGAGTACTCACTCTGAGTCCAGCACTGATAGATGGCTCCCAGCATCAACTCGTCTCTTTGGATGGAGGTTTGGAGTCAGAAGAAGGTGGAGATCTGTGAGCAAATCAACAACAATAAGGGATAAGGACAATGATGGAATCTAATCAGAATAGCAAAAAGGGAGGAGAGAATGGAGAAAAGTCACTTAGATGTTGGGTTTGGATCTATGAATAGAAGTTTGCAAAGCAGACAAGTTGTAACGGTGGGTTCTCTGGACACAGTGGCGTCTTAGAGCAACAAAGTTCATTATGCAAACAGAAGATAATTGGGAGTACTACCCAGCAGGTGTGGACCATGAAACTGAGAGTATATGAATCCTGCAGGGAGTATGGTTTTGACATCAAACTCTCTCTAGGCCCAGCACTACTGCAAACAGACAGGTACTGGGGTTCAGTTACGCTCTTTGCTTTATGGCTGAGGTGCCACAGCTCAGTGACAGTTTGTTTATAGCTCAGTGACACACGTTTTGCCTGTTGAGCCCTTTAGATCTTCACTAGCACCAAAAAGAATTGTTGGACTTGCTTGGTTGGTTGGTTCATCCCTGGTGCTTCACTGCCCCAGATCAACTTTTTCATATAGAGAGACAGAGACAGAGAGAAGAGAGAAGAACAACACAGCACGGAGGCTTCTCTCTGTAGTGGGGGTTGGACTGCACACATGGCGAAGCAGCACACTATCCAGGAAGCTGCCTTGTTAGTCTTTAAGTTTGCTTAAAAAAAAAAAGTATCCCCCACCTGCAGGGGAATTGCTTCGAAAGTGATGAAGCAGGTCTGCGGGTGTCTGTCTTTCTTTCCCCCTCTCTGTCTTCCCCTCCTCTCTCCATTTCTCTCTGTCCTATCCAACAATAACAACAAGGGCAACCAAATGGGAAAAATGGCCTCCAGGAGCAGTGAATGTGTAGGGCAGGCACTGATCCCCAGCAATAACCCTGGAGGCAAAAAAAAAAAGTACTCATTTTGGATAGAGACAGAAATTGAAAGGAAAATGGGGAGGGGGGCGGGGAGAGAGACTTGCAGCACTGCTTCACTTCCCCCACAGGTGGGGAGCAGGGGCTTGAACCTGGGTCCTTGTGCACCATAATGTATGCCCTCAACCAGGTGGACCACCACCACAGCCGCCAGACCTGCTTTTTAAAAGATTACCCTCTTTGGGAGGAGGGGGAATTATGGGAAGCCAGAACTCATTTTTGTTTGTTTCCTAGTACAACACCTGAGTCCCATGGGCTTACCCCTGTGGCCCCTATGATTTTATAGAAAGGGTGACCAGCCACTTTGGTGTACAGTGGAACACACATGCAGCACCATTTTCAGGTTATCTGTTCATTCCCAAAGAAGATGAAACTCTTCCTTTCTACATCAAGAAAAAGGTGGATAATTAGTGCATAATGGCTAATGGATGATTGGAGAGGGGTGAGCTGAGTTCATAACATCATTCTGAATATATTTGCATTTAACCAAACTGCTTTTCTTCCCCCTTCTCTTTTGTGATCTTTTCATTGTAACTGTAATTATTTTAATTGAGATCTTCCCTAATGAAAACACAGAACAATGTCTGTGAGAGAATTAGCTTCTGGAGAGACCCTGGAAGCTTGCAATGCCCCCCCTACTCCCTCCCCACCCCAGAACTCAGCCTCCAGGGTGTCCAGGAAACAGTCACCAGCAGATCCAGCAAGAGCAAAGGGGTGGGTTGTGCATGCCTCCTTGTGTGTGCCCTCAGGTGTGTCTGTCCTTATGTGTGTGTCCTCATGTCAGCCTCCTTATTATGTATTCCCTTATTTCAGAAGGATAGTGTGGCCATGGGGGAAATATGAATCTCTGAGCCCTGAGCTCTGAGTTTTCATTCTGTCCTTAAATTAAGGAATGACTTTGGGCAGGTTTTCCTCTCTGTGACTTGGTTTCGTTGTCTGTAAAATGCCGAGATTACTCATGACTCTCAGCTGGGTCGATCCTGCCTCACCCCATCCTGTTCTCAGAGATTCCGTCGAGCTCATGATTCATTGTCTGATGCTTCTAAGCAGGGAGTGTAGCCTTACAACCTGTGTCCTCACTCTTCAGAAGTCACTGTTTGGAAGCTTCCATCCCGTCCCATATGCCACGCAAAGAGTAGGATGCTGGTGGTTCCCATCCTCCGGGTGCTTAATGTCAAAACTCTAAGAAGCAAAGGCTTCTCAGACAGGCAGAGGGGGATCCCACCCCATCTGGGGCAATGGAGCCTTGAGCCCCAGACTGTGTTTCCCATAGGATTAAGGTTTTACAGTGTGTGTGTGTGTGGGGGGGGTATCCTTAGGAGAATCCCACTCAGTTCTGACTCTCATTTCCTAGCCACAGTCCCTATGTTACTGAATCAGCATCCCTCAAAGCCTCAGTGCCCTCAGCCCCCAGCCTGATCACAGTCTCCCATTCTTGGTGGAATCTTTCATTCAGTGAGTTTTACTGTTTTCGCTGGTGCCAACTTCCCTGCTCAGGGTGCTCTCTGGACAAACACAGAAATGCAGGGGCAGCCTTGGAACACTTACCACACCTGTCTGGAGAGCAGCAAGGTGGAATCCTTGAGGCAGGACTGACTTCAGCAGAGAAAGCAAGGAGGATGGGGATGACTTCTGGTATATAGGTTACATGTTTGCCACCCTGGATCCAGGTAGCCTTTTGTGCCAACCCAGCAAGCAAGGCGAGGCATCTGTGCACAAGATAGGGTTCCTTTCCAACACAAGGTCCCTCCTGGGATGCCAGCTCCCTGCTCTTCATGCAGTCGCTGGAGCCTCTATTCATAGCAGCCTATCAGTGGGAGAGGACAGTGTGCGACCTTCACAGAGTACACGTCTACGCCCAGAGCATGGTGTGGCCAGCAGGCCTCAGGACAGCAGGAGGGCAGCTGGGCAGCTGGGTCTGGGGAGCCTGTTTCTAAACTGACCCCTGACCCTAAGGGCCCACCCAGCCCAGCCAACCTGCTGGGCAGCTCTCTGGAGAGGTGGTACAGTGGGGCAGGGTTGTGGGGGGGGCGGGACTTCAGGATTCACAAATCTTTCCTGCCAGGGTTACTGGGTGGCTCGAGGCAGGAAACTCCACCCTGGTTTTTCATTGTTTTTACAGAAAAACTAGTTTCTGCCAAAAGGGAAAAATTAAAATGGGAACAGCCTTCTCCCTCACCCTGGGAATTGTTGTTCTGATCCAGCCTGGCCAGCCACCCATCCTGGGCCTGGCCTGCACTTTCTCCTCCTTGGCTGAGGAAGGTCACTCCCTCCCTGCTGGCAAGGCTCAGGGCCTCGCTCTGGCTTAGGGGCCAGAAAAGGGGCTGGACGGTCAGGAAGAGGCAGTGGGAGGGAAAGACACGCCGGCACACAGGAGACAAGCCAGGGCGCCTCCAGACCCCAGCCACCACCTCACTTGCCACCACTACCACTCCAGACACTCGAGTTGGAGTTTAAACTGTTAAAAGCCATCGGGGAGTCTCAGCAGCCCCCTCAGACCCCAGAGACATGTTTCTGTTTCCTAAACTATGAACACTTCTCATTCTCTGTGGGGAGACCCTCCAGGCTCGGGGCCCCCGAGTGTCACTCACAGGCATGAAGTCCACGCGTGTGTGTGTGTGTGTGTGTGTGTGTGTGTGTGTGTGTGTGTGTGTGTGTGTGTGTGTGTGTGCATCCCTCTCTGGTTTTCTCTGAGTCAGCAGGTTGAGGCAGCAGCTCTTGGATCACCTCGCTGTCCCTCTCTGGAAGGCCCCAGGGGCGAGGAGCTCTTCTTTGCCTTTCTGTCCTGGCCTGGGGCAGCTCTTCAGCTCCCTCTCAGCTTCCAGAGCCTGGGCCCTGCACCCTTCTGGGTAGGACATCTGTCCATCTGTCCCAGGTAGACATGTGTGTTAGCTTTGATCCCTGCTGTCCCAGACTCTCAGGCAAGTGCCTGGATCTTGCTGAAATGACAGTGCCTTCCTACACTAAGAGGAGCCACCCCCAGAGGGGGAGAGAGGCCCCACACCCAGTCAGGCCTGCCCTCCTCCTTGCAGCCCCTGGCTGGACTCTGACAGGACTCCCTTAACCCAGTCTCCTTCCTGGCTATGAGAGCAGCAAACGGGAGTGGCAGGTGGGCAGTACCTCCCCTCCCCAACCTCCATTGTCAAGACCAAGTCAAGCCCCAACCAGGCCTGCTGGAGACACTGCCCAGGTGCCAGGTACTGGAAGCGTTGACCCCGGAGCACATGTGTCAGTCACCCTGGCTCCTCAAGACTCCACTCTCCTCCCATCCACTTGGTGCCTCTTGGGGCTCCTGTTCAAGTAAACCACTCAGATTCAAGTGCTCTGGTGCAGGTCTGCCCCAAGGGGATCTGGAGTAAGATGGGAGAAAAGCAATGGCACAGGAACCCCTGTTCCTTGTCCCCATTCACACAAACCGCACAGCTAAGGGGACTGGTCAGAGCTCTCCATGGCAACAGTGGAGAAAGTTATAGGATGCCTGAGAAAGTGATAGGATCCTTGGTTCGATTATTAAATGTACTGTCTCTTAAGGAAAGGAGGTGATAAGGATTCAATCTCCTCCACCCGTAAAGACACCCTCCTTTTAGTTCTAGAGCGGCACGTGAGGGGTCTGGGAGTCCTAGAAGAGTGGAAGCCATCAAGGCCTTTCTGAGAAACTGCCCCTCCCACCAGCACCCACCTCCGCTAGCTTCACAGGCCCCAGCTTGTCCTGATCATTCACTCCCCGGGAAGCAGGGAGGGTTCTAGAGCCAGTAAGACTCAGGAGGAGACTGGATCAGGCAGAGCTAAGACACACACACACACGCACACGCACACGCACACACACCCAGAGGAGGGGGGGAGCCTCTCTTTCTGCTCAGAACAGCTCCACTCCTAATGTCCACCTAAGCTTGCCAACCTGCCAGCCACTCCGCCATCTTCACCCCCATGTCTCCCTGCCTCCTCGGTTCCATTTCCTCATAGCCTTTCTCCTCCTGGGAGGCCACTTGCCTGATTTGTCTCTTTAGACAGCCAGGGGCTGTTAGAGACATTGTGAAATGCTTTGAAATAGCATTTCAAAGATCCAGGGGTGTAACCTTTTGGGGTGATCTTTGCCTTTCACTATCTGGTGTCTTAGCACAGTGCCAGCTATATTCTGAGAAAGCCCAATCGTGCATCACTAGAAGTGCAATGGACCACGTTCCTGGAAGCAGTTGCCTGCAGAGAGGTGCCAGTTTTGCATCTTTGCATCTTTGCAACTTGCCATTGTCGGCATTCCTGGCTCTTGGAACAGGTTGCAGCTTCATACTGATGTCTTCATTCATTAGCAAGTTAACATCTCTGGCACGTCCTCACGAGAGTCCTGATTTAGCCTTTTCTCAGAGTTAACCTTTAAGGAGAATAGGTCTCTAATGGGTAGAAGGTCAAGCTCAGAGGGCAAGGTGTAGAGGAAGAGTATTTAGGGGTTTCCTTACCCCTAAAAAGGAGAGGGGGCAAAGGGGTGAATGTCCTGGTACCTCATCATCCCACACTCTCTTCAAACCCCCTTTGCCTCTCCCACTTTACATCGACTGACTTGCCCTGGGGAAAGCTCTGAGTTAAAACTGGGTTGAGAGCTCAGCCGGATTTTTGCTTAACAGAAACATTCAGATCACCACAAAAGTAAGGTGTAGGACCAAATGATGGTGCAGGTTGGAGTCCTCCCACAGGAATTAATGACCCGACTATCCTCCCAACAACAAAACGCAGTCGCCTTGAGCCCAGCAACCCCATTCTTAGCGCGTACCCAAGGGGAACAGCGTGAATGTCCCTACTGAGGCAGGGCTCTGGAGAGGTGACTTCCAGGACACATTGGTGATGTCGTCTTCCTGGGGAGGTCAGGATGCCATCATGGCTGTATCTGCAACTTGGGATAAAGAATAGGAAAGCTTCTAATAGAGGAGATGGGACACCGAACTCTGGTGGTGGGAAGTATGTGAAATTATACCCCTGCTCTCTTATAATCTTGTTAATCATTATTAAATGACTAATAAAAAAATTTAGGAAAAGGAGTGACTAACACCAGACATAAGCACAGACACAACAAAAACAACAACAACAACAACCCAACTTAGGGTGCAACTAAGACAAACTCCAAGGGCTGAGTAGTGGTTTACCCAGCAGAGAACACCCAGATGATAATGTGAATTATATCTCAATAAACCTGCTCAGGGAGCATGAAGCTTTCCTGTAGCCTTTGTCAAAGGACACACTTAGGTTCTTCTCCAAGGTGGGCTATGGTTTCACTCCTTCCCTTATTTCAAGATACTGGGCTAATAGGTGACTGACTCAGTTGCTGGCCCTCTTACCAGATGGGCAGGTGGACTCTAGGGAACCAGGTTTCTTGGGGAGCTACAGCCCTCAGCAAGGTGGCAGGTTTCCTTCTAAATCTGCAAAAGCAAATCTCAGCAAGTCTGTGAGCATCTACTGGGTGCTCCAAGGAGAAGATCACACAGGGTCAGCAGGACTTACCCAGAGAGGGCACCCCACAAGGCCAGCTCTGGAAGCAGGTGGTAATATCCTACACAAGCCTGCAAGGCCCAACATGTCCCCATGAGTGAGGTGGTGGACAAGAGAGTGAGGGTGGTGGTAGAAGGGAGGGGTTAGCTTCTCCCCTTCTCTTCCCAGCACTTCAAGATCTCCAGAGAGCAGACAGCCCCATCCCTGCAGACTGTCAGCCCTGGTGGGTGGGGCAAGCCCTGAGGAGATTCACTCTCCATAAAGAAAGCTCTGGGCTGGTGGCCACTAGACTTGGGCTCTCTCTCTCTCCCTTTCTCTCTCTCTCTCTTTTCTCTCTCTCTCTCTCTCTCTCTCCTTTCTTTATGAATCACTCCTTCTGGCACCCATCCCTGCCTGGCACTCTCAAAACCCTCTCTGGATATTAACTAATTAGTGTCAATACAGGAATGTGAAGATAACCACCTATTAAGAGGCTGCTGTTGATATTAGATCATTAAAGGTGATGAAAGCATCCCTGGGATCCTCTGGGACTCGGCTCCAACTTTCTTCCCTACACGTCTGGCTGCAGAGCTCAGAAGCATAATGAGGGAAGAGGTTGGAGAACTCCCTGAGGGGAAAACAAAGCAGCTCTCTGTGCCCGGGCATGGTCTCCATGACAAAGGTGGGACAGCAGGAGACCTCAGAATGTACAGAAGGTACAGGTTCAAGCTCTAGGACCACCATAAGTCATAGGTGAACAGTGCTCTGGCTGTAATAACAATTATAAACAAATTTATACAGAATCAGACACATCTTGTCTTCTCCAATATATCACTGTGATCCCAACTAAGGGGGTTAGAACAGATCCTTGAGTGGTTATAAGATTGAGAAAATAACAGTGCCGATGGGGGCCAGGCAGTGGTGCACCTGGTTAAGTACATATAGTACTGTGCACAAAGACCAGTGCAAGGCAGCTATCTAGTGACAAAATTATGTACCCTTCCCTTATTATTTTTTTTATTGCCACCAGGATTATTACCGGGGATTAGTACCTGCACAATGAATTCACTGCTCCTAGCAGCCATTTCTTCTTTTTCTTTCTTTCTTCCTTCCTTCCTTCCTTCCTTCCTTCCTTCCTTCTTTCTCTCTCTCTCTTTCTTTCTTTCTTTCTTTTTGATAGGACAGAAAAATTGAGAGAGGAGGTGAGGTAGGGAGAGAGAAAGAGACACCTGCAGACCTGCTTCACCTCCCTGCATGTGGGGACTGGAGTCTTGAATCCACCCTGGTTTTTTTTTTTTAATATTTGCTTATTAATGAGAAAGAGTGGGGGCAAGCCAGAGGATCATGGGATGCTGGGTATAGATACATACAATGGAACAATACAATGGGAACAAATGATACAGAACAAAACATACAATGGGAACAAATGATACAGAACAAAAGCGGCCTTCAAAACCATCACTGGAACTTGAAGAACACTGGCCAAATGAGATGCATAGGCATTTGCCCATAAGGCAAAGAGACCGAGGCCTATGTACAGGGAGGATGTGACTGTGCAGCACTGCAGTGAGTTCAGAGTCTGGATTCTGCATCATCCTCTTTGGGCAAGGCTGTCTGGGCCCAGTTCACCTTTAACGATCAAATGCCAGGCCCACTTACAGGTCTGTGCAGGAGGAGTGAGCTGGTGGGATACTCAGCAAGAGACCCATGGAGGTCAGGCTTCACTACTGAGAGACTATAGGGTTAAATCCACTCTCCGTTCCTGGAATAAACCCAGTGTGGTTTCCATGGCGTTGAGTCTGATCTGTTGATCTGTTCAGCTCTATTGCACCTGTGGAAATGAGTGTGTTGAGCTTGTAATCTCTCCTTGACTTGTCCTCTTCGGTATCAGGGTTAGATAGACCCTTAAAATGAGTCTAGAGGGTAGCCTGGGAGGAGGAGTTCTGGACTTGCACTTGTGAGGTTTCTAGTTTGATGGTCAGCCTTACAAACAGCAGAGTGATGGTCTCTCTCTCTCTCTCCCTCTCTCTCTCTCTTTCTCTCTCTCCCTTATTAGTGAATAAATAAATCTTTGATAAAATGTGGGGGGGTCCAGGGAGACAATGTGGAAATAACATATATGACTTGCACATAAGAAGCGCCAGATCTGAGCCCCAGCACCATCACCAGCAGAGCTGTGTGGTGTTCAAAGGCTAATAAACTCACCTCTCCAGGGCCCTACCCCACTAGAGAAAGATAGAAACAGGCTGGGAGCAGGGCCCTGGAGAGGTGAATCCACCTGCCAACACCCATGTCCAGCAAAGAAGCAACTGCAGAAGCCAGAACTCCAACTTTCTATATCCCATAAAGAATTTTGGTCCATACTCCCAGAAGGGAGAAAATGTTAGGTGAAGATGACCATAGGGCTCTGAAACCCAATTTCACCAGGACCCAGAAAGATAAGAGGGGGAAAAAGAAGAACATTCAGAGGTAGTAATAGGTGTAACTGTGATTAAGAAAGGAAAAGAGGAGGGCTGGGTGGTAGTGCAACTGGTCGAGCACACATTACAATGCACGAGGGCCAGGGTTCGAGCCCCTGGTCCCTACCTGAAGGGGAAAAGCTTTGCAAGTGATGAAGCTGGGCTGCAGACGTCTTTCTGTCTCTCTCCTTCTCTCTCTCTCTCTCTCTATTTTAATCTTTTTTTAAAAATTTTATTTATTTATTCCCTTTTGTTGCCCTTGTTTTATTGTTGTAGTTATTACTGTTGTCATTATTGATGTCGTCGTTGTTGGACAGGACAGAGAGAAATGGAGAGAGGAAGGGAAGACAGAGAAGGGGAGAGAAATATAGACACCTGCAGACCTGCTTCACCACTTGTGAAGTGACTCCCCTGCAGGTGGGGAGCAGGGGCTCGAACTGGGATCCTTGAGCTGGTCCTTGTGTTTTGCGCCACATGAGCTTAACCCACTTTACTACCTCCCGACTCCCTCTCTCCCTCTCTATCACTCCCTTCCCTCTCAATTTTTGGTTGTCTCTACCCAATAAATAAATAAAGATATATATATATTTTTTTGCCTCCAGGGTTATTGCTGGGGCTCAGTGCCTGCACTACAAATCCACTGCTCTTGGAGGCTATTTCTTTCCCTTTTTGTTGCACTTGTTTATCATTGTTATTATTGTTGTTGGATAGGACAGAGAAAGGAAAAGAAGGCAGGATCATAGGAAAATATGGACAAAAATATCTGTATAAATAGTTATATAAACCCCCCCAATAAAGAAATTTTTTTAATAGTCATATAAATAGACAGTCACAGAAATAATAGTCAATCCAAATCTGTGACTTTGGAAGAACCACTCCAGTTCCCTGTGGAGGGAATAGGACACAGAATTCTGGTGGTGGCAATGGTATGGAATTGAATCCCTGCTTTCATGTGATTTTTTGTAAACCAATACTAAATCACTAATAAAAATTATAATAAAAGATAAATAAATACTAAAATTTTAATCTGGAAACATCTCTATATGTTTAGGGGAAAGTCTGGTGTGAAGGACACATTAGCTGCCGGTTTGGGGGGCAGGTCACCGTCTCTGGTGACCATGTTTGGGGGGGTCACATGTCTGTGACTTTATCTGCCATAGGTATGTGGAGGAGTGAAGGACCACATCAGCAATCGGCGGGAGCAGGAGATGGGGCAGCCGTCGTCAGGAGTCCCTGTGCGGGTTCTGCTCTGTTCTTTCTGGCTTCTCTTCCATTACCCTCCCTACCTGGCCTACTGATCCCATCTTTCTCCTACTGGGCTCTTATTCCTGTCTCTAGCTCTCTCCCTCCCTTCTGTCAGGACTTCCCATAGAGCCCTCCATGGGTGTGTGTGTGTGTGTGTGTGTGTGTGTGTGTGTGTGTGTGTGTGTGCCTGTGTTCAGTAACACTGCCCACTGCTGGGACTTGTGCTGCTAGAGTCACCCTCCCCCTGCCGCTGGGACACAGGCCTGAGCCTCTTGTCCCACCCGCCCAAAGCCAGAAGCTGCTGCTTCTGTCTTCTTCATTCTCTGGCTCTGTTGCAGGAGCCGGCTGGCTGCCTGTGGTGGCTCATGGCATATGCTCAAACAGTCTTCTAGAACACTATGAAAGATTCATGAGGCTTGAGAGAGAGGATGAACTCAAAGGAGAAAGGCTGGCACTGGGCTCTTGGCTTTGGGGGCCCTGCAGGAGGGGATCCCAGCATGGACAGGGAGCTGGGAAGGACAGCCCAGCGAGGTCCTGGCCACAGAGGGGGTGCCTCACCACAGTACCCCCAAAGTCAGCAGTGCATCACTGCCAAGGTGGGAGGGGAGGTGCCCTGCCACAGAAAACCAGGCAGGGGGTGGGGGTGGGGGTCCATTTGAGCAAACACAAGCACTAAACAAGGTCCAGGTCCTGACTAGCAGTCCTAGAGAATATGGGTGCAGGGGGGCAGGGTGGTGGCACAACTGGTTAAGTGCACATAATACTAAGCATAAGAACCTGTACAAGGATGTAGGTTCAAGCCCTTGGCTCTCCACCTGCAGGCGGGGGACACGTCACAAACAGCAAAGCAGCTCTGCAAGTGTCTGTCTTTCTCTCTCTCCTTCTATCTCCCCCTCCTCTCTCAACTCCTCTCTGTCCTATCCAATAAAATGGAAAAAAATGGCCGCCAGGAGCAGTGAATTTGTAATGCTGGCACTGAACCTCAGCAATAACTCTGGAGGGAAAAGAAAGAGACAGAGAGAGACACACACAGAGAGAGAAAAGCAGAGAGAAGGAGAGAATATGGTTGCAGTTTTTGAGGTGTTGTCCCTCCAACGTCACTGACAGGTTAACAGCCACAATGTGGCTGTGTGTCTGATGTCCCAAGAATGTTTGGGGGTTGTGGGGGGGAGGCATGGAGAGCGATGCACAGTGAGTGGGTGGCTGCTCCAGAGATTAGGAAGCCTAGAAAAGGAAACACATTCCAGAACCTTCTGGGGTTGGTTCAGTGAGCTGTGGTGACAACTGACAGTCCTGAGGGGATGCTGCCCAGCCCCCAATGTAGCCCAACAGTTTCAACTCAGCTCTGTCCTCCTCCTAGGCTCCCAGTGCCCCACCCTTGAGCTGAGTCTGCAGTCTCAAAAGCTCCCCCACCCTCAGCAAGCCCCCAGGCAAGAGGTTGTCCAGGACAGAATGCAGGGTGGAGATGAACATCCTCTCCCATTGGCCACTGCCCCTTAACCACCAGTCCTTCAGTCTGGGAAGTGGGGGGGGGGGAAGACAGCAGGAGGCTGGACACCCCAACACATACACTTCTATCCCAGACACTGGGGTTCGTATGATGCTCTGAACATGTCCCTCCCCTCTTTCCATTCCATGGGTCTGCTCCAGGTGACAGCCACTGTTCCATTCCCCTCGCCAAACACACACTTATCCATAACCCCCAGGGTAAGTGAAGGTGGCAGGTGCAATCAGAGACCCCAGGATGCCCAGTCGTAGCAGAAAGGCTGTCCTGCAATGCTGGAAGAATGTCTAGTGGGCTTCCTCCCAAGCCAGGGACTTCTGTGGCTCTCAGCAGAAGTTGTGCTGTCATTGTTGTTAATTGCAATAATGAGAATAATAGTAATCATCCTAATCATAGCCTGGCTGAGCTGGAGGGTGCTGCCTTAGGGGAATCATTAACTCCGAGGAAGAGAATATTCTTAGAAACTAGGGGAATTCCCCAGACTCCTGGCTGGTGGGGAAGTGCTTGGGAAGAATCAAGCCTATATCCTGGGATGCTGTGGGGGTATTCATGGGGCAAGGTGCACCTAAGCAGAGAGACTCCCGTATGAAAGAAGAATCCCTGTCCTAGGACTTGGAGTTGGGGGCTCTGGAGCTGGGCACCCATCCTGGCCCACATTGTCATTAGCAGAAAGAGCATATGCTCTAGAGTGCCCCCGCCCACCCCCACCCACCCACTCAAGATCAAGGGAAACTGGGCGGGAGGGATGGAGAAAGAAGCATCTAGGTTGGGCAGCTGCTTCCAAGGTTCTGCAGAACAGCAAACTGAGCTCTCGGGCCTCCTCCTCTTATTCAGAGTTTTCCGTGATCTGGAAGCATTCACCGTGAGGTCTGCGAGATCCAAACCCAACCCTCAGCTCATAGGCAGCGTTCAGAAGGCTGAACCACCAGGCAGACCGCCATGCTCCTGGCTGGAGATGCCACTTCCAGCAGGCCTCTTCCTCCTGCAGGAGCATTAAGTGCTGAGCCCGCGCTCTGTGCCAGCCAGGAGGGAGGAGTGATGTAAGGAGGAGGAGGTCTCAGAGGGAGTGGAGGGAGACAGCCCTGCTTCCCATTCCCTAGGGAGGCCAGACTGCTGATGCAGGCAGCCAGTTCGAATTCAATCTCAGAAAGGGGCGGGAGGGAAAAGAGAGCAGGGAGAAAGAAGACCACGTGGCTGGCCAGCCTTTTGCCAGGCATTTGAGGAAGAGTCTCAGGAGGAAGATCCAACCCCACACCTTTCTAGTAGCCCCTAGCTGAGTTCCAACAAGAGGTCCCTACTGCAAGAAGCACCCCTCACCCCCACCTTCAAAAGCCAGCCAAACCCTGGGAGAAATGGAACAGATTCCGCCCCCAGACCTTCCCACCCTCCAAGCCCAGTCAACACTTTTCTTTGTCCATCCCCCTCATCCAGAGGGCTGTGAGGTACCCCGTCTGTTTCCCCCTCACACCCTCTACCAGCCCCCCCCCACTAGATAACAGCTGATGCTTGGTGAGCAAGATGCCTCCAGTCGCCTGCCCCCCACCATCATGTCTGCTTCAACCTTTTTCTCACTGTGATCCAAGGCAGGGGCACGAACTGGCCACTTTGTTGAACGAGAACTCAGATCTCAAAGAGACAGCATGTGGCCGAGCCCTGGCGGGAAGCTGCAGAAACCCGTGCGCACTGGCTGAGCAACACTCACGGCAGGGTTATGTTTCAGATGCACAGCCAGCGGCTGCAAATACAAGCTGCTTCTAAACCACCCCAGATTCAAAGTAGCTTCCTGTCATTGTGGGTTTGCTCAGCGAACGAATCCTGAAGAGAAAAGCACCAGCATGGGAAGAGACCCTCTAAGAATTCAACTGTAGAACATGGTTCACAAGGCGTGAAAGTGGAGAGCATCAACTCTGCAGCAAAACCTTCTCATCTAATAAGAAAATGAGGTTCAGGGGGGTCCCCAGCCCTTATGAGATCACCCAACTGACAGTGGAGCAAGAGCCTGGACTACCCCCAACCCTGGCCTCAAAATCCCTCTGTAGGGCCCCTCCTCCTTTGCAAAGGGGAATTGTGGAGAAGCCCCAGTGCAAGAATTGGGTGCACCGGAGTGTCACCGTGCCCAGCACACAGCAAGCACTCAGTAGGTGCTGAAGATCATCACCATATTAGTCTCATGACTGCCCTTACAGCTTGTTGCCTCGTACCTTCTCCATGTACCTTCTCCATTTGCACCTGGAGAGAAAAGCCAAGGGTGGGCTACAAGTGTATCATAATTTTTTTTAAGTGCTGGATTCTTTTTATTTATTTATTTATTTTCCCTTTTTGTTGCCCTTGTTATTTTATATTGTTGTTGTGTGTGTCGTAATTTTATGAAGCGGAATGGAATTGGTCAGTTTCTAGAAGTGGAACTGTTGGAGCTAAAGGAAGTGTGTGTATATATGGTTTTGTCAGCTACTGTCAAATCCCTCTTGGAAAAGGTCCTACCAGGGCCAAGATCTGCAGGGCTGACTCCGCCGTCGCTCCCCAGCCTAAGGAGGCCATAAGTGGCTACCTGAACCCCCCTAAGTCGGCACCTACTTTTATCCCAGGCTGCTTGTTTTGTTCATTTGTTTTTTAGTTTCCTGCATCCCAAGATCTCACATATCTTTTGCTGCAGGAAGAAACATGGCCGCACAGCACTGGATGTTTCTGCTGCCACCACCACCCACCTTGACAGCGATAGCTGGAGGTCACACTCACACCCACTTATACACACTCACACATGTTCTCACGGTCACACATCACACACTCACATTCAAGCACACGCACACGCGTCCATTCACATTAATGCACTTACATGTGCACACATGCACACAAAAATGTGCATTCACAGACGCATGCATGCCCTCATAGTCATATACATGCATAGACTCAAGCTAGCATATGTGCACTGTTTCCATAACCCGATGAGCTCAGAGAGTTGGGCTTGCCCAGCAGCAGTGAAGGTTCTCAGGGTTCTCAATCTTACCCAGCCTTTGGTTTTCTGCACAAGTTTATGGGTGCACTCCTCCATGTCCTGAGGCCATCAGCCACTGGCAGGTATTAAAGGCCACCTCCTATTTCTCAGGACCTCTGAGGGCTGCATACACACTTTGAATCTGGGGTGGTTTAGAAGCAGCTTGTATTTGCAGCCGCTGGTTGTGCATCTGAAACATAACCCTGCCGTGAGTGTTGCTCAGCCAGTGCGCACTGGTTTCCTGCCACTTTCACACTATGGTCAAAGCAATCTCTCTGCAGGAAGAGAGGACTCTGGAGGAAGAGTGAGTTGGGAGGGGAAGGTGTGGGGCCTTGCTCTGTGACAGCAGTGAAGCTCGCAGCCCCTGCACTCTCTTCTACATGGAGGTCAAGCAGTATTACGCTGAGCCAGGGCTTCTGTGCCAAAGCCAGGCATCCTGGGGCCTTGGTGCCACCTGCATCACTTCCACCGAGGCCTGTGGGCCCCACTCCTCCACCTGGCTGCCTCTTGAAACAGAAGCTGCATTGCCCCAGACAAGAGTCAGTAACTGAAGTAGCAGCGTGGTTCCCTCCTACTTTCCCTTCATGGACACCTTCTGCCGTGCCTAGTCCTGCTTGTGGGGCTCAGGTGATGTGGATCTGAATCCAGGGCCCTAATTTAGATGGAGCCTAGAGTCAGGGAAATGAGATGGAAGAAGCAGCTGGGACTGTAGTCCTGCTCCCCACCCTGCCCCACCCTCATTTCTTCTCTCTTTGCACCAGAGGGAAAGCAGCGCTCATGAACCAGAAGCATTTTCAGGGACTGCTCTAATTTGAGCCCAACAGTGCTCAGGGAATCAAGGGGAAACCTCCCATGTAATCTGTCATGTCAAGTACTGACGTGCATGTCACCGAAGTGCCCTGTCCCAGACACCAGAGCTTGCAGAGGCAGGTGTGGGGTGCATCTGCATCTTTCCTCACTCTGCTTCCTCCAGGGCCAGCCCACAGAGCTGCCCGAGCAGGGACGTGATGAAGAGAGAAGCATATTTAGCCACAGCAGGTGCAGCCCCTTTCCCTGCTGAGGGAGTTAGAAAATAAAGATATACTCAAGTTTGCACAGAATCAGGGCTGTCTTCCTGGAAGAGGGAGGCTGCAAAGTAATTTGGAAGAGGCACCAGGACCAACTGAAACCATCGTGTTGGAGTAATTGTGTGGACCCTGCCACCTGCCTGTTTGGAGGGGCAGTCACTTGGCAGCTGTTGTTCCTGGGTTTTCACTTCCACCCCTGAAAATTGGGATGACCTCCAAGAACGCCCTACAAGCCAGCCGTGGATGGGCTGGAGACTCCGTGGTTCTGGGCAGCCTGTGACTCAGGTAATTTCAAGGGTGTGGCTGAGCGTGAAGAGGGCAAGAAGGTGAATGGGGTATCTTTTCCATTGACTCATTGTCACTTCTCCATGGTGGCCTCCCTGATGGCCTTTGCCAGCAGCATGAGTTCCCCCATAATCTTGGGGTTCCAGATCCATTTCTCTGGGGAGGGGGGGGCCTATCCTGATAATACTGGCACACACACTATATACACTACATGCATATGTTCACATGCACACACATACACATCCCATATACCAAACCACACGCATATGCACACACAAGCACATATGTGGATACCACATGCACACATACGCATGCACTAATGTATGTAAACACACATACTTGCACACACACACACACAATTATAGGCACACAGACAGTCTGGAAGTTTCCTTGGCTGAGGAAGGCAGGGAGGAGTTGCATTAGTTAGGATCCATTTCAGAGCAGCAGCCATGTCCCAGGCACTGGTACAGACACTGAGCCCACAGCGCCCAAGGAAGTGCAGCACCCATAGGCCTGAAGACACCCCAAGGGCCACTGGAGAAGCTGAGTGGAGGCCAAGGAGAGCAAGTCCCAGCCCAGCTGTGCACTGCTTGTGGAGCTCTCCCTCTACAGAGCGTTCATGCAGACCCGGCCATGGGCTGACCTGCCTGTCCTGTCAGCTCAGGACTGTCTGGCCCACAGGCCTGTGGGTGAACAATGGCATCACCACTACTTGAAAGGATTTTTTTTTTTTACCAAAGCACTGCACAGCTTTGGCTTATGGTGGTGCAGGGGATGGTATCTGGGACCTCAGAGACTCAGGCATGAGAGTCTCTTTGCATAACCATTATCCTCTCTCCCCACCAGAAAGAATTTCTAGAGAAAGAGCCAACTGCCTGCCATGCCCAGTGAAGAGGAAAACAGTTGTCTGGATAGTGAAGCCCAGTACCCATTCCCATGTCCAGGACCTTACCTAGACTACCCAGCTCAAGGATTTGCAGACGCCACCCCAGGGTCATTACAATCAAGCCTGCCACCTGTCTTTGAAAAATAGTAACGGTGGACAAACACTGAATACAGTTTGCTGTCCCTCCAACGCAGTGGAATGTTATTCAGAGATGAAAAGAAATGAGCTATTCCACCAGGGAGAGTCATGGAGGAAACTTAAATGTGTGTCCCTCTGTGAAGAACCAGTCTGAAAAGGGAACATGCTGTGTGAGTCCAACTACATGATGACAGTCACAAAAGGCAAGCCCATGGAGACAGGCAAAGGGCCTGTGTTGGCAGGTGTCAGCAGGCAAGGTGTGGAACAAAGGCTTTCTAGGGCAGTGAAACCACTCTGTGTGACACTATAGTGGCGACTCTGGGTCATCCAAGCCCACAGCACCTGCCACATCAGGAGTGGGTCTTAGCATAAATGACACACTCCAGGGCAGTCTCTGTCAGCTCAACTGTAAATAAGATAAGCTGCTACTAAGAGGGTGTGTGTGTGTGTGTGTGTGTGTGTGTGTGTAATGGGGCTATGTGGGAACTCTGCACTTTCTGATCAACTTTTCTGTAAATCAAAAACTTCTAGGGTTGGGAAGACAGCATAATGGTTATGCAAAAAGACTTTCCCTGCATGAGGCTCCAAAGACCAGGTTCAATCTCTAGCACCATCATAAGCCAGGGCTTAGCAGTGCTTTGGTTAAAGAAAAAAAAAAAAAAAACGGGGGGGGGAGCCAGGCAGTAGTGTGCACTGGGTTAAGTGCACATAGCACAAACTGCAAGGACAGGTATAAGGATCCCGGTTCTAGCCCTGGCTCCCCACCTGCAGGGGGGTCGCTTCACAAGTGGTGAAGCAGGTCTACAGGTGTCTGTCTTTCTCTTCCTCTCTCTGTCTTCCCCTCCTCTCTCAATTTCTTTCTGTACTAACCAACAGAAACAACAACAACAATAGTAACAACAATAACAAAAATGGGAAAAAATGGCTTCCAGGAGCAGTGGATTTGTATCACAGGCAGGCACCGAGCCTCAGCAATAACTTTGAAGGAATATATATATATATATACATATATATATATATACATACATATATATATATTAAAATGAATAAAAAGGAAAAGAATGGGCTGAGGGTAAATAGCATAATGGTTATGCAAATAGACTCTCATGCCTGAGGCTCCAAAGCCCCAGGTTCAATCCCTGTATCACCATAAGCCAGAGCTGAATAGTACTCTGGTTAAAAATTTTTTTTTTTAATTTTTTTAAATTTTTTAAAGTTAAAAAAGGAAAAGAACATCAAATAATGTCTTTAATAGGTTAAGTTTAGTAACTGAATAATAATAGCAGCCAGGGTGCCTATATTGTTATGTGTCTCTATTTTGTTTGTGTTGTATTGCTCTAGCCTGTGGGGTCTCTTTGACCCTGCTGGCTACCCATCCCAGGACCAGCTGAGTCCAGGAGACATCAAACCTGTCCCTTGGATTGTGTCTTTCATGGGCAGACTCACCAACCCAGAGCCCTTCTCCTCTCGTCTGTGGGGTTCTCACACCGCAGTCACTCATTGTAACAAGTTACCTAGGACCAGGTACCAGGTAGCTCAGAATAGCCCCAGGCCCCACAGACATTTTCAAACTAGCCAACCCTAAAACTGCTTTCCTTCCGGAGCTGCACCGCCCCACTGGCTGCTGTTATCACCCAGATTTCTTCCTCTCACCTACATTCTGGCCTGGTGTTTCCCTCGGTGGACCTGCCAGGAATGGCCCCTCTCACGGGAACTGTGAGTGACAAGCTGTTTTCAGCGATAATCTCCTGATCTGTCATTCTGTCTGTGTGGAATCAGAGTAAATCTTCATTTTAAAACAGTGACAACTTAGGCCACCACATTTGAAGATGTGGACATTTGATCCACCCTTCTGAGATTCCAATTTGGAAGGGGGCCTTGGCTTGGTTTTCAGGGCAGGACCAAATAATAGAGACGTGCTGTCATGTGGGAGGAAGGGGAGAACCCACCCTCTTTCTTTGCCAAATGTATAAACTGAGACTCAGAAAGAGAGGGGAGGGTTAAACTATCCAGCACCTTTGTACAACCTGTGCTTTGTTGGAGTGGGGAGTCCCAGAAGATCGTGGCTGTGTGTCTCTGAAACTGGCCAGTCAGCTGGGCGGTTTGGCCAGTTACTGCTAATTCAGCTGCTTCTTTCCACTTGAGCTCCTGGAGCCTCAGCTGCCAAGCCAAAAGTGTGGGCTGAGCACCTGACCTTCCTCCCTGCTCCTTTAGAATCCTATCCTCCCAATCAGGCCTTGGCATCTCCCACAGTCCCACCCTTCAAGTTCAGGAGTGTGCCAGTCATAAGCAAAGAGCACCTTCAGTGAGGTGCAGACTCCTGTGTTCCCAACCAGCCTCCTCACCCTGCTCTACTGAGGTGGAACAACGGAGGGATGCTCACAGCAAAGCAGCCCAAAGGAAAATGCAGTGACTCCTCCAAAGTGTCCCTAAACGAGATGGGACAGTAAAGAAAACCAGACAGTCATGCTGAGTGGTGGGGTGTAATAAGTGGTGGTCTGAATGCCCCGGGCTTGTGGAGGTGGGGTGTGGGGCCCCGGTGATGTACATATGCATATGTGTGCAATGCGTGAGGGTAAGTGTATGTGTGCATGTGTGAGGTTGTGCATTTTCGTGCATGTATGTGTGTGTGTTGAGAATATGCATCTGTGTGTGTCTAAAAGGTGGGTGGGGCTGTCCTTCTGGAGTGCTTTCCGCAGATGTTGGTGGAATTGTCCATTGGTGCCTAGGCCAGCAACAAGAAAGATAGATAACCACTGCAAATAATAAAGTAAACAAGCCAGAAGACTGGCAGGAATCATTTCAGAGAAAAAATTGCTAGAGACCGGCTGCCACAGAGTTTTATAAAAATGAAATATTTTTCTGCTCTGATGCCACTGCTCCCAAGCTGACTTCACATGCTGAAATGAGAAGCAGGAGACCCACGATAGGTGAGGCTGAGGCCTCCCACGGCTGTGTCTAAGGCGCAACCCCAATAAGTAGATCCGTATGTGAGTCCATTGCTCAGGCACTGGTGAAACAGCCATAAAGCCTCAAGCAGCACCCCCAACCCCCAACCCCACCCCCAGCATAGTCACCTCCTCCTTCCCTGGGCCATTGTCACAGATGGTGTGGCAGTGGGTGGCACCATGTGGATGTATCCAGAGCCCAAGCCTTATCTGCATCTCCCACCCAAACTCTACAGAGAAGCAAACAAGGCATCTACTCCCCAGTCTCTGTCTTGACAATAGGTCAGGGGCGGGAGTGCACCATGCAATGGAGTAGCCCTGCTCACAGTCTCTGTCTTGACAATAGGTCAGGGGCGGGGGTGCACCATGCAATGGAGTAGCCCTGCTCAGTTGCACTGGTTTGGAGGTGCCCTATCTCTATGATTCCAAACCTTATCCAGGGGCCAGTAAATCCACCCACCCTGAGAGGTCCAGTCCTAGAGTCACCTGAAATCCATCAGTGAAGCTTACCTGGATGGTCTCCATGCTCCCCCTCTATGCTGCAGGGCTTCCTGGCTGCCTGGGCCCACTTTCTCCTATGAAGCACAGAGAAGGCAGCAACAAGCTATGCAGAGGGAGCATCCTAGGCTCAGTCCCCCCCCCCCCCCCACACACACACACACACTAACACAAACCAGGGCAATTCACTCTCTGGGAGCCAGGCAACCCCAAACCTAGACCCCACTTGTTGGCACTAAGCTCAGCCAGCAGAAGCATGTGGGTTGGCTCCAGCCTGCCCACCCCAACCACACGCCTGCACTGATTCTGCCAGAAAGACCAGCCTGCGGTTGGAAAGAGCAGCCATTATGGTTTCCAGAAAATTCCTTGGAGTCAGGAGAAGCTGTTTGCCATTCCCGAAGCCTCTCCAGGCCCTGTCTGAATGCAGTTTTCCAACTCAGCTGGGACTGCTCCCACCATTCTACTTTAAACTCTCATCTATCCACTCGCCCTCTAAGGAAACAAAATCCTCCACGAACATTCCTTCCTAGTTTTAAAAAATAACTTCTGGTTGTTTTTTCCTTAGAGTACCCAAAGGATGTCTGTTCTATGCCGAGGAGGGTCAGAAGTCTTGTGTGATGAGGCAATGCTGCTCACCAAGTTGGGGCTCATGTGGGGAGACCTGAGTTTGTGTGGGGGATGGGGGAGAAGATGGCAATTTCCTCTCTGGCTAGGACCAGTGAGAGGCCCTGTGGAATCCCTCACTGGGCTTCAGGTGGGAGTGGCTGGATCCCCATTCACTGGAAGGGTCCCAGCCCCAAATGAGGCAGATGGGATGAGGATCCCAGCACAGCACAGAGGGTGGAAAAAGAAAAGATCCAAAGAGAAACAGATACAAGGACCTGGAAAAAGAGGAGCCATCAGAGAAATTTTCAAGAGAAAGAATGGAGGTTGGGCAGTAGCAAACTGGGTTAAGCACACAAAGTACAAAGGGCAAGGTCCCACACAAGGATCCCAGTTCAACCCCCCAGCTCCCCACCTGCAGGGGGATCGATTCACAAGTAGTGAAGCAGGTCTGCAAGTGTCTATCTTTCTCCCCCTCTCTCTATCATTCCCTCCCCCTCAATTCTCTCTGTTCTATCCAATAAAATTTTAAAAATGACCACCAGGAGCAGTGGGTCCATTGTGCAGGCACTGAGCCACAGCAATAACCCTGCAGGCAAAAGAAGAAGGAGAAGAAAAGAAAGAATTAAGACAATAGAGACATCAGCCAGATCATGTGACTACACTGGCCACTTCAAAGGAGGCCTCATGGACTTGGTTCTTGGGACCCCCAAGAGATGCTAGACCTCCCACACACCCAGGATTAAATCTTCTAGAGGAGAAGGCTGGAGACTCCCACTACCTCTTCCTTGAAATGGCCTAAAACATCCCCTGACAGAATCAAGCCACCAGTTCACAAATAAGACCCTGAAAAATTGGCAAGCTCAGTGTTACTGGCCCCATCAAGAGGGGATAATACCAAGACCAAGGAATCTGAATGGCTGGTCTGGACCCAAAGCTTCTGCTAGAGCCTAAGATTCTGTCTGCAGGCTGCTCAGTCACACCACTTAGTACCATTGCTTGGTCTTGATGCCAAGGTTGTGGGCAAGCTCTACGGGTGGTTTCCTGGCCTAAGACCTGAGATATCTTAGACAGGGAGAATGATCCAACAGATCCAACATTTCTCCCCCTTCCATGGGCAAGTTCTTCAATAAATAGATCCTATACAAATATGCACAATGTGTGAGTGTGGGGAGCACACCCACATACACCACACACACTGTTCTCTCTTTATCTTTCTTTGTTTGGGGTCTGTCCCCAAACTATGAAATTTTACTTTGGAGGCTCTGTCAGCTTTGGCTTATGGTGACACTGGGGATAGAACCTGGTACCTCAGAGCCTCAGGCATAAAAGTCATTCATGTAACCACTATGCTACCTCCTCCAACTGATTTTTTTTTTTTAAATCTCATGATTCTCTGAATTGCTTGAGCTTATCTGGAATGGTCTTGCTCTCAGGACTATATAAATAGGCCTGAGTAAGGCCAGAAAAGTGCTCATTTGGATAGTTTACTGCTTTGCCATGTGAATAATCCACATTTGAGCCCAGCCCCTATTAGGTTAAAGGGAATTTTGGTTCTGTGTTCTCTCTCTCTCTTTCCCTCTCCCCCTCCCCATCTCTCTCTCCCTCTAGCTTTACAAAAAATATAAAGGAAAAGAAGACAAGTAAGGTAAGTAAGCCTGACTTGACTGAGCCCCCAGAAGCCTCATTTCTTGACCCACAAGGCTCTGGTGTGTTTGCTTAACCAAACTGTTGATGAGTGAAGCCACATGTGTCCCAGACTGACTTCTGCCTTTGCTCCTGAAAAGATGTCCCCCAAGTTATTTCAGGGGGAGAAAAGTAAAATGAAGGACATCAAAACTCTAGGGCTAAGGCTAATAAAAGGGCAATCTATCAGGGGAGGGGGTGGGGCACAGAGTTCTGGTGGTGGGAATTGTGTGGAATTGTACCCCTCTTATACTATGTTTTTTTATTTATAAAAGGGAAGCATTGACAAAACCATAGGATAGGAGGGGTACAACTCCACACAATTCCCACCACCAGATCTCCATATCCCATCCCCTCCCGATAGCTTTCCCATTCTTTATCCCTCTGGGAGTATGGACCCAAGGTCATTGTGGCATGCAGAAGGTGGAAGGTCTGGCTTCTGTAATTTCTTCCCCACTGAACATGGGCATTGACAGGTCGGTCCATACTCCCAGCCTGCCTCTCTCTTTCCCTAGTATGATGGGGCTCTGAGGAAGCAGAGCTCCAGGACACATTGGTGGCCTTGTCTGTCCAGGGAAGTCTGGTTGGCATCATGCTGGCATCTGGAACCTGGTGGCTGAAAACAGAGTTAACATACAAAGCCAGAGCTGCAAGTGAAGGCGGCGAGGGCAAGGAGTTCCCGTGCGGACCGCAGTCCTAACGCTGAAGGATGGAGCTGCGGGTTTGCTGTGGCTTTGCTGCGGCGGGAGCTGACAGAGAGAGAGGCTCTGCACAGGCAGAAGGGGCCTGGGAAGCCCAGACAAGGAAAACGCTTACACGGGGCGCCAGACAGGAAGCTTGTGACCAGAGCGTTGGTGCTCTGTACACAGACTTTCTCCCAAGTATTTGAGATATTTTAATCAAATGACTAATTCTATTAATGTGAAAAAAAAAACATACAAAGCCAAACAAATTGTTGACCAATCATGGACCAATCAGGAATAGTGCAGATGAAGAGTTGGGGGGGGGTCCTCCATTTTGTAGATAGCTAGTAGGCATATTTTACTTATATTCCAAAAGGCTATACTAGTTTTTTTTTTTTCTTTTTTTCCCCCAGAGCCTGAAATCTGATATGCAGGTGGATCTAAGTTATTGTCTGGGGAGATAATGTCATGGCTGGAAAAAGGATCAGAAAGCTGAATCAGGGAAGAGAGTAGCCCCCTAATATGGGAAAGGGATATAAATATTCTTCACTGTAAACCCCATCGATTTCATTTGGTCTGGGGCTCATATTCAGTTTAGGAGCCTATGTGACCTCTGCAACCCTGTAGATCTGAGCTCACATACTGTGGTCATGAGTAGGAACATTCCAAGCTGCCCCAATATTGACCCATCTTCCTCAGGTGTAGCATAGAGTATGTTGTCCATCCTCCCTTTAAAGGATGGAACATTCTCTATCATTGTTGATCCAAATTGAGGGCAAGGTCCTATGGGGGGCCCACAAAGGGGTCTATTTTGTTATTCCTGATAGAGATGACCAGTAACACTGGAAAGAGGGATTTATTCGAGTTCTAGGCCCATAATGTCTGTTTGGGAATCTCAGGACTCTCCAAATAGGGCCCCAGCTGAGGGGGTGGCCTGATAGTGACTAGAGAGTCATCATGAAAGTATGCCAGTCTCTTGCCCTTATTCAGCTTTTGCAGTTTTTGCTTTGCTAAGGTTAGCTTTGGAGTAAGTGAGAGAACTGTAATAGCAGCAGGTTAAGCGCACATGGCACAAAGCACAAGGACCAGCAGAAGGATGCCGGTTCATGCCCCTGGCTCCCCACCTGCAGGGGAGTCGCTTCATAAGTGGTGAAGCAGGTCTGCGGGTGTCTGTCTTTCTCTCCCACTCTCTGTCTTCCCCTCCTCTCTCCATTTCTCTCTGTCCTGTCCAACAACAACGACATCAGTAACAACCACAATAATAACTACAACAATAAAAAAGGGCAACAAAAGGAAATAAATATTAATTTAAAAAAAAGAATTGAGAGACACATGCAGGAAAGTGAGCCCCACCTTAGAGGTTCCAGGACTGGGGAAAATATAGAATCTATAGAGGAAGCGGGAGGTTCCTATCATCTTAGTTATTTATGAGGTCCCTTTCTCAGTACTTTTCAATCCACTAAAACCCTCTTATGCTCTTTATCTTCCCTATAGGCTATGGGAGCCTGTGGACTTTTTAACGATAAGTAGATATTTTTAGCTTAATTACTCACTCTTGACCAAGATAAAACAGGGTGGGGGAGACTTCCACACCCTCAAGATCCAAAGCCCCAAGCTCAATTCAGCCTCTCTGTCAGCAGCTGGGCAGCACTCCTTGAACCTGTGAGTTTCTAAACAATCCTGTATGTACTTCATGGGTTCTGAGGCAATTATTCACCATGTCTCCCAATTCATCATGAGAAAATAATGTGGAAATTCCCCCACTATACATCCCCACCTCTAGACAACTGGGGTGTAGATCTTCTCCTGAGTTTCCCCAGTCAGTTCTCTGCCCCTCATGTCATCACAGGACCTCCCCACTGCTGCTCCAGCCCCAAGCAACAGTAGCAATGGAGATTCACAGTTGCATTTGGTGAGCCTTGGGGGGGGTCCTCTCCTCCCTTCAGCAGTCTTTTTGTTGCTAAAACTCAGACCAGAGGTGGTGCCTCAACCAGCAAACTGTCATTCTGTTAACAGCCACCCCAGAGTAGATGTGAGCTTTCAGGCCCAGGAACCTCTCCTTAGGCTCCTCTCTGGCCATGAGCCACAAGTATTTGCACTCACTCATAATTTGGTGGGTTCCCAAAGTAATCTGAGTCTTGTCTTTTTGCATTCTCAGGTGATCCTCTTTGCTGTTCCTAGTTGACTTAGGAGCCTGAAATAGAGCTACTGCTTCTCTGTAGCCCCACCTCCAGAAGTCTCAGAGACACGTTCTTTTTTTTTTTAATTTTTTTATTATTTATTTTCCCTTTTGTTGTCCTTGTTTTAGTCATTATTGTTGTTGACATCATCATTGTTGGATAGGACAAAGAGAAATGGAGAGAGGAGGGGAAGACAGAGAGGGGAAGAGAAAGATAGACACCTGCAGATCTGCCTCACTGCCTGTGAAGCAACTCCCCTGCAGGTGGGGAGCCAGGATCCTTATGCGGGTCCTTGAGATTTGTCCTTTTTTATCTGGAGCCTAGATCACCTGTATTTAAAATGACCCCACCCTCAAGCTTCCCTGTATCCTCTCTTACACTCTACTTACAACTTCCAGTCTGTATTCATCCTGCATAGCAAGCTTGTATTAGGAAGGCCCAGGAAGGGGCCAGGTGATGGAGCAATCGCTAGAGGGCACGCATTACAATGTCCAAGGGCTTGCATTCAAGCCTCCTGTCCTGAACCTACAGGAGGGAAGCCTCATGAGTGGTGAAGCAGTGCTACAGGTGTCTCTTTCTCCCTCTCTATCTCTCCTTCCCCCTCTGAATTTACCTCAGTCTCTATATTTAAAAACAAAAAATTACCACCATAGAATCATCAGGCAGCAAGCCCAATGATGATTCTGGTGGGGGGAAAAAAACAAGGTTTAGGAAGACCAAGCCTGTTCCAGCACAGAAAGAGAAACATCCCAATCTGGCTCCAACTGCACCCTGAGGGATCCCAGCTTATTTGGCCCTGTGAGGGCAGCTCAATTTGACAGCCAATCAAGGCCTGCTCCTTTGGCCAAAAAATGACGCTCATTTCCACAGCAGCTGCTGGAGGAGCCTTCACTCTGCGCTCATCATAATCTCATTTTCTGCCTCAACATCAGTCGTTTACAATCAACTCTGCCTCCTGAGGTGGGGGATGGAGAACCAGAGAGGGAGGCTAAAACAAAACAAAACAAAACAGAAACTCAACAGTCATGGATTACCACCGCCGTCCTCAGGCAGCCCCCTAAACTGAGTCTGAGCACCAAGGGAGAGTGGGAGAGGAGTGAGAGACAGACCAGAAGAGAGATTGAGTCCCACATATAGGGTCCAAGTGGATATGGTGGGTGGGGGAGGGCTTCTTGATGCTGTGACTGTTGATCCTTTCCAGTGGTTTTTCCATGGTGTCAACTCATCCATAATCTTCACCCACACAGTTCTTCAGCTCACCTTGCATCACCAAGCCAAGAAAACATGGAGTGTAACAAATAAATGGATACAGAGAAAACTGTGTGTGTGTGTGTGTGTGTGTGTGTGTGTGAGAGAGAGAGAGAGAGAGAGAGAGAGAGAGAGAGAAAGAAAGAGAGAGAGAGAGGAGCAGACCCAGGGTTCACCTCTAACAAGTGACTTGAGTTCCTGCCAAAGCTTCACGTGAAAAATCCACACACTCAACATCAGCCTGGTTTGGAGGGGAAGGAGCCCAGGGCCCTGGCCAGAGTTGGTCAAATCTGACAGCAGGCCACTTACAAAGGATCACTGAAGGAAGCCAGGCTCAGGCCCCATTCCTGTGCTCACCTGACCCCTCCAAGGCCTTTGCACCCAGGGAGGGACCTGAGCCCAACCCCCTACACAGAGTGTGGCCTCTCAAAGCCTGTCTCGTGAGCTCTGAAATTCTACATGTGCACACATGTGCCAGTGACAGAGGAAGACCAAGTGAATGGCCATTTTTGTAAAAGTCAGTGTGAGGGGGCCAGGCAGTGGCACACCTGGTTAAGCGTGCACACTACCGCACACAAGGACCCAGGTTCAAGTCCCTGGTCCCCACCTGCAGGGGGGAAGTTTCACAAATAGTGTCTATCTCTCCCCCCTCTCTGTCTCCCTCTCCGTCTCAGTTTCTGGCAGTCTCTATCCAATAAGTAAATAAAGATAATAATAATAATGTCAGTGTAAAGGAATCGGGTGCTGGTACCTCTGCTAGAGCACATGTTACAGTGTGCGTGGGCCTGGGTTCAAGGCCCCAGTCTCCACCTGCAACAGGGTGACTTCATGAGTGGTGAAGCAGGGCTAAAGTCATCTCCCTTTCTCTCTCCCCTTTTCCTCTTGATTTCTGTCTCTACCAAATAAATAAATGATTTTAAAAAATCAGTGTCACTGAAGCATTTATTATCAGCATGTGGTTACACATGATTGTTTGAATAGCACCCACTGGTGGGCTTTACCAAATGTGTGCCCACTTGGGGAGAATACTGAAATCATACAGGGTTTTAGGAGGAGAGAGAACATGGAATACAAACTGGGTACAGGCTCCTGCTGCTGTCACAGAAAAGGTTTCCTACGGCAGGTAGCAGCAGCCAGCTCTGGCTTACTAGAAGCGTTGCTGCACATACAGCAGGCAGTGGGCAAGGCTTCAAGAGGAATTACATCCCTCTGACTGACAGGGCTTCTGCCTGCTGCTGTGAGTAAGGTGACCTCCAAGAAGGCAAGTTAGCTCATGAGGGGGCTGTAGAGGTGAGATTTCTGAGAAAAAGTGGGATTGTCTAGGTCTCTGGGGCCCTGCCCTTTTCCAATCATACTTGTCCTTTTTAGGACTGTCAGCATCAGGCACATGATGGGTTTCCACCCAAACAAATAAAAAAATTATTGTTCTGTTTTACTTTTGTTTATTGCCATCAGGGTTACTGCTGGGACTCAGTGCCTATACAGTAAATTCACCACTCCCAGTGGCCCTTTTTTTTTTTTATAGAGAGACAGTGAGAAATAGAAAAACTTAGAAGGAAAGGGAGATAGAAGGTGAAAAAGGTGAGCTCAGATATACAGGGATGCAGAGGTCACATAGGCTCCTAAGCTGAATATGGGCCCCAGATCACATCAAATCGATGGGGTTTACAGTCAACAATATTTGTGCCCCTTTCCCATATTAGGGAGCTACTCTCTTCCCTGATCCAGCTTTCTGGTCCTTTTTCCAGCCATGACATCATCTCCCCACACAATAACTTGGATCCACCTGCATATCAGATTTCAGGCTCAGGGGGAAAAAAAGAAAAAGAAAGAAAAAAACTAGTACAGCCCATTGGAATTTAACTAAAATATGCCTACTAGCTATCTAAAAAATGGAGGACCCCCCTCCCCCCAACTCTTCATCTGCACTATTCCTGCCTTTAGGTCCATGATTGGTCAACAATTTGTTTGGCTTTGTATGTTAACTCTTTTTTCAGCCACCAGGTTCCAGATGCTATCATGATGCCGACCAGACTTCCCTGGACAGACAATCCCACCAATGTGTTCTGGAGCTCTGCTTCCTCAGAGCCCCACCCCACTAGGGAAAGAGAGAGGCAGGCTGGGAGTATGGATTGACCTGTCAATGCCCATGTTCAGTGGGGAAGAAATTACAGAAGCCAGACCTTCCACCTTCTGCATGCCACAATGACCTTGGGTCCATACTCCCAGAGGGATAAAGAATAGGAAAGCTACCAGGGGAGGGGATGGGATATGGAGATCTTGTGGTGGGAATTGTGTGGAGTTGTACCCCTCTTATCTTATGGTTTAGTCAATGTTTCCTTTTTATAAATAAATTTTTTAAAAAAAAAAAAAAGAAGGTGAAAGAGAAAGAGAGATACCTGCAGTAGTGTTTCACCACTCATGAAGCTCCCCCCTGCAGGTGGGGACTTGGAGCTTGAGCTTAGGTTTTTGTGCATGGTCACATGTGTACTCTATTAGGTGTTATTATTACTATTATTACTCTATTAGGGACCACCCAGTCCCTAGAGATGTTATTGTAACATCAGTACAGTGCAGCTCAGGACAGCACAGTGGCCATTTCAGTCACCATCTTGGCCCCAGTTGATTAATAGTGGTAAGCTTCACATGAAGAGGAGAGAAAGTGAGGTTGGAGGAGACAATGTATGGCACAGTGGTGTGTGAACCTCCCTCAGAAGCTGCAGTGGGACCCTCTCTCCTGAGCACAAGTTGGTCAGGGTGGAAACCTGGCCTCACGGCGACAGGTGAAATGAAGACTACAGGAGCTGGGATTGGGGGCAAACTGAGGGACTCACCCAAAGTGACTGGGTCACTGCAAGGAATCAGTCCCCCATTGTTCCCTCCTTCTGACAAGGGGTTTCCTTTTTCCATCAGTGCCTTGTTTTATCCTTGCAGCTAAAAAGAGACAAGGAGAAATGACTCACACTCCCTCTGCCAAGACTACTTCACACCCTGTAAGGTCACTGCCATGCCCAGAGGTTCATCCCCTTTCAGGGGCCATGGGCTGTGGACACCCCAGAGAGGTCTCTGCTCCACAGCAGCGTGGCCAATGAGATGTCAGTCACTGCTCACAGACCCACTCTGTACTGGGGCAAGTCAAACAGACAGACTGACAGACAGACAAGCAGGTAGGCAGCCGACAAGGCCAAACCCCCTTCCAACAGAGAGGTGAGAAGTAGGGAGAGAACAGCAACTGGGGAGATGGATATAAGAGTCATGTGTGCAGGAATGTACCAATGCCTTTATATGTCAATGTGTGTCTGCAGGTGGAGGCACATGCATGGGTGTGTGTGTGTGAGTGCATGGATGTGACGTGTGTGAAGAGCACGTGTACATTGGTGAAAGCCTGTCAGCCTCAGGGGGTAGAGGCTCCTGTATCTGTGAGGGCCACTGTTACTCCATATTGTCTAAGGCAGCCAAGAAAAACCTCATAATCCAACAGCTGCAGTGCAAGTTGCACTTTACCCTTGAAAAACCAGTCTCAACGTTTCCACCTATCAGCAGTTGTTCTGTAAACGGAGGTCATGATAGCCCTGAAACCCAAAATTTGCTTAACTGACAAAAACTACCAGGGACTGTGGTCAAATTCCCTGACAAACAGGTCTGAACTTTAAGGGACCCCACCCCCCCCCCAAGTTTCCCCTCCTGATGTGGATAAAAAGAATCTGTCTGTGTCTCTTCAGCGCTCACACGCCACTATTGGGAAGTGCATGTAGCCCAGGCTTAAGCTTGCTTCAGTAAAGGCTCTTCGCTTTTACATGTGATTCTGGCCTCCTCTCTGCGGGAATGGGATTTAAAAATCTGGGCAGAACAGTATCCACTGTTTCTGCGGCACCCAGTGTGTAGAGTGACTAGTCGTCACCTGCCCTAGACCCTGAATGCCGCAGATGCCTCTTGACCCCGGATGTGAGGCCACCACTTCTCAGCCCAATCTCTCTTCCCCCTTTCACCAAACCAGCCCTTCCAGCCCAGCCTCTCTCTTAGCCACCATGCTGGCCAGAAGGCAGTACCCCTGACCGTCCCCTAAGGGAGCCTAAAATGTCTGCTCAGCATCATCGAACGATGGGGACTGGCCCTCCCCACCCAGGAACAAGGGGATTTCCTGACCAGATATCAGGCTGGTGATGTAAGCTGTTTTCTAGTGTTTAGTCAAAGAACCTTCCAGGCCTTTATTTATCCAACTGTGGAGACCTTTGGGGACTTGCCTGACTGACTTATTTCCGCCCAGGGTCTTGGAACATTTCAAATTAGTGTGACCTCTCAATTCGTGGGACCTAAGTAGCTGCCTCTGCAGGGACTATGGAGACTAGATTCTGCAGGGTCAGACCAGGTACCCTGGTGTCTGCAGCTGTGACAAAAGAAGTCCAAATTAAGAAGACAAGATGCCAACCAGAGAGGGCCTAGGCCTGGGCCTAGCCAGGATCTACATCCTGACCAGACTTCTTAGATTGACCTCTGCAGCAGCATGGGAGCAAGTTTCCAAGCCCAAGAAGTACCCCCTATATGGGGGTATACCCCTCCCCAGAGCCCACTTTATATGATCACCCTCAAGGCCAGAAAACCCTCCTTGTGGGAGTCCCCTCAGTAAGGCTGTGCCAGGCAGGACTCCAACTCTGGGACTCCCAAATTTTAGCTGGAGTCAGGGGGTGAAGGGGAAGCATACCATCGAGCCAGCAGCCAGGATCAGAGCTGGGGTCCTCCTCCTCTGTCTAGCTGTGGTTTTGTGAACCTGTACAGTGAGAAGTGGAGGAGAGGGTCCAGGTGGTGGTGCATCCAGTTAAGAGCACACAGTACTAAGCTCAAGGACCCATGCAAGGATCAGGGTTTGAGCCCCCGATCTCCATCTTCAGGGGGACTATTTCAAGAGCAGTGAAGCAGGGAGTCGGGTGGTAGTGCAGCGGGTTAAGCACATGTGGTGCAAAGCACAAGGACCGGCATAAGGATCCCGGTTCAAGCCCCCGGCTCCCCACCTGCAGGGGAGTCGCTTCACAGGCGATAAAGCAGGTCTGCAGGTATCTATCTTTCTCTCCTCCTCTCTGTCTTCTCCTCTTCTGTCCATTTCTCTCTGTCCTATCTAACAATGATGACATCAATAACAACAACAATAATACCTACAACAACAATAAAAACAAGGGCAACAAAGAGGAAAATAAATAAATAAATATTTTTTTTAAAGAGTAGTGAAGCAGATCTGCACTTGTCTGTCTCTTTCCCTCTCTCCCCCTCCTCTCTCAATTCTGTCCTGTCCAATAAAATAGGGAAAATGGTCTCCAGGAGCAGTGGATTCATGGTGCTGGAACTGAGCCCTAGCAATAACCCTGAAGGCAAAGAAAGAAGGGGAGAGGGGGAGAGTGAGAGAAGAGGAGAGGAGGAGGGAGAGAGAGGGAAAGGAAGAGGTGAGAATTCCCAGTTCAGGGTCATGTAAGGACCCCTCACCCAGGCCCTAGCCTCAAGCCAAACCCCTGGCCCCAAGGACCAGCCACTCTTTCTCCGCACATCCTCCTCCCCTGCCTAACTCCAGAATCCCATCGTTAGGACCTAGCAAGCCCTCCAAAGCTCCATCTGTCTCTGTGTCACCTCCCTGACTCCTCTGCATGAACTCCAGCTCCCTTCCATTACTGCTGACTCCTTCACCTGGCAGGATGCCACCCAGACAATGCTCTCTCCTGGATATTTTTCTGCCCCCAAGTCTAAATCGGTTGCCTCTCCTAGGGGCTTACATGGCACCCCAAACTCCCACTCTCGGAGCACTAGTTACAGTGTCATGCCATCTCCCGGTTACACAGATCCCTGAAAGACAATCCCCTGGAAGCAAGCCTGGGCTCTGGAGACCATTGTATGCCCAGTGCTGATGCACAAGAGGTGTCCAGGAAGCACAAATGTGGGAAGCAAACACCCCAGCGCAGCGAGGAGAGCAAGCTCCCACTCTGGGCCAGTGACCTGCCCAAGGCGCAAAGGAACATTTTCTGCCTACAGGAAATGTGCCCATCCCCAGCCCCCACCCCCAGCCCTCCTCACTTCCCAGCAGCCTGGGGCTGGCAGCCCTGCCATGGAGGCAGGTTCTGCAGCTGTTGCCATGGAGACCAGCCAGTGAGCAGCTCTGTGCCTTCCCTCCTGCGGCAGGGCAGGCGCAGAGCAAAGGTGGCGGCGCCAGGTGTATGCAGGAACCCGTGCCCCTCCCCCACAGAGGCTGGCCACCAGCACCCGGCCCCCTCCCTGGGCCACATAGGATTTGAGGGAGGAGATGAACCAGGCCAGGCAGGCCTGTCGCTGGGTCCTTGGGCACACAGCTAAGCTCTGGCTTAGCTTCCTAGGGTCTGTTTGTAGTTTCTTTAAAATACATCTTTTATTTATTTATTTATTTATTTATTGGATAGAGACAGAGAAATTGAGAGAAAATGAAGAGGAGACAGGAGCGAGATCTGCAGAAGCATCTCCCTGCAGGTGGGGAGCCAGGGCTTGAACGTGGATCCTGGCACATGGTAACGTGTGCACTCAACCAGGTGCTCAACTAGACGCACCACTGCCTGACCTTGTTTGCAGTCTCTGTTCCTCTGATCTTTGTGCCCAGTCCCCCTTCCTCTAGTTCAGGTGGGGTTGGAGGAAGAAGGAGGGTATTTAATCCCATGCTACCAGGAAAAGACTTTATGTGATGCTGGAAGTTGAAGAGGAAGTCTGCTGGGCCATTAATATCACCTGGCCCTGGACGACCCTGGAGCCATGTACGTGGGTGCAGTCATGAGCAGAGTGGCTACAGGCATGGTCCCTACTCACAAGGACTTCAAGAGGCATCATGTTTGCCTGATACTGGAGAATAGGAGGGGAGTGGCCACCTGTCTGCTTACTGCTTAAATGTGCTTATATTGTGCCTATATTGGTGGGGGGTGGGGGGGGCTCTATTGGTTGGCAGAGAACAAACATTCTGTTGGCCTGGACCAGCACAATCCTGGCATGGAGCTAAGCTCACCTGGGCACTGATACAAGACACACACACACACACACACACACACAGCCTTCCATCAACACAGCATAGCTGCTGGGCTTTTGTTACTCCTGCGAACAAGCTTAACAGTGTTCCCAGTGGTAAAAGACAGGAAGTGGTCCATTAGATGATGGAAGGAGGGAAGAAAAACCTAGATGGGAGGGAAAAAGAATGATTAAATAAGCCCTCCTTAGGCAAAGGCCCATGGGGCCTCTTTTAGCACACTCCTCCCCCTACCCTCCACCCCTACTCCTCACTCCCCAGAAAGGATTAGGTAAGAAAACCCTAGAAGCCAGGATCCCAGGTTCACCCAGTTCCAAAGTCCAGTTCTCCAAACACCTTTGTGGCAGGAGAGGAGGGTACCCAAAGTTCTGACCCCCGGTTCCCCTCCCCCTGAGCTTTCTGTGCCCCAAAAGACAGGATTGTGTTCTTCAGCCCCAGGAAAGGACCCCCTTGCACAGCACCCACGACTGCGGCCCATCATCCCACCACCACCCACACAACCCGCAGAGTCACAGTCAGCACAAAAACAAGATGGCTTTGTGCCTCACAGTCAAAGCAAAGAACTAAGTGGCACAGGGACAGGCCCAGATGGGTCTACCAGTGAACAACCTCAGTACTACCAAGAAGTAACTTGAGGGCTGGGAAATAGCTCACCAAGAGAACAGCTGTCTTACCACATGCAAGGCCCCGGGTTTGAGCCCCAGCGTCCTATGAGAGCACCACAATAGCAGAGAAAGCTCCACAAACGCTGAAGCAGTGGTGTGATACTTCTTTCTTTCTCTTGCTTTCTCTAAAAATAAAAAAATTAAAAAATGAAGGAGTTGAAGAAGAACAACAGCAACAGCAACCTTTAAAAATGATACAGGGTCATGCCTGAGGCCCCAGAAGCCACAGGTTCAATCCCTGGTACCATCTGACACCAGAAATGAATAGAATCTTGTTCTTCTCTCTCACAATAAGTAAACCTTTAATTTAAAAACAGATTGAGCAGAAATTTTTGTAAAGGTTAGCAAAAAATCCACTAAATGTAAGTTTGGCTTGTTGTTGTGGGTTGTTCTGTTTTGTTTTGTTTTACCAGAGCACTACTCTGCTCTGGCTTATAGTAGTATTGGGAATTGAACCTGGAACCTCAGAGCCCCAGGCATGAAAGTCTTTTGGCATAACCACTATGCTGTGTCTGAGGCCCCTAAACTAACTTGCTTATGAGCATAATAAAAATAAAGTATACCCTAAATTCTTTTTTTCCAGGTTATTTTTTTAATTGGGAGATTAATGGTTTACAGTCAACAGTAAACACAATAGTTTATACATGCATAACATTTTCCAGTTTTCCACACAACAATACAACCCCCACTAGGTCCTCCTCTGCCATCATATTCCAGGACCTGAACCCTCTCCCCCCCCACCCCAGAGTCTTTCACTTTGATGCAATACACCAACTTCTATCCAAGTTCTGCTTAGTGTTTTCCCTTCTGGTCTTGTTTTTCAACTTCTGCTTATAAATGAGAACATGCCATATTCATCCTTCTGCTTCTGACTTATCTCACTTAACATGATTCCTTCAAGCTCCAACTAAGATGGGCCGAAAAAGGTGAAATCACCATTTTTAATAGCTGAGAGGTATTCCATTGAGTATATAGACCACAATTTGCTCAGCCAATAATCTGTTTACCTTAAATTCTTAGAAGAGATAGATTTTTTTTTTTCCCCAAGAGCTTTAGTCAACCCTCTGTGGGCCCTATTTTAAAGAACAGGACAGTGAGTCACAGCCTTAAGACCTGCCTGCAGTGATGGATATGTTGAAAACAGTACTGGGGCTTTTCTCAAAGAATTCTGAGCCTGGCTGAATCATTCTTGCAGAGTGTAGCATTTTCATCAAGTTTTACAGTGAGAAAAAGTTGACAGCATTTGGCATGATTGACAAGTCACCTTGCTGTTTGCTTATTGCTCCTAAAAAATAGACAATCTTAGAAGTTTTTGTTCTGGGACCAGGTGGTAGTGCATCTGGCTGAGCAAACATGTTATAATGAGCAAGGACCCAGGTTCAAGCCCTGCATCCCCACCTGCAGGCGAGAAGCTTCACAAGTGGTGAAGTAGTGTTGCAGGTTTCTGTCTCTCTCTCCCTCTATCTCCCCCCTTCTTTCTCAATTTCTCTCTATCTTTATCCATTAAATAAGCAGATAAAATTTAATTTAATTTAAATTTTTTAAAAAAGAACTTTTTTTTTCTATTTTAATTCCTCTCCAAGCATTGCAGACACTCATAGGCAAAGCAGAGATGGTGTGCTGAGGGCACTGGTTCCTAATTTCTAACAGCATGGGGAGGGGGGTGTGCTCAACAAGAATCAATAGGCTAGGGGAAGCTCAGCTGATAGCTGGAAGATACCTAGGTCAGCATGTAACCCCAGGACAGGGGTGGGGCATGTAACAGGGAAACAAATACTATCGAGTCTTTCCCAGGCCCCCAGACACCTCCCTCCTGCACAGTGAAAAAGTAAGGATGTAGTAGGACCTGGTAAGTTCTAAGAAGCCATCTGGATCTTGTCTTTGAAGAGAGGGAGAGAGACATTATCCCTTTTGTGGGCTTCTCCAGGACCTTATCTTCATTACAAACCAGCACTGGTGAGGACTACCCCTACTCTGCCACTCAAGGAGGACTTATTCTGCAACATGTGCAAACTAGAATGTCCCCAGTTGTGACTATGATAGGGACCTGGAGGTTATACAGGCTCCTGGGCTAAATATTAATATACATGGGCCCTGGGACAGATTGGCATGGTAAATGTGTGTACATATGGGGGGAGCCGGGGATAGGTAGCACTATATATATATATTCTAAGTATATGAGCCACTCTCTACCCTAACCCAGCTTTCAGGTTCCACTTTCCACTCTGACACCATCCTCCCAGATAATGTTTCGAGTCCATTTTCATGTTAGCTACTAAGCTCAAGCAAAGATTACTAAAGTCCTGGGATCCTAGGAACATACCTAAAATAGACATCATAGCTTCTTTCCACCCTACCATCTCTACTCTTATTCGCTTTAATTCTACCTTTTGGTCCCTGTTTATTAAACTTTTTGTCCTACTTTGTAGCTTACCATCTTTCAGCCACTAAGTTCCAGATGCTACTATGATTCCATCCTGACATGCCTGGGCAAATAACCTATCTAACATATCCCAGAACCTTATATCTTTCCCTACTAGGAAAAGATAGAGACAAATTAAGGATATGGATCAACAGGACAAAGTCCATGTCCAGCAGAAAAGCAATTACAGAAGCCATAAATCCTTCTTCTGCACTCCAAAAGGAAGTTTGGTCTATATGCCCAGAGGGGAAAATACTAGGGGAAGATGATCATAGGGCCCTGAACCCCAGTTCCACTAGGACCCAGAACATTTATGACCAGGAACCTTTGTTTTTGCCCCATCACTGAGAGGAAAGAGAATTCAGAGAACACCATAGGAAGTCATGCACTGTTTCCCTTTCCTGAGAGGAAAGAGGAAAAAGGAAGGACACCCAGAAGTTTTAATAGGTATATGAGTGATTTAGAAAGGAGGTGAAGGCAGAGTCTTATAAGTGAATAAAGATGGGGGGTGGTTTGGGGTAGATAGCATAATCGTTATGCAAAAAGGCTGTCATGCCTGAGGCTCTGAAGTCCCAGGTTCAATCTCCCATACCACCATCAATCAAAGCTGAGCAGTGCTCTGGTAAAAATTTTAAAAAAAGGAAAAAAATGAGTATCAGCCTCCATAAGGCGTCAGCCATCTTTGCCCATATACTTCTCTGGTATGTGCCTTTTCATTTTCCTGACTAAAAAATTAAAATATCTGAGAGAAAAAAAGCCTTATGAGAAATACTTTTAGTAGAGTAAGGAGGGAAGCCTTTAACAATAGAATAAAAACCACTCATTTGTGTTTTATAAATAAATTTTTAAAAAGCAGTCATGGAACATATACTTAATAGAGTGCTACTCAGCAATTTTTTTTTAAAAAAAAAAGACTATATTTTTGGTCATTACCAGCCTATCCCATCATCCAGACTCCTAGTTAAGGAATTCTGGGATTCCTACATAGACCTGATGGGATTAGACCTCTAACAGATCCCTCTCTCCACTGTCACTGGTCATCTCCATCAGGAATAACATAGTGGACCCTCTTATGGGTCTATATAGGATCTTACCCTCAATGTGGGTCAACAATGGTAGGGACTTCCCCATTCTCTGAAGGGAGGTTGGGCCAACATACTCTGCCACTCAAGGAACACAGGTCCTGAAATGAGTGCAGCCTAGAATCTTCCTAGCCATGACCACAGAATGTGAGCTCAGACCTACAGGGATGCAGAGGTTACACAGGCTCCTGTGCTGAATATGGGCCCCAGATCAAATCGATGGGATTTATAGTTAAAAGCATTTATATACTTTTCCCATATTTAGGAGCTACTCTCTTCCCTGATCCAGCTTTCTAGTCCTATTTCCAGCTCTGACACCAGACAATACCTTTAGCCCACCTGCATGTTACCTGTCAGGCTGAGACAAAAATTAGTAAAGTCATAAGGCCGCTGAAATAGACCTAAAATAGACCTACTAGCTTTTTCCAAAATGGAGACCCCAAATCTCATCTGCTATATTCTTATCTTTAGATTCCTGATTATTAAACATTTTTTTCTGCTTTATATCTTGATGTTTTTTTCAGTCACCAAGTTGCAGGTGCTACCATGATGCCAACCTGACTTCCCTGGGCAGATAACCTCACCAATGTACCCTGGAAGCCCACCTCTCCAGAGCCCTGCCCCACTAGGAAAAGAGAGAGACATTCTGAGAGTATGGATCGACCTGCCAATTCCCATGTCCAGTGGAGAAGCAATTACAGAAGCCAGACCTTCCACCTTCTGCACCCCATAAAGATCTTGGGTCCATGCTTCCAGAAGGATAAAGAATAGGAAAGCTTCTAATGGAAGGGATAGGATGTAGAACTGTGGTGGTGGAAATTGTGTGGAATTGTACCCCTCTTATCCTACAGTCTTAAAGATTATATTGTGTCCTTTGGGGGGGAAATGGAACTGGAGGTGATTATGCTTAATGAAACAAAAGTGAAGGACAGCTACTGGATGATTTCACTCATGTGAAATATAAAGAGTTGAAACACATAAACTTGAAATATATGTAGCCAACCCATATCTAAGACCTTGGGAGAATTATGGCGGTTATCACTGAAGGGAGAGGATCTTTGGTAGTGGGAGAGGTGTAGAACCATGCCCCTGTTATCTTACTATCTTGAAAATTACTAATAAAAATTTAAATAAAAAAAAGAAAGGGAGAAGGGAGATTTTGATGCTCATCCTTGGATTTGAGGGAGGATGAGCCCCTGGGGTTCCAGAGCAGGCAATCATTTGGGGGCTAGCACCTAACTCAGGCCCCCAGATTGTGAAGAAACATAGTTCTGGGTGAGTGGTGAGACAGCCAGTCTTCTCTGGCTCCAATGCCCATCTTCTGAGCCTTAATTCACAAGGCTAGTGGATACAGACTTAGAGATTCTATTGTACTGTAGGCTAGAAGCTAGAACACACTAGGGGATGCTGTCTTGCCATCTCTACCACCTACTGCTTCCCAGAACCACAGCATTCACTTGGTGTTTGTTGAGTGAATAAATAACCTGCGAATGAGTCAGCACTATGTACAGTGATGCTACCTAACAGATAATCCCCACAGACTCAACAACATAGCAAGTGCTGATTTTGTTTTCTTATTTTTGGGTAATTCTTCTTCTTCTTCTTCTTCTTCTTCTTCTTCTTCTTCTTCTTCTTCTTCTTCTTCTTCTTCTTCTTCTTCTTCTTCTTCTTCTTCTTCTAGCATTTGCCCTTCTTCCGTAGCCAGTCAACAGCATCAGGTTGAGCCTGATGTAAAGTTTTGAGACCTCCTTTGAATCTGGAGAGGTGGCAGTCGTTGACTATGTGGGTAATAATCAGTAGGGGCAATTCCAGAAACAAACGGGATTCCATCTGACCTGAAGACATAGAAGGCTTCTGCCTGGTCAGTGACACGGCATCCTGCCATGCCCAGCAGTCACAGAGTGCAGGGGAAATGTCCCACATTAGTCAGGGTGGGAAGTGCACACTGGAAATTCAGCTGGAGAAAGATACTCAGGAAGACCCTCCACCAGGACAGGAAAGAAGAATGAGAATCAAGAACCCCATCAACCACAGATGACAACCTAGAAACAGTCAAAAGAAAGTGTCTGTTGCAAGATCATTGTGGCAGTATATGTATACAGTGTTCAGTGAAGCAAAAACAGTAGCAAATTCCTTCTGACAACGTGTTGTCATTACAAACAGCCCCTGCCCATGAGGTCACAGTGCCCATCAAGAGATGATATTCATGGGGGCAGGATGCTGGCCACACACTGCCACAGGCAGAAGGGCTTGGCCCACCAAGGGACCAAGCTCGAACTGGGCTCATTAACGCTCTCTAACAAGCCCCCTGAGTCACTGCTCCTCTGAGACTGAGCGACAGGGAGGGTGGGCAGGAGAGCCAGGCTGGCATTTTCAGAAGCTGTTAAGATGGTGAAAATAGGGGGGAGGGTACTGCTAACCCTTGAGGCTCTGTGTCAGTATAGCCCTGGATTTTGAATTTGTGTGACTGGTTGGGAAGTTTAGACATACACACACACACACACACACACACACACACACAAACCAGCCACTCAGAGGGACTCATTTCAAGGCATAAATACACTGAGCCTGTCTAGCCCAGGGCTGCTGGGAGTGTCAGCTGAAAACCTGCCAGGGACAGAGACCCGAGATGGAACACACTGGGGTGTCAAGCTTTACTCAGACCCTAGTTCTGTTCTCAGGGTGAGAAGGCAACTCCTAGATGCCCCTTGTTTTCAGAAGTTTGTTAGCTTCTCCACACACACACACCTTTTTATTTTTTCCTTTTCTAGAGCTCCACTCACCCAAGAGAATAATGTAAACACGTATGATGGCACTTTAATAGCCCCAGGGGCATTGGTCATCATTATGAGTCTGAAAATAACTGAGTTATTAATGTTTGACAGTGAGACCATGGAGTAGTCTGTGTCATAAAAGCTCAAATGACTGGTGCCACTGTGATTTTCCAAGTTCACTTTCGTCCATTTTCTCCTAGGTGCCATGGTTCTCCCCATTGAACAGACAGGAAAACAAGAGTTCAAGGGCAGCTCACAGGGCTGCAGCCAGAAGGGATCCCTTCTTCCTGCTAAATTCTGCCAGCTCCCTGGAAGTGCTCCCTTTCTCCCTGGGATCCCCAAAAAAAGCTCCTCCATCTCCTCCATGTCTCCTGTCCTCCCATCCAGAAACATCTGTGCTGTCTCACTCCCCAGAGCAGCCAGCCCCATCTGTGTCCCTCCTGCTGGGGTCCCCTCCACCAATGATCTCTTCTTATCATCTCCCTCTATCATCTCCCATCCCTACACCTGTGAGGCTTTCTCCCTGCTTCTCTGTGTTCAGATGTGTTGCAGGCATCACCCCACACACACACACACACCCCAAACAACCTGCTCTCCACACAGGCTCAAAACACACAGATATCCTCTGCTGCTTTTTCTTAGGCACCCTAAAATCAGGACAGGAAAGCCTGTAGAGGGGAGGAGGAAAGGGAGCAGGGGAGGATAAAGCAAATAAAGGCATGCACAAGGACTGAAGTTCAAGCCCCCAGTCCCAACCTTCAGAGAAGAACCTATACAAGTAGTGAAGCAGGGCTGCAGTTCTCTTACACCCTGTCTCTCTCTCTCTCTCTCTCTCTCTCTCTCTCTTTCTCTCTCTCTCTCCATCTCTGTCTCCCCTCCCCTCTCAATTTCTCTCTGTCCTATCAAATAAAAGAAAGGGGGGGGAATGAATGGCCACCAGGAGCAGTAGATTCACTGTGTAAGCATCGAGCCCCAGGGATAATCCTGGTGGAAATGAGAGAGAGAAAGACTATCTGTGCTACTCCTGGAGATCAACCTCACTGGGGACCCTCAGAGCTCCCCTCCAAAGAGAAAAGACAGGCCATCTGGATTTTTTTCTCCTGCATCCCACCAACACCACCAGACCCTCTCAGGGGTGACTGGATGCCCAGGTTTGTCCACCCAGTTTGGGACAACAGGCCTCCTGGGCTCCAGAGACACACTCAAGTCCTGTTTGTATGACCACTTCACTCACATAGCTGGAGGGAGAGGGGTGAAGTCCTGCAGTGGGTGTGCAGTCTGAAACCCGGCCCTTCATCTCAGACACACAGGACACACGGGGGAGAATGCCCAAGGCACATGGATTTTCACACCATGCCTCAGTGGTTCTCAGGCTTCTGTGGCTTCTGCCTGCCACATAAACCCTGGCCTGCCCCATTCCTGGTGTGGCCAGAAGCGTGCCCTGGTATGTTTAAAACACTCTCACTTTCCCACAAGCTCAGTCCCTGGCCTCCCTCCAGACCTCACTCCAGACTCTAGGGGAGCTCATGGTCCCCCAACCTGTGGGCTGGCAGAATGCAGGTTTGCATGGAGAGGGCTGGCCCTGCAGCGGTGCAGTGCTCCGACCAAGGCACAGGACACTGGCCCATTCATCACTCTACTCCTGTCAAGCCCGACCACCTCCCGCAGGTGCCACATAAATATACTTAACCTTTAAAGGGTCTGGGTGGCCGCCCCGGGGAGGGAGCACTGAAGATAGTCAGCCCCTCCTCCACTGAGGCACTCCTGACAGGGAAGAAGAGCAGGGCGTTTATAACAAGGAAAAAATCATTGTAGACCTAGTCCCATCCATCAAACTGACGGAGGCCTGGCCGCCAAGAATCCAGAGAGGTTTTCTAAGAAGGACAAAGGCCAGGAGAGAAGTCAGGCCATCTGTCTAACTCACCTAGGGGACAGCCAATCCACTGTGATGGGCCTCTCCCACCAGCCAGCCAAGTGGATGCAGAGTCCTGGACTGTGGGTGGGGTCTGAAGAAGGCCTGATAAGCTGCAAGAGAATCTCCCAGATGTTCTCACCTTACCCTTCATCCCTCCTTCCTTCATCCAGTGAAGCCACTGAGCAGAGTCCGGAGTGGCACCAAGTACCATGGAGGCAGAAGAAGTCACAGTGTGACCCTGGGTTTCTCTTGGCCAATGGGGTTTGGGGAGACAGGCCTTCAAGGAATCATTTCCACAGAATGAAAGCAGATCTTAGGATAAGGGGTGAAGGGAAGGAGACAGGGTGGACCCCTGGTAGAACAGATAACCTAGAGGTTGGAGAGGGAATAGAGACAGCATATCAGCAGAGGGGATGTTTGGTCTGGGTCTTACTGCTTGGATAGGAGTTCTCCAGACAGACAGAGGGAAGTTAAAGAGAATACCTAGGACATAGATAATAACATGGATGCCAAGGCTGGGGCCCTAGGCCACTTTGGAAGGTCAGGAAAGCCAAGCCCCAAAATCATACCACACATGGTAGATACTGGGTTGTGCTAATCAGATCCTCCCTTCAATGGGGGGGGGGGGTGTCCAGCTAGCAGCTGTCACTTAGGGATGTCCCCAGCATCAGAGGGGCCACGTCCAAGCTCATGTCAGGGAAGGAACAAGGGACTAACCCTCTTTCCTGCTCAGGACATCTCTGAAGCCATCCCCAGCCCCCTCCCTCTATAGCTTGACTTCTTAGGTCCTAAGAAGAGGCATCATGGACAAAAAGGCACTGGGCTCAGAGTCTCTCAGAAATGCTCCTGAGCTAACTAATGAGGTTCTGGAAGTCACCAAGGGTTACAGCCATAGCCCAACCCTGATGTCCCAGCCCTTCCTGCAGGACAGGAGGTGGTGGAGTTACCTGGGGCTGCAGACACAGGCTCCTGGGCTCCCAGGGCAGGAAACCAGTCAATGTCAGACAGAACTTACTTCCTTCTCTTCCTCTGTTCTCTGGATCCCTGGCTGAGAAGCTCAAGGTTGGAGACAAACTAATTTGCCTTAAGGTGCTCGAGTTTATCCATTAATTACACTCACCCTCCCAAGCAATTTTCCACCTGCTTCCCATAAACATCCTCCTGCCCGCCCCCCCCCCCACCCCTGTATTGAGTGCTAACCTAATACCCAGCTCTGAGTGGCTGGTGAATTGCGTTGGCTCATTTGTTTATATGAAGAAGCTTAGTTGCCAGGGATTCATTAAACTAGACACCGTGGCATGTCGTTCGCGTCTTTGGATCTGCCTGGCTGTCTTTATTTGCAACTTAGACAGGAAGGCATTCTGTCCTCTGGTATTCTGACATGCTAGTGTGACAGCAGCTTGCAGATCTTGGTCCCCTCAGAGATGGGGATGTTCCCATGATGTGCAGGTGAGGGTGACTCTTCCCTCTCTCATCTCTGTTTTCCAGGGAAACTGCAGGCTCAGGCATGGAGGGGAAAAGCCTTAGCCCACACCAGAGATCCACTCCCCTAAGATGAGCCCAGGACAAGGGATAAAGAGACTCATCCCAGATTCTTCTACCTGTTCCCCAGGCCTGTTTGCTTAAAGAGGAGGTGTGACCCTGTTCTGTGCATCTTGTCAACCCTGGTGGAGGAGGCTGCCCTATCCTTGGCAACTCCCACTTCTCGTCCTTCCACCCAAGACCCATTCCCAGGCTCCCCCTTGCATAACACCCCTCTCAACTCTCCCCCCACGGCATCTTTCATCTTCAGCACCCCTCCCCTTGGATGACCCTCCCAGTTGCCCCCAGAATGTAGCAGATGGCATTCTGACTTCCCCCTCCATACTCCTCAGAGCCCCCTCCACACCCCCAGCCCCTTCTGGGTACCAGGGCAGGTTTTGCTGCCTTCATTACAGACTATAGTACAGAAACATAACAAAATAAAATGAATGTTTTCTCAGTGAAAACCCATTAGATGAGTTACTGTTGTAATTTAATAATGGAATGGGAAACTACAGCAAATTACCAAAGTCTATAATTAAAGTAAATCTATTTTAAAGTCCTTTATTGCTTCATGTTTCCCACATCTCAGCCTCTCCTCCACCTCACCCTGTTTTCTGAATGCAAGTGGGGGGCAGGAGCTGTGGGTTCCTTGGAAGCCCTTGGTCCCTGGTGACAAAGCTGTCCCCTGCCTGATCTTTCTTTCCAAGGTAGAACAGCTTGAGCCCCCAGGCCAGCCTCCCCTTGCAGGGCTGGGAAAGGAGCTCTGGCAGGTGCTGACTGAGGGCAGAGCCTAGGACCCAGCTCTGCTATTCTAGACCTCAATGTTGAGTTTTGCCATAAACGATTGACCAATGGAATAGAAATGTGGAAGTATCTGCCCTGAGAATTCCCTTCATGCAGTACAGGTGTCACTGACCATCCCCCCACCCCCACCCCCCACATAATCTCAGATTTGTTAATGATCTTCTATTTCAAGACAGTGTCATGATTAAGAGGCAGTTGAAAACTAAGTCTCAGAGAGGTTCACTCCTCACTGAGGGTCACACAATGACAAATGGCACAGTTGGGATGTGACCTGAAGCACTTGACATGGACCACATAGCTGCCTGCCATGCAGCTCCTGCCAGGAATTCTCTGCTGGGTGGAAAACTCCAATGAGCCTCATCAATCACGACTCATCTTCAAAGCAGAAGCGAGAAGAGGTGAAATGTGCAGCTATTGTCTCCACAGATGTTCTTTAATTTCTGGAATTCAGTGTCGGAGAGGGGAGGGGCTGCCAAAAGGAACAGTCAGGCCACCAAGTCTGTGATCTTCAGACAAAAAAATTCTTACAGCTGTGTCACCTGGCAGCTCCTACCAGCTATCCTGTACAGTCCTGGAAAAGAGAACAGTTGCAGATCCTCAGAGGTGAATCCCAGTCATCGAGAGGTCCGGGATAGATGCTGGGGTCTTGCCAAGCCCCCAGGTTCTGAGGCTGGCCTGGCCAGCAACTGACTGAGCTCATGCCACATGGAGTGTTAGCCATTCACTGAGGCCTTGTGTTACCAAGAGCCACAGGAAACCAAGTGACCTGAAAAGAGATTAAGCCACAAGAGCCACTTCATTAGCATATCAAGCTTCTGGTTTAAGAGAGACAATGACCCCAAGGGAATAAAGGAGAAGCCCCTACCCAGGGCAGATTGTCTAGGCCAGGAGGTGAGGGGGAGCTGATGCGGCCCTTAACAGCCCAGGCAGGCCTCTGGAGCTAGAGCACAGAGGCTGGAGGGGTGGGGCCTGGCAGGCTAGCGGCCTATGTAAATGAATGCAAATTAGATGCAAATAAGAGCTCCTTTTTCTGAATCTCCAGTTGTCATCTGGTTGTGGAGCTGCTGCAGTCCTCCTACCAGCTTCCACCACTGAGTTGGAAGCAGTCTTGCACTCTTCCCTGCCTCAGGGAAGGATAAGATAGGGTGAACCCCAATCATACAAGGCTATACCCTCAAACCACACTGTAGTACAGTTCAGGCCTGGCTCTCAGTCCCCATTTGACATTTATCCCCCAGCCCAGGGCACCCAGAGCCAGCTTAGAAAGTGTTTCTTGGGGCATCTTAGAGTCTTGATGGAGGGGGCCAAGATTCCATAGCTGTGTTCATGGTAGGGAGGAAGGGGGCAGAGAGACCAGGAAAAAAGAGAAGCCATCTTCTGGGGAGCAGCCTCTCAAAGGATTGGATAGGCCAAACCAAGAAGGAAAGGAGAAAAGAAAAAGCAATGAGTGGCAGGCAGCGTCACACACACACACACACACACACACACACACACACACACACACCAGTCCTCAGCCAACTGTCTTGGGTTTAGCAGGTGGCTGCAGTCCTAATCTGCAGTTCACTAATCAGCAGGATCTCACAGCCCAGCTCAGTTCCTTGCTCCCCAAGCTAATCAAGAATCTCTGCTTTCCTCCATACTCCTCCTTCCCCCAATACTTCCTTATCTAAGATAAGAAAAGCACCAGCAATGAACTTGGCAGTAGTGAATCAACAAGCCCAGGACTCTTCCTCATTGTACTCACAGCCCACCCCATACACTAGGAGGTGGTGAGGTGGGGAGCTGTGAGAGATGCAGAACCTTCACCAAGGCTGCTAGACTGACATCTTCTTACACCATGCTGTTTTTTTTTTTTAAGGTTTGTTTATTCATTGGAAAAGTCTAAATCACTGCTTAGCTCTGGCATAAAGTGGTACCAAGGACTGAACCTGGGACCTTAGACAGACAAATAGGTGATCCAACAGGCTGAGTTCTCTCTCTGCTCTTGATTCATGCTCATTATACCCACCAAATTCTGAAGCGGGAGAAACGCATTTATCTGGACATTGTCAGGCACAATTCCCCTGCTACATACTGGCCTTGGGATTCAAGAACAGCAGAGCAGGGATTATCTGTGACATGCTCTCTCCCCTTTCTACCAGTGACTTCACTGGCTCTGTGCCACCTGCAATGAACTTGTAAAAACAGGAATCCCTTGCCGTCATTACACCAAGGTGAGGATCGCCATACAAAAGACCAACAAAGGAAGCCCCGGCTGTAGTCCCCACTCTCCCCCCAAGTGCAACACCACAACTCCACCTTTGCTACCTCCTGGTCTTTAGAATCCACAAGCAGAGTAATATCCATTTGACTCTCTGCTGTATCGCTGGAACCCAGCAGGGCATAGTACACAGAGATAGACACTTAATGACATCTACAAACATATTAATGGACTGGTGGGAGTAAGGTGCAATTAGGATCAACTTCCCCCCAGTGGAGAGAAGATGAGAAGGACCAGAAAAGAAAAAGCAGTAGCTCTTTTCATGCCTGTGTTGTTACACATGAAGATGAATGAATGAATGAATGAATGAATGAATGAATGAATGAATGAATGAGTGAAGTCCTTTGTCCATCCAAGAATGACCTCATCAATCTGTCCTATCTGGAAAAGGACCACAGGTACCCAGGGGTAAGTAGGGAGCTGAAGATTCCCTTAGAGCCAGAACTGCCCTTCTAAGCCACACAGCCTTTAGCTGTTTGGCAGAAAGAAAAGGCTTTTTTGTTCCAAAAGCCCTCTTTAATGGGAAGGAAATGTAGGCTTGTCAGAAGCCCAGGGTACTAACACTTCCTTAATACAATACACTCTGGTGACAATGTCTAATGAAGACATTTATGATAGGAATGTAATTGTTAAAAATAAAATAAAGATAATAAAAATGGGTGTCGATGCTTTGTGATCCAAGAGTCTATTTGTTTCCTTGTTCATGCACTAAATAACCCCCTAATTAATCCTGAACCTTGGAGAAAGGAGACTAGATTGCTATTTTTTCTATAAGGACACACTTCACATTTTGGAAAGTTTAAAGAGGCTCTTAAGCTTCTTGCTTTAGTGGTAGTTTATCAGCCTTCTGGAGAAGCTTCATTAGGCTGCAGAGGCTGCTAATTGCATTACCATATTTTTTAAGCCTCCAAGGTCTGGCTCACCCTTCTCCAAATTCTCCCATGAATTTCCAGTGTGACTTGTGGGCTAGCTGGAGTTCGCAGGCTTCCTGGAGGCACGCAGATGACTTGCCAGAGACTGAAGCCTGTCAGAGCCTGCTGTGACCAGCGGAGAGGCCAGCTCCTCCCCAGCCAAGATCACACTTCATGCTGTGCCACAGAAAATGTGCCTTCAAATGTCATTGTGATGCCATCAGGTCCTAAGGAGGAAGGAAAAAGCCTCCAATCGCAGCCAAAAAAGAAAACCAGTACAGGGGAGATAGCAAAATGGTTATGCAAAAAGATTCTATGCCTGAGGCTCTGAGGTTCAAGGTTTAACTCCCAGCACTTCTTTAAACAAGAGCTAAGCAGTGCTCTAGGAAAGAAAGAGAGAGAGAAACAAAGGAAAGAAGGAAAGAAAGAAGAAAGGAAGGAAGGAAGGGAAAGAAAAGTTGGTTTGCATATGTGTATAGGTATAAATACATGTATAGATATATAAATATATTTGTATATGAGTACTTACATATGTGTATATAGACAGGGCTATGTAGATACAATTACCTATGAAAATCTGTGTATCTGTGTATCTGTGTGTATCACATACACAGATAGAGAAATATATGTGCATATTTATGAAGATATGTATACTTGTGCATATATACATATAAATATGTGAATATACATATGTATGTATATATGAACACATGCATATGTGCACCTAAATAGATGTGAACAAGAATCTATGAGGATATTAATAGATATGCATATATGTGAGAATATACATAGATGGGTGTAAATACATATATATATATATATATATACATGGATATGTACATATGTGAATAAGTGGGTGTGTGTATGTGCAATGAACAATGATATTTGAGGTTTGTTTGGATAGCTCTTCTCTACTTTTGGACAATTTCATCGGAAAACTCCTTCGTGCACCCGGGCAGCTAAACAGATAAAAGTGTGCAGCCTACCCAGGGTTTACCAGTCCTGTTTTCACTTAAACCTCACTAGGACCTGGGGAAGAGCTGAGGGCTCACTTGACAGAGCACTTAAGTGGAGGGATGAACATTCAAAGTGCTGCTGGATGACTTACTTAGTCTCTGAGCACCTTGCACAGGATCCCAGAACCCACGAGGCAAGAAAGACGAAGCTCCAAAGCACAACTCTGCACCCCACCACCAACTAGCTTCTAACCCCACCTCCTGCACCTGTTCCTTCTACTGGACAGAGTGACACTGGCTACTCTGCAGAAAGAAGAAGAAAGGAGATCAAACACCTGGAGCAGAAACCCTGGCCTAGACACTAGCACCACCCACCCCATGGGGCAGGTGTGATGGTTTGTCACGGGGCAGCTGACTGTGGTGAGCAGAGTTGGTACAGACTCAGCAGGCCACGGCTGTAAATCCGACCTTGCCAGCCAGCACCGCTTGAAGATAGGAATGGAGACAGAAGTCCACCCCATTTCTCCTTCCCTGGAGCTGAAATAAATCCTGTATTGGATTCTTGGCTGACTAGTAAAATGTCCCCTTCCCCAGTGTTCCCCATTGATTTCCCAGAGGAATTTCCAAACATTTGGGATCCAGCAGCCCCGTTTCATTACAGAGCCCTCCTCCACCCACATCTCATGCCTACGTCTCAGTCTTTTTTATTTATTTATTTATTTTATTGATTCCCTTTTGTTGCCCTTGTTGTTTCATTGTTGTAGTTATTGATGTCATCGTTGTTGGATAGGACAGAGAGAAATGGAGAGAGGAGGGGAAGACAGAGATGGGGAGAGAAAGACAGACACCTGCAGATCTGCTTCACCGCCTGTGAAGCGACTCCCCTACAGGTGGGGAACTGGGGGCTCGAACCGGGAACCTTACGCTGGTCCTTGTGCTTTGCGCCACCTGCACTTAACCCGCTGCGCTACAGCCCGACTCCCAATTTTTTTTTAATATTTATTTATTTATTCCCTTTTGTTACCCTTGTTGTTTTATTGTTGTAGTTATTATTGTTGTTGTTGTTGTTGGATAGGACAGAGAGAAATGGAGAGAGGAGGGGAAGACAGAGAGGAGGAGAGAAAGATAGACACCTGCAGACCTGCTCCACCACCTGTGAAGCGACTCCCCTGCAGGTGGGGAGCTGGGGTTCGAATACGTCTCAATCTTAACAACATCCTCTAACCCCAGGTCTCCATCTTCATGCAAGTGGGAAAGTGATGACTGAGCGGTGGAACTGAGGCTGGACTTTCTGGACCTTGTTCGTGGCCAGAGAGTGGGAAGTGGAGGTGTTTGAATTGAGTTACACTAACAGAACCCAGGGAGAGAGCTGGCTGCCTGGTGATAGAGACTTCTGTCACAGTAAGGACAGTGCCTGGCCATGTTCAGCCATTTCAACTAGAAGCTGGGGGCGCCAGGTCAGTGCTGGTTGTCCAAGGGCATCTGAGTGTTTAGAAGCCCATCTGAGGCTGCAAAACAAGCCTGTTAAACTCTGCCAAAGGAGGGATCCAAGAACCTCATTAACAGTCATAGCCAGTGCCAGCCAACGGACCAGCATCTTCTAGGAAGGTGAGCTGATTGGGGTGAGGGTGGGGGTTTGCCGAAGAGGTGGGAATAGACCCAGAATGCAAGTGGCTTGGAGGGCTCACTGTCAGCAGAGGCTAGAACCCTGAGAAGCATCTGCTGGGGGGTTCCTTCCAGGAAGCCCCCCCTGCTGCGGCTGCCAAGAGCAGGCTGAGCTCATTGCTGAGGTAGCCCCCCAGGGACGAAGGCCCACCTGGAAAATTGAACAGGAAGCTGCAGTCCTCAAGGTTCCCTCCAGACTCTTTCAGGACTGGACAAATTGTGCTTGAGCTTGGCTCTCTGTCAAAGCTATAATTTTACATCAACTGGTCTTCATTTTTCCACAAGCATTTCCTGGAAAGTTCTGGGAGCAAAAGACTCCACTTCCTCAGTATGGATGCCTCCCAACCCCACCCCGTGTCTACATGTGTGAGAGCATTAATTAGTAAGGGCCGGAACAACCAGCCACCACCAACCCTTCCATTCCTACCACACACCCCTCCTTCTCAGCCCTGACACCTTCCTCTCACCCACCCGCCACCACCCCCAGTGCCACACCACCAGCACACAGTTGCTTGGTGCCCTCTCTGTACCAGGCACACGCAGTTCTCATCCACCCAAGGTTCCAGCCTATAACTTCCATTGCCAGAAATGCTGGAGAGAAAGAGGGATCATTACAAAACCCCTGGCCTTTCTTCTTGAAGAAGTTGGCCTGCCTCTCCTCTTTGTTCTCAGACAACTGCCAACAACTGCCAACTCACCCCAGAAGACAGACAAGCACCACAAAGGACTGCCTAAGCCCAGGACTCTAAGCTCCAGAGCCCTGGAGTCCACTGGGGGCTGGGGGTCGTGCACCTTGTAAGGTTTGTGTCTTTGCTGGGCTGTGGCTTGGGTTCAAGTCCCAGCACCTCACCAGAGATCCGTGGCTGTGGTTCTGCTTCCTCTTTGAGTCTCTCTTCCCATCTCTCTGAAATTGAAAGAATGAAAAAGGTTACCCAAGAGCAGTAAAATGTGCATGTTTGGGAGCCCCTACGCCACCAAGAACTCTGACTCCCCAGGTCCCTCAGGGGCTACTAGTGAGAGCTTCTGGCAGGAAAGCCAAGGCCCTGTTGAGAAGTCACTGCGGGTGTTACAGGAACTTGCCCCAGAGCCTGTATCTCCCATTCGCAGGCCTGGGAGTCTCCAAAGGACTGTTCAGGATGTGGTCTGAAAGAGCAGTCAGAGAAGGCCATCACAAAACCCCTGACCTTTCTTCTCAGTGGTGTTGCTTCCAAGGATTGGGTGGGATGGAACATGGAAAAAGCAGCAGGTCCGAACGGCATCATTCTGTTTGATGTCATTTTACAAAGAAGCTGAAGAGAAAATGAAATTGATTCCTAACTCAGGTCCCTGCCTGTGTTGAGTTGGTCTCTTCTCCCCAAGTCTGGTGGATTTTCTCTGGACAGTCAGTTTCCTCCCACATCCCAGACATGTGCAAGAGAGGCTCCTTTGAGTGTTCCAGTTTTCCTGTGAGTGTGTGTGCAAGTGTATGCATGTGTGTGTGTTGTGTCCTGTAATGGATGGGGGTCCTGTGTGGGGCTGGTTCCTACTTTGACCTGAGTAACTGGAAGAGGCTTCAACCACCCTTGACCCTGAACTAAATGACACATGTTGGTTGCAAGACAAGTGAGTGAGTGAATGTATGAATGAATGAATAAATGCAAATGACTGATTGCTAGAAGTATTTGTAATCTTTATTTAGATATTTTGATGATTTTTTTTTATAACCAGAAATCTTCTCTAAGGACTTCACTCATATTCTTGTCAATTGCCCATGATCAAATTGGTTTCATTAGACATGGTTTCACTTAAAGTCAAAGTTTCCAAGAACTTACAACACTAGCAGCAGACAGGCTGCCTTTGACTCTCGACACGTGGATGCTTCAGAGCATCTCCCGGGAGATTGCACCAAGTTTTGTTTTTAAACTTTCATCCTCCAGCTCCTCCTTCAGCCCACATAGCTTCTCTTTCTCTGTTCCCTGGTGTGGACATGTTTCTTTTGCACAGGCATGTTGATTGCAGGAGCTGTGTCACAGCATGTCCCTACAGTATCCCAGACATGATTGTCACATCCCAGCAACTAGCACAGAGGAGTACTGAGCAGAGTAATGATGGCACAAATACCTGTGCATTCTCCAGCTTACACCAGCAAGACACCTAGGCAGCTCCTCACTACCTGTACCCCCTCGCTGTGCAGACAAGTGACACCTCTCCTTATGCTGGTCCACGTGCGCTTAACCCGCTGTACTACCACCCGACTCCCATGGCACCTCTCCTATGGGGACTGTGCCATCCTCCCACTGGCTCCTGCAGCTCCCTCCCCCCACCCCCCAAGACCTGCCAAGACTTCATTCTAATCTCCAAACTGAATCCATGACACAATTTAGTCTTAACCTGCCTGAAGATGAGCACACCCAGTCACTTACTAATCATTGCATTTCCCCCAAATTACTTGCTCTTTAGAATAATACAAAGTTGGAGTCCAGGCTATAATTGCTCTGGTACAGACATCCTCCTTGGAGCATTTCCTATCCACCTTGCATTTCTAGGGAGCCAAGAAAGGCACATCTCCAAAGCAGTGTGGTTGTTGAAATGGCAACTTGTCCCACACCGTGTGTGTGTGTGTGTGTGTGTGTGTGTGTGTGTGTGTGTGTGTGTGTGTGTTGCCTCATCTCATTCAACATTATTTTTCTAGAGGATAAGATAGTAATGTCATTCTAGTCAGAATTATCAGACTGTGATTATAGCTATCTGAGCTTGACATCACCACAGAAGAAAAACCTCCCTAGACTTGTGAAATCAATCTGATTTGGGGGAAATTGAAACATAGAATATATATATATTAAAAAGAAGATAAGAAAATTAGCAGCAGAACTAAGGAGTAAAATAGTATCCTAATTAAGTAACGGGGGAAATTAAAGTATGAAAAATTTTAAAAATTGCTTGGGTTTTCATTCCTCTCTCTCTCCCTCACTCTTTCTTTGAAAATAGTGCTCCTGTTTATGTTTCATGATGACTGGGGTGATATACTCTTTGATTTCAGAGCAACCGAAGTCGCCAGGGTTTCATTTGTTATGTTACATTCCTGCCAATGGAAATAAATTCTGGCATCTGGGAAGAGGCCGCCTCCTCCCTGGGTGCCGCCTGGGGAATCTCGCTAGTCACATATCTCACGGGCAGGTGTGCAGAACAAATTCAGGGTAAGACACACTTTGCCCTTATCGATCACACGGCTCCTTCATTACTTCTGTGGGGCTGCAGATCAATAGGCAGGACTGCGGAAACATGATTTTTCTTTTAGGAAATCAATGCAACAGATTTTTTTTTAACAGAAGTGAGTTTACACAGTGTCATCTTTGGTGTGCTGTTTAACCTTTTCATGCAACTTCCTTCCAAGGTCTGCCTTGTGGAGACCAAATGGCCACGTCTGGTCAGTTCTGAAAGAAGAGGGCAGTCTCTGAGAACCGCAGAGCCCTGCCAGTTCAGCCCCCAAACCCTGGTGTGATGTTGCTGCCTTACTAGAAAGCCGGGACGTTGTGCATCATCCTGTGGACAAAGGGCCTGCCTCTTCTCAGGCTGAGACATGGAACTGAAACTTCTTGGAAAGCTCAGAGTGCTGTCTGCACTTCCCCATTGTGAAAGCAAAAGAAAATTCAGCAGGTTTGCCAGTGAAGTCGGACCAGGATGTGGTTATCTTGACCTGCCTATGTACACACTGTCTCTCTCCCCTAAGGAGAATGCAGAATCACAGGAGCCTCAGGGATCCTGGGATCAGGCTACATGACCGTCACAGAGGCGGCTGGAGCCTGGAGCATTGGCCCACTGGTCAACACATCTCAGTTTTTCACGTTACAGCAAGTGCCCACTGAACCAGGATCTAATGGGGGTTTGGACAGTGGGGTCACTTGCTTGTACATATCATTGGCCCCCAAACCCTGCTTCTCAGCAGCCAGAAATTGACACATACCTGCTCCCTTTGAACCAATTTCTTTCCATCTTGGCTGGATTCTGGGAGACAGCCATTAAAAATAAATTAACCTTCTACTCCTGGCAGCACTAAGAAGGACAACTGGAATTGACAAGACGACTTGGGGTGGAACCCAGCAGGACAGCCAAGCTGAAAGCACTCCAGCACCGCAGAACACAAGGCTTCCTGTGTTCCTGAGGCGACATGATAAATAACAAAGCTGTAATTCCAAAGAGGAGCCTGGTGATGACATTTAAAAAATCTCCCTTAGCTTTGTTCTTGCCGTTCATGTCATCAGTACACCAGGATGGAATCTCAGCCTGAATTTATGTCTGATTGAAAGCAGGGGGCAGGATTTAACATCACTTATACTCATCTGTCCTTGTCTTGGACATGTCATGTGGGAGTTCAGGTGCTCATAAGACCTCTCTGTCTTTACCCTTCACCCTGGGGTAGCCAGAGCTCTACCTAGAGTACCTAGACTCTTCACACCACTAATGCGCATAGTGCTTGGCTTTGAGTTGCTTGAGACTCTTCTTGTTGAGTTCTCCTCCTTAGAAAATCTGTTTGGTTTGGGGGGGGGCACTCCTCTGCGTTTGAAAGACTTCGAACTGCATCAGGAAAACAGAGTGAAACATTAGCCCCGATTCCTTCTCTAGGCCAAACAAAAGTGGGTCCGAAAGACCCCAGTGTAGTCTAGAGCAGCAGGCTAGTCTTGCCTGGGAGCAAGCCTGTGCCCAGGAATCAAGACACTGTCCCCTTTGACAGTGGGAGTCCATCTTGACTTATCCCTTTGTCTTCCAGTCACCAAAGTGAGCAGGGCTGCATGGGAACCCAAGGTTATGGGGACAATGAGCCCTGATCAGGGAAAGGAGAGCATTCAAAGGAAGTACAATGTCTGAGGGCCAGATAGAGGTTTTTCAGATCCAGTGATCAAGGTTAATTCTTGGTCTCATTCAATTTCATGGTACTTAAATTTGTCTCAGAAAATTCATCAGAGAAGCAGCGAGCTCTAAACCTTCCACATTCAGTTGTTCAGAAACTCAAGCCGGATGTCCAATAGACACTGAGTTCCATCACTGTGAGGAAGTTAAAGGAAAAACAGTATGACCCCGACAAACAATGTGGAAACAACAAGACCCCTATGTGTCATCTGTTGGGCGCTTTATTTCCTGGAGGACTGTAGCTCCAATTCTTACCTCTCAGAGGCAGACCCTAGGGGACAGTGACTTACTCAGCTCACAGAGACCTGCCATGCTCCTGGTATTCAGGCAGTGCTTAATCAATGGAAGTGTCTGCCCCTGGGGGAGAACGTGCTGTAGGTACAACAGACACTAACCCAATGCAGACAGATATGATGTGTGCCCTGTGAGAGCAGGGATTATCTGTGTTCACTCCTGAATCGCCAGCATCCAGGAAAGTGTCTGCACGAGGTTGGCCTTCTCAATAAGTGATGTTTAAGGATGGATATGCCTGGTGGTAACTAGTGATGCCCGCCCATGCACTGAAGATTACTGCCAAATAACAAAGCAGGAAGGGCCTACAGGGGCTAAATTGAAATAGCCTTGACTTTGCACAGGATCAGATGCTACAGCCCCCATGCTGCTCTTCTAGATATGACGTACAGACCACACACGCATGAATACATACAGACATACTCCTCTCCTCTGTTGCAAGACCTGGTCTCCATGAGCATTTTATATCCAAGGTGATTTTCTTCATTCCCTACCCTAGGTAACAAAATAATATATTTTGTATTATTTACAACTATTTTTTTTTGTCTCCAGGATTATTAGTGGGGCTCAGTGCCTGCACTACAAATCCACTGCTCCTGGAGTCTGTCTTTTTCCCTTTTGTTGTCTTTGTTGTTTATTGTTGTTGTTATTGTCATCATCGTTGTTGGATAGGACAGAGAGAAATCGAGAGAGGACGGGAAGACAGAAAGGGGGAGAGAAAGATGCAGACCTGCTTCACTGCCTGTGAAGCAACCCCCCTGCAGGTGGGGAGTCGGGGGCTCAAACCAGAATCCTTACACCAGTCCTTGTGCTTTGCGCCATGTGCGCTTAACCCACTGTGCTACTGCCCAGCCCCCTATAACTAGTTTTATTAGTGATTTAATACTGTTTTACAAAAACATAGATAACAAGGGTACAATTCCACCACTTTCACCACCAGTTCTGTGTCCCCATTTCTTCCATTGGAAACTGCAGTGATTCTTTCAAGGTCACAAGTAGGGGTTAACTTTTTTTTTTAATTTTTTATTTATAAAAAGGAAACATTGACAAAACCATAGGATAAGAGGAGTACAACTTCACACAGTTCCCACTACCAGACCTCCATATACCATCCCCTCCACTGATAGCTTTCCTATTCTTTAACCCTCTGGGAGTATGGACCCAATATCATTGTGGGATGCAGAAGGTTGAAGGTCTGGCTTCTGTAATTGCTTCCCCGCTGAACATGGGCTTTGACAGGTTGATCCATACTCCCAGCCTGTCTCTCTCTTTCCCTAGTGGGGAAGGGATCTGGGGAAGCAGAGCTCCAAGGCACATTGGTGGGGTTGTCTGTCCAGGGAAGTCTGGTTGCATCATGCTAACATCTGGAACCTGGTGGCTGAAAAGAGAGTTAACATACAAAGCCAAACAAATTGTTGACCAATCATGAACCTAAAGGCTGGAATAGTGCAGATGAAGTGTTGGGGGGGGGGGAGTCCTCCATTTTGTAGATAGCTAGTAGGCATATTTTAGTTATATTTCAAAGGGCCTGTAGCTATACTAGTGTTTGTTTGTTTGTTTGTTGTTTTTGCCTGAACCTAAAATCTGATATGCAGGTGGATCCAAGTTATTGTCTGGGGAGATAATGTCATGGCTGGAAAAAGGACCAGAAAGCTGGATCAGGGAAGAGAATAGCTCCCAAATATGGGAAAGGGGCATAAATATTACTGTAAACCCCATCGAATTTATATGATCTGGGGCCCATAATTAGCTTAGGAGCCTGTGTGACCCCTACATCCCTCTAGATCTGAGCTCACATTCTGTGGTCATGAGTAGGAACATTCCAAGCTGCCCCAATATCGACCCCTCTTCCTCAGGTGTAGCATAGAGTATATTGTCCAGCCTCCCTTTGGAGGATGGAACATTCTCTACCATTGTTGATTCAAGTTGAGGGCAAGGTCCTATGGAGGCCCACAAAGGGGTCTATTTTGTTGTTCTGACAGAAATGACCAGTAACAATGGAGAGAGGGATTTATTTGAGTTCTAGGCCCATCAAGTCTGTTTGGGAATCTCAGGACTCCCCAGTTAGGGCCCCAGCTGGTGGAATGGCCTGAGAGTAACTATTATTTCTATAACTATCTGTCTATCCGTATATATTCCTCTGTTTTTCTGTGGTCCTGCCTTCTCTTCAAATTTAAATCACAGATACACCTATTATTACTTTTGAATGTCTTCCCTTTTTTTCCTCTTCTCTCTCAGGGTCCTGATGAAATTGGGGGTCAGAGCTCTCTGGTTATCTTTCCCTAACATTTCTCCCCCTCTGAGAATATGGAACAAGATTCTTTTTTTTTTTTTTTGTCTCCAGGGTTATTGCTGGGGCTCAGTGCCTGCACTACAAATCCACTGCTCCTGGAGGCTATTTTTTCCCTTTTGTTGTCCTTGTTGTTTATCTTTGTTGTTACTATTGTTGTTGTTGTTGCTGCTGTCATTGTTGTTGGTTAGGACAGAGAGAAATCGAGAGAGAATGGAAATTCAGAGAGGGGGAGAGAAAGATAGACACCTGCCTGCAGACCTGCTTCACCACTTGTGAAGCAACCCTCCTGCAGGTGGGGAGCCAGGGGCTCAAACTGGGATCTTTGATACAGTCCTTGCACTTTGCACCAAGTGTGTTTAAACCGCTGCACTACAACTCGGCCCCCAGGAACAAGATTCTTTTTGGGGTGCAGAAGGTAGTAGTTCTGGCTCCTGTAATTCTCCCCTAGACATGGACATTGGCAGGTTGATCCATACCCCCAGCCTGTTACTCTCTTTCCCTAACTGGGTAGGGCTCTGCAGAGGTGAGAGGTTCCAGGACACATTGATGAGGTCATCTGCCCAGGGAGTTCAGGATGGAATTATAGTAGAATTTGCAACTTGTGGGCTGAGAGGCAGTAAGATGTAAACCAGGACAAAATGTTTAATGAACAGAAACCAAAAAGAAGAATAGAATAAATAAGAATAGGTGTTTTAGGATGTAAAGAAGCTATGGAGTCAATTTTAAGTCTGTTCCTAGGGGCCCATAACGTCACTAATTTTTTCTTGAGTTTGATACCTAAGCTGGAGGTGGACTAGAAATATTCTCTGGGGGAGTTGGGCAGTAGCACAGTGGGTTAAGCGCACATGGCACAAAGCGCAAGAACCAGCCTAAGGATCCTGGTTCGAGCCCCGACTCCCCACCTGCAGGGGGGTCTCTTCACAGGTGGTGAAGCAGGTCTGCAGGTGTCTATCTTTCTCTCCCCCGTCTGTCTTTCCCTCCTCTCTCGATTTCTCTCTGTCCTATCCAACAACGACGACATCAATAATAACTACAACAATAAAACAACAAGGGCAACAAAAGGGAATAAATAAATAAATTTTTTAAAAAAGAAATATTCTCTGGAAAGATGGCATCAGAGTTGAGAATATAACTAGAAAGCTTGATTATGGCAAAGAGTAGCTCCCAAACTTGAAGAAAATATATAAATGCTATTATTAACTGTTTACCACATCAATCTGACTCAGGGACCATGTCTATTCATATTAGCACAGGCTCTTGTGTAACCTCCGAGTCCCTACCAGTCTGAGTTTTCAGTCCATGGTCATAGCTGGGAGCATTCTAGGCTGCATTCATTTCAGGACCCGTCTTCCTCAAGTGGCAGGGTATCCTCACCCAGCTCCCTTTCGGAAAGTGAGGCAGTGCTATTTTACAGTGAGCGCAAGATCCTGGAGAGAGAGGCCCACAAAAGGGCTTCTCATGACATTCCTGATAGAAGTGACCAGTGATGGTGGACAAAGGGATCTGTTAGAAGTCTAGGCCCACCTTATCTATGGGGGATTCCTTGACTAGAGCCCCAGGTGATGGGGTGACCTGTTCATGACCAAAAAGGCCATCATTATGTGAGCCAGTCCTGCCCTTTTCCAGCTTTTGTAGCCCCTTCTTTATCTGATAAACTTAGACTTTCTCCCAACTGTTAAAGACTCGAGTGTCATTTGTATCCAAACCTCTATTAGGTTTATGGGGTCTGGCCTCATGTGAGGGAGGAAATACATGTAGGGTTTTAGTGGCATCTAAGTTAACCTCAAGTTTTACTGCATTTACTTGTTACATGATTCTAATGAAAGTTGCCACTGAGACAACAATTGGCCTTTAGTTGAAATATAAACAAAATAATGTTTTCTACCTGAGCACTGCTCAGCTCTGGCTCATGGTGGTACCAGGGATTGAACCTGGGGGATCTGAGTCTCAGGCAAGCAAATCTGTTGCATAAACCACTGTAATATCTCCCTGGCCATAACAAATTATTTTTTAATAATTGTGCTAAGCTAAATAATGTCCCTTCAATGCCCTAATCTTCAGAATCTGTGACTGTCTGTTACTTCATGTGGCAAAATGAGATCTGTAAATATGATTAAGCTAAGAATTTTGAGATGGGGGAGATTGTCCTAGACTATCCAGGTGTACCCTAAAAGTAATCACATGGGACCTTGTCAAAGGGAAGTAAGGTAGGGATCTGAGAGTAGAGGATAAACTTAGGTAAGTGTTGGAGTAATAGCAAGGGGGCATCATCACCTAGCTTGGTGGAAACCATACATCAGCAAAGACACAAGTTAGGATGGTTGGCACCTGGCTGACATAATAGCACAAAATCACCTGAAAGTCATGACCCAGCATATGTCATCAAAGATGTCTCACCCACCTCTGCCTACAGAGGGACCGGTGAATCACAAGGACTGAGCCAACCCTTGCAGATATGATTTGACCAATCACAATCAACAGGACAGAAAGGGCTAAGAAAATCATTATAAGCCCAGAATCCCCTGATCTCTATGCAGACACACTTCCTGTCCACTTGCCCTCTCTGGATACCCCTAGCTTTTTCTAATACACTTTCTCTTAATATGCTGATGGTGTTTATGCTCAGTGTGCAAGGACCCCGGTTCAAGCCCCCAATACCCACTTGCAGAAGGAAAGCTTTGTGAGTGTACGAGTATGCTTTATGCTATGTGAGGCCTTGAGTTCAACCACATGGGAGCATAAAGGATAACACCAGGAAAACTCCAGGGATGTTGGGGTGATGTGCTGGCCTCTTGTTCTCTCTCTCTCTCTCTCTCTCCCTCCCTCTCTCTATCTCTCTCTCATCCCCCTTCTCTCTCATCCTCCTCTCTCACTCTTAAAAACATAGAATTAAAACAGAATAAATTTGTTTCTTAAGAAGATTATTTAAATTTCGTATGCATTCTATGCATAAACTAAGATTTGTTCTCTCCAAACAGAAACACTTCTTGTCACAGTTCATACTATTTCACTATTTTACATTTTAAACATAAATTTAAATTATGCTTGAAATTTGAAACACAAACATGGAGTCATACAGTCAATTCTGTCTCTTTCCTGCTGCCATTGGGGCTCTCGTGGTTTCTTTCTAACCCACTGTCTAAATGTAGGAAACACAATGCCTTGGGTTTGAACACCCAAACTATACCTAAAGCCACCTGAACCAATTCCAAACCATTGAGAACTTGCTCCCCAAAGGAATGCCAAGCCCCCCCCCCCCCCCCCCCGTGCTGGGAGCCAACTGCACAAACTGAATTTTTTTTCTCCCCCTTCCCCACCCCTGCCACATATCACTGCTTGGCTCTGGCTTATGGAGAGGCTAGAGATTGAACTTGGGACCTTGGATCCTCAGCCATGAAAGTCATTTGCATAACCATTATGTTGTCTCCTCCGGCTGTTGATGTCGCAAAGTATGCAATGTCTATCCAAGCTTAAGGAATACAAACGTGCTAATTGGCAGCTTACATATTTACTACTGAAACTCAACAGTAACGGCAACTGCATAGGACTGAGACAAGCCAAAACACTGTTCAGGGACCTTGCTGGAAATCATGGGTACATTATGTTAATATAAAGCAGACCAAGCAGTGATGATGGTGTTGTTTTCAGATTTCCTTCAGATATTACCCATCCTCCTTTCTCATACAAGGAGCAGGCAGCTACCACCACCACCCTTGGCCTGTCTTCTTCACCCTCTGCCATCCCCCAAACTCCTCATGCTAGGGAACCCAGGACAGCACTCAGTCTCACAGTGGGAGCCTACAGGTAGATTCAGCAGTAAGGAATTCCCCCAAAGGATCCCAAGCCCTGGCCAAGTGTCCCACAGAAGAAGTCCCCTTCCGTGTAAGTTGGCAGCTTTCCTTAGATTCACAGCAAGGCCCAGCCTAGACAGAACTGGTGCAGACTCTAAGAGGACTAAGTGGTCCTCCCATGTCTCTGATTTTAGAAACTTTCCCCCTGGGACATCCCAGTCCCACTGAGCCTGTTTCTCCAGAGAGCCCTCCCTAGCTCTGGGAACTCTCTTGAAATGGCCTTTCTCCAGAAAGACACCCTAGACCAGGAACTCATCACAAGCTTGGCCACCAGCATAACTGCTTCCACAGCCAGGTGCCACCCTGAAAGTGATTGGTCCTATGAACAGGGGGCAGGAGGAGAGGGGGATCTGGAAGTCTTGGTGCCAGGTATGTGGAGGGATGAGATTATCAGGAAGCAGAGAAGCAACAGGAAAGGGAACCTAAACCAGTACCCCCAGTCTTTAGTACCTCCAGACCCCTCCACTTGGTCACAGCCTCCAAGATCAAGTTTGTGGTCATCACAATGCATCCCCTCTTCCACCCTGATGCCTGGTGACCTCCTCTTAGCCTGTGGATCATAGAGGCCATAAACCTGAATATAGGGGGCCAGGCAGTAGCACAGCAGGTTAAGTACACATGGCGCAAATCATAAGGACCAGCATAAAGATCCCTGTTCGAGCCCCCGGCTCCCCACCTGCAGGGGTGTTGCTTCACAAGTGGTGAAGCAGGTCTGCAGGTGTCTATCTTTCTCTTCCCCTCTGTCTTCCCCTCCTCTCTCGATTTCTCTCTGTCCTCTCCAACAACAATACTAAACAACAAGGGCAACAAAGAGAATAAGTGACCTCCAGGAGCAACGGATTCATAGTGTAGGCACCGAACCCCAGCAGTAAACCTAGACACAAAAAAAAAAAAAAAAAGAAGAAGAAGAAGAAAGAAAAAAAGCAAAAACCTGAATATAGACCCAGGTTCTCCCCGGGCTCTTTGTCCCAATGCACTCTTCCAGCTGCCAGAAGCTCAGGCAAGGTAGACTGACATGGTATGAGCAGGGTACCTGGCACATGGAGGGAGAAGGAGGCATCACCTCCCCCCTAGCCCCCACCTCCCACTCTGTGCCTGTCAAACCCTCATCAGAACACTCAGTGGTAAGGCATAAGTACAAGGCCAGGTTTCCCTTCACACCAACCTCACCCAGGCCTTCCTGGGTGCCCGGAGAGGCAGCTTTGACTGTTTTCACGGTGGTTTCTTAGGAACACCGTGATCCTTCACTACAGTGCCCAGGCTGGAGGTGCGAAAGGGCTTTGATAGCACTGGGCAGGCAGCCCCCTTCTGAGTGGGCTGGAGTGGGAAGGTGAGTGTGGAGAGAGCAGAAACAATCTGGGGAGGCAAGTTCCCACCCAGCCAGTATGCAAATCACTCTGCACAGAGATGAATGATGGCAGGGAGGCAGCCCTGTTCCCAGCGGGAGCCATTTGTCATTTCTGCTATAGTCAGCTCTGTAGGCTGGGAGCTTCCCCTTCCCGCCCTCCCAACCAGGTAGTTCAACCTGAACACAGAAGCCTTTCTCCTAAACCCATTGCCCACCCCATTTTGCACAGGAACTTGCAACCATGTTCCCTGGTGGCCAGAGGAGAGGGCACTTTGTCTCCTGGAAGGACAAAGTGAAACCACAAACCTCTTTCTCTTGGCAGTCTGCTCTCCAGCTAATTGACAAGTGCATGTCCTATGCCTGAGTTGTTATGATTTTCCATGACGTCAACGGAGCCCAACAATATCTGGGGTTCACCCAGCAGGCCTGGCACAGGGTGGTAGAGGAAGTGTGGAGCCAGGTTGCGTTCCAGTAAGGATTTGCGTAACATTTGGGCCCCTTAGGCTGGTTCATATATGAATGATGAAGGAGCAGAGCAAACTGTGGATCCTGGCATTGTCAGAATCCAATTCAAGTCTTTCACCCTTTCCATTTGGGGGGGGGGGGCACGCTCCTTGTCTTGAGAGCAAAGGCCTGAGAACATCACACTGGGCAAGATTTTGTCCTGTCTGGAAATGCATGCTTGGCAGACAGTAAGATGGTGAGGATTTGCAGCACCAGAAAAAGGCTGTTGGGCAAGAGGCTACTCTGCCAGTGCTGACAGGCTTCCGTGGCAGAATCTAGATGGTTGAGTGGACAGAGACCTGCTGTCCCCGAGCTCTGCACCTGGCCCATGGTGGAAGGTTGATCCACATGTGCTGGATGAGCTAATAAGCAACCATAGAATGAGAGAATTCCCAGGCTTCTTCTGGAAAAGAATAAAGGCCTTTGACACACTGATCCCACTCCAGTCTTTTATTCACCTGTTCCTTCACTCACGAATGCATTCACTTAGGCCATGTGTCCTGAGTACCTACTGTGTGCTCCACAGTGGGTGAGGCTAATTCTGATAAGGCCACCAAGAGCAGGATCCCCAGCAGTGGCAGGTGTGTACCCTTTGGCCCATGGCTGGTCACAGTAGGAGTTCACATGAACAGAAATCTCCAGCCCTCTGTGAGCCCAGGATATTGCTGGGCTCTGCCGACATCATGGAAAATCTTAGCTGCTCACACACAGAACACACATGTCAGTAAGTGAGCCATGATCTCACATGCCATCACACGCCAAGAGAAAATCTTGTGGTTTCAGCTTGCCCTCGCCAGAAACAACTCATCTTGGCCATTAACCAGCATCACCCTTCACAACCCTCCTACCCTAAGAGTTGGTGGTTGGGTGGGTTTCTATGCTTTCATCAGAGCTCTCCCCCCCAAGCTCTACTCACAGCTTCCAACAGCCAAAATGTGGGAAATTGAAAGTGCAGAGTTTACTCCATTCAACTAAGTGGCACATATTACAGGCCTACTATGCACGGGCCTATATTAAAAGTTACTGAAGATACATGGGTGGGGAAGATCTGGTCCCTTTTCTTCAGGTCCTGGTGATCCTGAGAAAAGCTAAAGCTCAGGCTGGTGGATGAGTGCAGGAAGAGGCTGTTCCTGCCTCGCTTCTCCAGAGCTCTACCTCACCAGGGAAAGATAGAAACAGGCTGGGGATATGGATGGACCTACTAACATCTAAGTCCAGTGGAGATGGGGAAGCAATTACAGAAGCCGGAACTCCTACCTTCTGCACCCTAAAAAACCATCTTGATCCATACTCCCAGTGGGGGAGGAGTGATAGGAGGAAGAGGATAAGAGGGCTCCATCAGGACCCACAGAGACAGGAGGAAAAAGGGAGGAATATTTGGATGTGGTAACAGCGTCATGAGTGGCTTGGGGAGGGAAGAGAGGACTGGACCTGGAAGGGGAAAAAAGGGTCAATTATGTACAAATGTAGGCAGATAGTTGTAGAGATGACAGTTAACCCATGTCTGCAGCCTTGGGAGAACTGCCGTGGTTTACAGTGGAGAGATTGAGGATTCAGAACTCTGGTGGTGGGAATGGTATGGAATTATACCCCTGTTGACATGTAATTTTGTAAATCAATATTAAATCACTAATAAAAAAAAACAGTATTAAAAAAAAAGAGGCTGTTCCTATCGGCATCTGAGCATTTTGGTCCTCAGTGTTGGGCCAACAGGGACCAATCAACAGGCTGCATTCCCTTAGCAACCCCATGGGCAGTTTGCTCATTACTGCCCTCCCCCAACACCACTTGCCCCGCCTTCACAGAAGAGGAAGTTGAGACTCAGTGGATCAAGTCATTTGCTCAAGATCATACGGCTGACTGGTGCCATAGATTTAAGATGAACTTAGCCTGGTCCATGACCCCATGTCATGGATGCAAGCAGATCAGCAGGGCAGGTGAGCCACTATGTGATGCACAAGGATGCTCTCTGACTGACAACGTGCCTGAAGCCTGCAGGAAAGGCCCAGCAAAGCCCCCTAGTGGCTGGTGGGCTAGGGGGTCACTGAGAAATCAAAGGAAGGAGAAAGAAGGGTGGAGAGCTGCTCTCAAGAACAGTGAGTTCAAGTCATGCTTTTCCCAGCAAAGGGAATGGGAGGAGGTGGTCTGGGAGGTGGTTCAGTGGATAAAGCATTGGACTCTCAAGCATGAGGTCCCAAGTACAGTCACTGGCAGCACATGTACCAGAGTGATGTCTGGTTCTTTCTCTCTCCTCCTATCTTTTTCATAAATAAATAAATAAATAAAATGTTTAAAAAGGAGAGAGAATGGGAGGAGCAGGGAGCCAGGTGGTGCACCTGGTTAAGCACCCACATTACAGTGCTTCAGGACCCAATTTAACCCCCCAGTCCCCACCTGCAGGGGGAAAGCTTCATGAGTGGTGAAGCAGGGCTGCAGGTGTCTCTCTGTTTCTCTCCCTCTCTATCTCCCCCTTCCTTCCCAATTTCTCTCTGTCTCTAATAAACTAATAAAAAATATTTTTAAAAAGAGAGTGGAGGGAGCAATGGGACAGTGGCTCAGGGAAGCTGACAAAGCAGTCACACAGGTATGGGGGTCACAGAGCATGAAGATGATGGAGAATGGGATGGAAAGAGAAATGGGCAGGGTGTTTACTCTTTCTTGGATGCAGGATCAGTAGATGGTGGAGAGCTCAGAGTGACTTACTCCAGGGCTGGGGAGCCACCAGAACACAGTGTCAGCCTGGGAATGTCCATGGGGAGACACTGCCAGGTGTCTCCTCTTCCCACTGAGGGTGGCACGAGGAAGAGCGTGGCTGGGGGGTTGGGGGAAGGAGTCTTCCCTAAGGGAGATATGGTGCATAACACCTCCAGGAGATCCAGTTTCCTTGAACTTGAGGAGCAGGATGGTTTCTTGTGCTAGGAGAAATGGAAGGATGTGGCAGGAACCATGCACTTGGGATGAAAGTGGCTAGGAAGCGGCTGGCAGAAACCTGGCTGGGGTGGGCAGTGGAGGAAGGCCAGAGTAGAGGGGACAAAGGAAGCTCAGAGTCAAAATGCCGTGACCACATCAGCTCCCTCCATGTCACCCACAGCCTGTGCAAAACTTGCAGAGCAGCACCAGGCCCTGAGCTCCACATGTACCCCAGTGGTGCACTTGTACAAGGCCACTGGTGCATCTGCAGCTGGTCCACTGCGCACCTGCTACACATCCATTATCCTCTGCAGTGTGTCCCATTGTCACCTGCCAGCATCTTGATGGTGCATGCATCCTGTGTCACATTCTGTCTGGTACTGTTCTCACCACCTGGATACAATACTGAATAACCACTGGCCTCTTGCAGTAGTCGAATGTGGTATTTTGGCAACTACAATGAAGAGAAATGAGCAGGGCTAGGGGCAGGTGATGAGCAGGGCAACGGGGATCAGGTGAGATAGAAATACATTCGGGAGGGGCTGCGTTAAGCGTACATGGCGTAAAGCCCAAGGATTGGCATAAGGATCCCAGTTCGAGTCCTTGGCACCCCACCTGCAGGGAAGACTCTTCACAGGTGGTGAAGTAGGTCTGCAGGTGTCTATCTTTCTCTCTCCCTCTCTGTCTTACCCTCTTCTCTTGATTTCTCTCTGTCCTATCTAACAACAATAGCAATAACAACAATAATAATAACAACCACAATGATAAACAACAAGAGCAACGAAAAGTGGAAAAAGTAGCCTCCAGAGCAATGGATTTGTAGTGCAGGCACAGACCCCCCCCGAGATAACCCTGGAAGGAAAAAAGAAATACATCCAGAAGGGGGCCGGGTGGTGGAACACCTGGTTGAAGGCAAATGCTTATAATACAGAAGGACTCAAGTTCAAGCCCCTGACTCCACCTGAAGGGAGACAAACTTCACAAGTGGTGCTGCAGGTTTCTCTCTCTCTCTCTTTCCCTGTCTTCTCATTCTCTCTTTTCCTCTCTCCTCTCTCCATTTCTCTCAGTCTCTATCCAATAAATAAATAAATAAGACTTTTTAAAATAATTACATTCAAGGGGGCATGCAGTGGTGCACCCAATTAAATGCACATATCACCATGCCAAGGAGCCAGGTTCAAGCCCGCACTCCTCAACTTTAGGGTATAAGCTTTACAAGCAGGGAAGCAGGTCTGCAGGTATCTGTATGTCTCTTTCCCTCTTTATCTCCCCTCCCCTCTCAATTTCTCTCTGTCCTGTGACATAAAATAGAAAGGAAAAATTGGCCACTGGGAACAGTGGGTTTGTAGTGCCAGCACCAAGCCCCAACAACAACCCTGGTGGCAGTATACATACATACATACATACATACATACATACATACATACATACATTCCAAGAGCTACAAAAAGGTTGTTCTTCCCCTAGAGGGAGGCAGCCTCAGGACAGTGCCTTTCTTGGATCTCCTGGCATGCACAGGTCAGCAAGTACACCCCTACCCTGGATAAGAGGGGAAGCAGCTCCTGGGTGTGCTCCTGCTAACTGGAGCAGACACTCAGAAAGGCCTTGGGGGAGCGAGCTTCTCATGCCTCCCTGCCCACAGCCAAGCAGCCTGTTCCCCCTGGGATTTAACAGAGCCTGGTCCTAGCAGGTGGGAGTGGACACAGCAGGTCCACCAGCATCCCACTGAGAACTCTTCTGGGATCCTGCCTCTCTGAGCCCATCTTCCACCATGGCTTTGTAAAAAAATAATAATAATAACCCCAGAAAGCCAACTTGATTTTCAGCTACTAGTTTAAAGACAGGTCATTATCCATATTATCCATATCCAATATGGAAAGTGGGGCCAGCAGGGCAGGGCCTGAAGACAGGGAACCCTCCAGTAAGACATCACCACCAGCCACCAGATGGACTGGTGCAGGCCTCAGAGAGGTCAGATAACCTGCACAGGGTCACACAACTCCAGAGCACACACCCCATGGACAGCTCACAAAGGCCACCTTTACTCCCAATAGGAGACTCAGACATCATTCTTAAACAACACAACATGCATCCAACAGGCTTCTCCTGCTATGACTAGAGCCCAGTATGGTCTGTCCTCCAGTATCAAGAGTCTCTCATCCACAGGACTGGGCTCTGAGGTGGTGGGCGTAGACAACAGAAAATGGGAGACGGCTGGGCCTTTGTTGAAAGAATATTTTCCTTTTCTTTTTTTGTTTCCTCCAGGGTTATCACTGGAACTCAGTGCCAGCACTACCAATCCACTGCTCCTGGTAGCCATTTTTTCCATTGTATTGGATAGGACAGAGAGTAATTGAGAGAGGGGGAGCTAGAAAGGGAGAGAGAGAAACAGACACCTGCAAACCTGCTTCACTGCTTGTGAAGTATCCCCCCCTGGAGGTTGGGAGCTATGGGGTCGAACCCAGATCCTTGTGCAGGTCCTTGAGCTTAGTGTTATGTGTGTTTAACTGAGTGCACCACCACCTAGCCCCAAAATGTCTTCTTATCTAAAGTCTGGAAACCAGGAGTGGGTGACTGACCCTTGGGGAATCCTAAGTACCTCCTCCCCTCCCTCCCGACCACTAGAAGAAACCTGTCCCTTCTCCACTCCCCCATTCCCCCCAGGCCTGCTTTCACCCCTGCTGTGTTGAGAGTCCTCTTCAACCCGAGATCCCCTTAGGCCTGACCTGTTGCAGGAACCAGGTGTCTGGTCTTCACCTCCACTGGAACCAAGCCATCTACCTAGGACAATCCTTGCAGCCACCATGTAGTGAGGGCCTGGCTCAGGGGAGAAGCCCAGGCTGACTGACGACAGTGCAGCAGGAGCCCTTCCCCAGCGTCTGAGTGGAGCATCTCTCTGCTAACTGGCAGGTCTCCCTCCACCTGGGACCAGACAGCCACCTAAGGCTGAGGAAGTCAGCAGCCGCGAGATGCCTTGACTCACCGAGAAGTCACTAGGCCTGGTGGCAGGCATGACCTGAAACAGGAGCTACAAAACACCACTGGGGCTCATGGGACCTGCTGTCGTTTTTTAAGATGGGGATAGAGAGGCAGAGAGAGAATGAAAGACCACAGTGTTGACGCTTCTTTCAGTGAGGTGGGGGTCAGTTTCCAATCTAGGTCATACACACGGCAGAGCCGCGCACGACCCCAGTCAGCAAATTCCCTAGCCTCTGGCATCCCATTTTACCAAAAGAAGGTTTCATGGGAGTCGGGCGGTAGCGCAGCAAGTTAAGCATACGTAGCGCAAAGTGCAGGGATTGGTGTAAGGATCCCAGTTCGAGCCCCCAGCTTCCCACCTGCAGGGGAGGTCGCTTCACAGGTGGTGAAGCAGGTCTGCAGGTGTCTGTCTTTCTCTCCCCCTCTCTGTCTTCCCCTCCTCTCTCCATTTCTCTCTGTCCTATCCAACAATGATGACATCAATAACAACAACTATGATAAGTACAATAAAACAACAAGGGCAACAAAAGGGAATAAAATAAATAAATAAAAAATAGAAAAAAAAATTTTAAAAAGAAGGTTTCATACCCAGGGCTGGAGGCCAGTATGGAGGATTCTGTGTCTCCTGTGCTCCTTGCCCTCCCCGCCTCTTTCTGAAGCAAAGGGAGAGCTTTGTAAAGACTCAAGTTCCTGCCCTGCCTCAGTTTCCCCTTTTGTTGAATAAAAAGTCTTAAGGTCCAGAATGAAAGAAGAGTTTAGAACAGATACATTCCCTTGCTCTGGGATTTGAACTTTCCCAGCCTAAACTGCCTCTGGCAGAGACATCTACCCCACCTCCCCGTTAACGGGCTCCCTCCTCCCCAGTGCCCTTTCCACCTCTTCCTTCCTCGCCTACCACCCTCCTGCCCTGGCAGCACCTGCCGGGCCCCATCCTTCACCCTGTTCAGGCGGCTTTGTTGCACATGAGCTGGCTGTGGCCCAGCTGGGTGGAGATGATAATTACTGAGTTAGCCCAGTGGCCCGAAGAAGGATTGGGGTGGGGTGGAGAGTGGACTGAGAACAAGGGGAGAGGAAGAGTCTTTATTAAATGCAGATGTTTTTAAATCACTGTAATTAGCTGGAATGGATACCGCGAATCACAGGCATAAAAACTAAATGGGTTTTTGTTTTAACTGTTTGTCATATATTTAAAAGGGTCATTGGAGAATATAGCACAGAGAGATGATGTTCTCATATTTTTCCGCTTTGCTTTGCTTTACTTTGCTTTTTGCCTGGGAAATGCAAAGCTTCCTCTGGCGTATGTTCCCTCTCTCTCTCTTTCTCTCTTTCTCTCTCTCTCTCTCTCTCTCCAAGATCAGCCTAAGCCATCTTGGTGGGGAGGAGAACCAGGTTCCCCTAGGAAGCTTTCGCAGAGGCCATGACAGAGGCCTCAGGCAGGGGACTTCTTAGCAAACTCACACACCAGCTGTATGACTTGGATCAAGTGTAGGAATCTTGCTGCCCCAATCCCTTTCTTGTCTCATAATAAAATGTAGGAGGGACACGGACACCCCCCTTTACTGTGAGACCCTCCCTTCTCCCCTCTTTTCCACCTGGATACATTATTTCCTGGAGTAGCAAGAACAAGGCCGAAGTATTTACACAGATTCCCAAACTTCCCTCTGGCCAAACACATTTCTGATCCTCCCCCACCCCCCATCCCAAATATGAACCCCAAACATCTGAGGGGTGGCAGGCCCATATCTGCCCCGGGTTCACAGAAGAGAGGGTTAACGAGACCAATGAGACAGACAGGCACTTGTCAGCAGCCAAGATAAGGGGCCCAGGGCATCTCAGGCTATCTGGACCACCCTCCCCTGCCTGAAATTGCCCCTACAGAGCTGAACCATGGTTCATCCCAATCCTTTACAGGAGAACCATCCCCATATGTCCACACAGCCAAGGCCCCACCAAGCCTCCCCATAACCACCCCTTGGCCCCACCTACTGGCACAGCTGACTCTCTGCTCTTCCACTCTCCTCCCCTTCCTACTCCAAGTCCCTCACCAAGCTGAACCAGCAGAAAGTAAAAGAAGGGTCCTGCAGGAAGGCTTGATGATGGAGACATTTCTGAAAGGTTCTGTCAGGACAAGAAGCCCGCTTCCCACTGAGTCATGTTAGGACACTGGGTTCTAAATTTGCACTAAATATTGCAATTTAGCTGCACCTGGAGTCCAGTCAGGACCCTAATCCCCTGTGAGAAAAAGAAAAAAAAGCCCAGAGGCACTTCCAGGTCCTGTGTCCTCTCCCAAAATGGACTTTAGTGTGGTCAGTGGAGAAATGCCCAGCCACATTCCAGGCAATCCCCCCATGGCACTACCCTGCCCCCTCTATCCCTCTCTGCTGCAGCATCTATCTGTCCCTCAAACAGAGCTCTCCAGGCCTCCTGGCCAAGCCTCAAATAAGAGTAGTGACAGCAGGTCAGCCCAGAAGCACACCTGCACACAGGTGTGCAAACCACTGGAACAGACTCATCATACCCAGTCTCAGCTTTGGGTGTGACTGCACACTGGTGTTTTCTTTTTGTTTTTTTAATTTTATTTTTTTAAGATTTTATTTATTTATGAGAAAGACAGGAGGAGAAAGAAAGAACCAGACATCACTCTGGTACATGTGCTGCCGGAGATCAAACTCGGGACCTCATGCTTGAGAATCCAAAGCTTTATCACTGTGCCCACACTGGTGTTTTCTGTGCTAGTTTTTTATTTCTTTAACATTTTAACTAGTCTACTGTTCACAGATCATGCCTAAATTTTATCTGATAAGTAGAACTTGCGGGTTAAAAGCTGCTGCTCTGGGACCAGGCAGTGGCGTACCTGGTTAAGCACACACACTACAATGTGCAAGGACCCAGGTTCAAGTCCCTGGTCCCCATCTGCAGGGGGAAAGCTTCATAAGTGGTGAAGTAGGGTTGCGGGTGTCTCTCTGTCTCTTTCCCTTTCTTTTTTTTAAATATTTATTTATTTATTTTGCCCTTTTTTTTTGCCCTTGTTGTTTTATTGTTGTTGTTATTGTTATTGATGTCATCGTTGTTTGATAGGACAGAGAGAAATAGAGAGAAAAGGGAAAGACAGAAAGGGGGAGAGAAAGATAGACACCTGAAGACCTGCTTCACCACCTGTGAAGCGACTCCCCTGCAGGTGGGAAGCTGGGGGCTCGAACCCCCAGGATCCTTACGCTGGTCCTTGAGCTTTGCGCCACCTGCACTTAACCTGCTGCACTACCACCTGACTCCCCTCTTCCCCTTTCTATCTCTCCCTCTCGTCTCAAAATTTTCTGTCTCTATCTAAATAAAATTAAAATTAAAAGGAATAAGCTGCTGCTCTGAATCAAGTTTTCTTAGTGAATCAAATTTTGTAAGCCCCAGCACTTCTGCAATACTGGTAAGATTGCTGTTTGGAAAACTCTTCCTCCTCTTTACACTCCCATCTCAAAGTCCAGAACACCAGGAATAGCATTCTTATCCATTCTTACCTGAGCCTTGAAATGTCATGCCATCCTTTCTTCTGGCCTCCTCTCTTGGTCACCTCCTTTTCTGGAATCACTGAGTTCTCTCCATCCATCCTCTTCCTCATGGCTTCCTACCAGTTCCCCAAACTCTTAGGCATTTGGAAAATACCACTTGGGTATCTATAATCTTGAGAGATGCTGCCCAATAAATGCAACTTATTTCCATGCAAAAGTCCATCTACACATCTAGTCAGCAAGACAAGTCAATGATCTCAGTTCTTGCAAAGAGTTTTGTAGGAAGTACAGAAGTTAGAGTTTCACTGAGTGACTACAATATGTCCAGAACTCTCCTAGAACGTATAAAGGTGTCATCTCATTCTCTACTCTCAAGAACCTTAAGAAACAAGACTTATTAACATTGTGCTCCTAGGAGACTCAGAGAGGTGAAGTCAGCTCCCCAAGGACAGGCATGGAGACCAAGGGGCGGTGCATCTTGTTCAGCACGCATACTATCATGCCCAAGGACCCAGATTCAAGCCCCCAGTCCCCACTCTCAGAAGGGAAGCTTCATGAATGGTGAAACAGTGTTGCCAGTGTCTTTCTCCCACTTTCTATTCCCCCCTCTCCTCTCAATTTCTCTCTGTTCTATCAAATAAAAGGGAGAAAATAAATGGCTACCAAGAGCAGTGGATTCATTGTGTAGACACTGGGTCTTAGCTCTGACCCCTGTGATAATTAGGGGGTGGGAGACAGGGGCTGGGCAGTGGTACACCTGGTTTTAGCACCACATTACCAAGGACAGGTGAGGTGTGTTTGGGGCTGGGGGGAGACAGAGGATAGAAAGAGTGAGGGCTGGGGGACTGACTAACTCAGGTAGGCTGGAGAGGGATGTGGATGGCAAAGCCACAGCACAGAGCCTCAAGGACAGCAAAGCCACGTATCTGCAGAGAAGCAGGCAAAGAGAAATTGATAGTGGCAAAGCAGGTATCTAGGCAAATAGAGATTGTTATACAGAATGTACACAGGCTGGTGTTTCCTCTACGGCTCTCACACACCTCCCTTCTTCCCCCGTCCCCCCCCCCCCCCACCTACCTCGCATAAATTTCCAAGTCAACTCCCTTAAAGAACTATCCAACCGGGGGTTGGGCGGTGGCGCAGTGGGTTAAGCGCATGTGGCGCAACCGGGGGTTGGGCGGTGGCGCAGCGGGTTAAGCGAATGTGGCGCAAAGCACAGGGACCGGCGTAAGGATCCCGGTTCGAGCCCCCGGCTCCCCACCTGCAGGGGAGTCGCTTCACAGGCGGTGAAGCAGATCTGCAGGTGTCTGTCTTTCTCTCCCCCCCTCTGTCTTCCCCTCCTCTGTCCATTTCTCTCTGTCCTATCCAACAACGAACATCAACAATGGCAATAATAATAACCACAACGAGGCTACAACAAAAGGGGGAAAAATGGCCTCCAGGAGCGGTGGATTCATGGTGCAGGCACCGAGCCCAGCAATAACCCTGGAGGAGGAAAAAAAAAGAACTATCCAACCAAAATTGGGAAGGAGGGAGAGAACAAAATCATACTTTTTTCTTTTTTAGATAGAGACCGAGAGGTAGAATGGGAGAGATGGAAGAGACCACAACACCGAAGTTTCCTTCAGTGTGGTGGGGGCTGGGTTTGAGCCTGTGTCACACACACTGCAAATGGCGTGCCCTCCAAGTGAGTTATTTCGCCAGCTCAAATCTTACCTTTTAATACCTTTCCCCCCTCCATGTGAAAATAAACACTTCCTTTTTTTCCCCCACATGTAGTGTTCTCAAAAGTGAAGTACTTCTTACAGCCAGTGTCCACAAAAACCTTGTCAGATAGTGGCACATCCTATAATCATGGTGAACTAGAGTAGAGGCAAGAAAGAAAGAGTTCAAGGTCATCTCTGAAGCTCACAAGGTAAGCATCTACACCCAGAGCAACTCAGCAAATAAATTCAACTTTTCTGGTTTTGTTATCAAAAGGGTTTAACATAATCTGATTATCAGACTTTTAACTACATTATGAGGAAGGAGGTTCAGGGGTTCGCCATTATATTTTTATGTGCGTTGTCTTCTGTATCTATTTTCAGATGTACGTTTCCAACAGTTTGGGGTTTTGTTTTATTAGGTCTGGTTTTCATTTCTGTTTTGTTCTGTTTTCACAGTAGCAATTAACCTAATAAACCACCTTTTCATTGCTCCAGTGGATTACCCACTTCAGAGAATCTCAGATAAACACAGTGTTTTGCATTCTTCTTGCACCTTCTGAGAGAAAGCTGCTGTTTGAGAAGCCGAGTGGAACAATGGGGGTTGTTTTAACTGTGCAATCCTAGTAATTAGAGAGAAGAGGCCCCTCAGGTAACTACTGAGAAAGGTCCTTTAATTTGACCCTGTTTCTCATCGGCCAATTTTCAATAAAATGAGGCACTTGAGCGCTGTCCCTTAGGAAATCACAGAGGAGCCCATAATCCCTGGCTCTTCCTGAGGGTTAGGCAGTGGAAAGTCCTCCCTTCTGATCTGCTAGCAGCCAGCCGGCAGCCCCGCCCCGTGCCTGGCATTTGCGGAGCCCTTGACCCGCCTCCGTGCCCTGTGGCAATGTCAGTCAAATACTGGGTTTCTTCCCCCTTCCTTCACCCCTCCTTTTTATTATTGTTGATGATTTGCTTGAACTTCTCTTTCCCCACCACTGTCACTGGAAAGCCAAAGCAGTGTTTGATGGTTTACTCATTATTTGCTTACTTATTTATTGACACAGCATTTCTACTGCAAATATATTTTTTACCAGAAGCAAAAAGAACCAATTCCAGTCCCTCATCCCTACATCTCCCCCACCCCCCAACTCTGAGAGGCAGTGTATGTTCTTGGAAACCCAAAACAGCCCAAATCCACTACACAGTGTTTTCCGGGGGGGAGGGGGGAGTTAGTGATGGGTTTGGCTGTTGTCCTCAAATTTCTCTTCTTATGGGGCCGGGCAGTAGCACACCTGGTTAAGCGCACATGGTGCAAAGCGCAAGGACCGGTGCAAGGATCCCACCCAGCTGGAGCCTCCGGCTCCTCACCTGCAAGGGGTCACTTCATAAGCAGTGAAACAGGTCTGCAGGTGTCTGTCTTTCTCCCCCCTTCTCTGTCTTCCTCTCCTCTCTCAATTTCTCTCTGTCCTATCCAACAACAATGGCAGCAATAACTACAATAACAATAACAACAACAGGGACAACAAAATGGGGAAAACAGCCTCCAGGAGCACTGGATTTGAAGTGCAGGCACTGAGCCCCAGCAATAACCCTCTAAACAGCAAGTCACAATGCCCTCCCAGGATCCACAAGGGGACGCAGTTGCTTTTTCTCCTCAACGTTAAATTGCAACTACATTGAATGCAACGAAAGCATATTAGCTGAGGACCTGCCCCCCCTTTTATAATCATATCTGTGCCCCACCCTCTGTTTTTCAAGGACACATCCAGGAACCTTGACAGATTCGAAAGAGCAAAGAAAACTGTCCAAAGGAATCTGCTTTGCTTTGCAGAACAGGCAACCCCGCATAGTAATGATGTGGTGACTTGGGTAATCTTGTGCTAATCGAACTGGTATTGTCATTGGGGTGATGATCATGACTAGGAGGAGCACACTTGGTGCTCCATACATGCGTTTTTAAAGATTTATTGATTTATTTATGGGCATGAGAGAGAAGGGGGAATATCAGAGCATTGCTCCAGCACAAGCAATGTTAAGAATGAAAGTCGGGATCTCATATATCAGAATTCAAGACTCCATTACTATGTCACCTCTCAGACTATTCCATGCATATTTATTGAAATTAACATTAAGCTGAACAGAAAAAAATAACATTCAGGGAGGCTGGGTGGTGGCGTACTTGGTTGAGTGAACATGTTACAGTGCACAAGGACCCATGTCCAAGTCCCCAGTCCCCACATGCAGGCAGAAAGCTTCAGAAGCAGTGAAGCGGTACTGCAGGTATCTCTCTCCCTCTCTATCTTCTCTTTCCCTCTCAATTTTTCTCTATGTCTATCCTAAAATAAATAAAGTGTTTTTTTTGCCTCCAGGGTTATTGCTGGGGCTCAGTGTCTGGATTTTTTTCCCTTTTTGTTGCCCTCCCCTTTTTTGTGGTTATTATTGTTGTTGTTATTGATGTTGTTGTTGGATAGGACAGAGAGAAACGGAGAGAGGAGGGGAGACAGAGAGGGAGAGAAAGATAGACACCTGCAGACCTGCTTCACAGTTTGTGAAGCGACCCCCCCTGCAGGTGGGGAGCTGGGGGCTCAAGCCAGGATCCTTATCCATTCCGTGCGCTTTACACCATGTGCGCTTAACCCACTGTGCTACCGCCCGTCCCCCAAATAAAGTACTTTAAAGAAAGTAACAATCTGGGAGTCTGGCGGTAGCACAGTGGGTTAAGTACGTGTGACCCAAAGCACAAGGACCGGTGTAAGGATCCCGGTTCGAGCCCCCAGCTCCCCACCTGCAAGGCAGTCACTTCACAGGTGGTGAAGCAGGTCTACAGGTGTCTACCTTTCTCTCCCCCTCTCTGTCTTCCCCTACTCTGTCCATTTCTCTCTGTCCTATCCAACAATGATGACATCAATAATAACTACAACAATAAAACAAGGACAACAAAAGGGAATAAATAAATAAATAAATATTTTTTAAAAAATTTTAAAGTAACAATTAGCCACTGAAGGGTCTTCCTGAGAACCTATGAATGCTAACAGGGGCTTCTATGCCCTGTCATAACCTCATGAGACCCTTTTTCAGATGTATCTAATAAAAGGTTTGCTGAGGGGCTGGGTGGTGGTGCACCTGATGGAGTACACATTTTACAGTATGCAAGGACCCAGGCTCAAGGCCCCACAAGAGGGCTTATGCTGATGTTCCTGTTGGAAGTGACCAGTGATGGTGGAGGGAGGAAACTGTTAGAGGCCTAGGCCCATCGTATCTATGAGAGAATCCAAAAATTCCCTAACTAGGGCCCCAGATGAAGGGGTGATCTGGTATTGACCAAAAAAGTCATTATTAAGTGAGCCAGTCTCTTGCCTTTATCCAGCTCTTGTAGTCCTTTCTTTATCTGGCAAGCTGAGAATTTTTTCTAGTTGTTAAAGCGTTGAGTGTCATGTGTTGTATTCAACTAGAATTAGGTTTATGGAGCATCAAGAGGCTTTTTTTTCTTTCTGTGTCAGGGTCTTATACAAATGTGAGTCCACCATTCCCAGTCCAACTTTTTTCACAATGTCTAATTGACAATGTGGCTGGGATGGTAACTCTTCTTTTTTTTTTTCTGATAATTAATGATGTTCCCACATGGCCACGCCTTCACTGTATTCTTAAATTTTTTAGATTATATTTATTTACTTATTGAATAGGGACAGCCAGAAATTGAGAGGGAAGAGGGTGATAAGGAGAAAGACAGAGAGACATTTGCAATACTGCTTCACCCTGCAGTTGGAGACCAGGAGCTCGAACCTGGGTCCTTATGCATTGTAACGTGCACTCAACCAGGTACACCACCACGCCTACAGAATTTGTTTGTCTGTTTATTTTTTAACCAGAGCTCTGCTCAGCTCTGGTTTATGTTGGTGTGGGGGAGTGAACCTGGGACCTTAGAGCCTCAGGGATTAGAGTCTCTTTGCATAACCATTATGCTGTCTACCCCTGCCCAGGCCTTCACTGTATTCTCACATTCATTCTTTTCATCTCCATCTCCCTCTCTCTGAGTGATTGTCTAATGGATCCACACAGCTGTAAAACTACGTGATTAGTGGGTGGGTGTCTACAAATCCCTCGCAGTCACCGGAGGTCCTGCCACTTGAGTAAAGCAGGTCAGAGAGGGCTGGGTAGGTGCTGCCCCACTCTAGGACACAGGAGGGCAGGGATAGCTACTAGTGAGCACTGAAACTGAGGCCCGGCACCCCCAGACGGCTCTAAGCTGCAAAGTCTGTTTACTCTTTGTGAGAAGGGATAAGAAGCAAAGGTTGAAATGGCCATTCGGAGCCTGCCAAGCACACAAAGGCTTGTGAGGAATTCATAATTAAGGTGTCAGTGGGATCACTGGATCATTCAATCACCTAGCATGTTAGTGCCCTCCCTGGCCTGTGCTGGGCACTGTGCCAGATGCCAGGAAACTGAGAGGGAGCTGGAGTGACCCCAGTTCTCCCGTGTCTCACTGCCTCTGCATAGGAGGAAAAATCCACATTCCGGAGATGGCCACATGGAGTAAGGTGCTGCTAACATGACAGAGGAGTGGGTCGGCTTCATGGGTGAGACTGTGCCATCTCGCAGAATTCCATAGACATAGTCCCTTTCCTCTGGGTTTCCACCACAGAGAGCCTTTGGAGCTGTCTCTCCCTGTGCCAGTGGCCGAGCCACAGGCCTTGCTCATCACACTCTCTGAGGGGCCAGACGGTGGCATACCTGGTTAAGCACTCACACTCTGCACACTGCAGCCCAGCACAGTACCTCTGCAGAGGCAGGACACTCACAGGGAGAGAGACTGTCTTTCTCTTCAACTGCTTCTGTATTTGATTTGCCTTGGGCCTGGGTTAGGGGCACTTTGTGGCAGCTAAGGCCCATAGATCAAGCCCTGTGAAACCTTTCAAGCTGCTAATCACTGCAGCACTTGGCACTCAAGCCCAGCCGCCTCTTTAGCACACACATACCCACACCCGTGCTGTGCCAGCCCAGGGCTGGAAGACTGTGGCCGCAGTCACTGAACAATGTGTAACAAGGTCTTCTAGCGCTAAGTACAGGATTCTCCAAAGAGATTTTGCCGGAATGTCAGACTTGACTTTTTTTTTCTTTTTTTGACATTGAAAAGCGTGTCATTGCTCCAGAATACTGTTGTCTCCTGGAAACAAACACAGAGGCCCATTGTTTACATTGCCAATTAGGAGCCATGCTTGACCCTTGCATACAAAGGGCCGGTTGTGCCCAGAAGGCTGAAGGAAGTGTCTTGGATCTTCTGACATGGGTTTTTGGACAGAGGAGCCTGAGTAGGTCATTTGTGGGGTTCTGGGGAGCTGAGCTGGCAGTGCAGCCAGGAGCTGGGGGCAGAATTTAATGCTGGTTCCCAGGGCCTCAGTCCATTGCCAACTTCATAATCCAGTTGGTCTTTGGCAAGGCCATTCCAGGGCAGCAACTTTCCTTGAGGTCATACAGCACATTCACCCTGCAGAACTGGAGAAGGAAGGCAGGTTCTGGATGGCCAGTAGGTAAACTAAGGTCACCGTGGCCTCACAACTACAGAGGAAGTTGTCTGCCTGCTTCTGACACACAGGACTCTACTGCCACTCTACAAGGGTCTTCACAGGAAATGCACTGGATGTCCGTGAACTTGAAGAAGACCCTCTTCTGGGTGGCAAAGGTTTCAAAGGCAAAGGCAAACTGCTTCAGTTTGACTTCTTAAGTAGCCAACCTGTCTCTAAGACCTTGGGAGGATTATAGTGGTTATCATTGGAAGGTTAGAGGCACAGAGCTTTGTGGTGGGAGTGGTGAGGAACTATGCCCCTAATAGTTTATAATCTGGCAAATCACCATTAAATCACTAATCATGTCTTTTTAAACAAATAGTTTGACTTCTTTTAAGAAAACCAACACAGGGCCAGAGAGATGATTCACCAGATGAAACATCTGCCTTACAACACTTGAAAGCACAGACTCAAGACCTGGCAGCATCTGGGAGTACCATGGCACCAGAGGAAGCTCCCATGAGGAGCTCTCTTTTCCTCTCTCTCCCCCCACCATTCCCTTCCTCTGACCTGGAAACAGCGAAATCAAATATCTATAAGGCCCTGACTCTTCAAAAAGAGAGAGGGAAAGAGGGAGAAGAAAACCAACCTGTTTATTTCTCCCACTTTAAAAATGAGTATTAGGGGAGGTCGGGTGGTAGCACGGTGAGTTAAGTGCACATGGCACGAAGCGCAAAGACAGTAAGGATCCTGATTCGAGCCCCTGGCTCCACACCTGCGGGGGGGGGGGGGGGCCTTCACAAACAGTGAAGCAAATCTGCAGGTGTCTATCCTTTTCTCCCTCCCCTTCTCTGTCTTCCCTTCTTCTCTTGATTTCTTTCTGTCCTATCCAACAACAATGACATCAATAACAACAATAATAATAACCACAACAACAAGAGCAACCAAAGGGGGGGAAATAGCCTCCCGGAGCAGTGGATTCATGGTGCAGGCACTGAGCCCCAGTGATAACCCTGGAAGAAAAAAAAATGAATACTAAGGTCAGGGAGGTGACTCAGCAGGTTGACTGTGTGTCTTGCCTGAGGTTCTGGGTTCAGTCTTCAACACTGCACATGAGAGGGGTGCTCTGATGCCTTCATTTGAGAGTTAATTAAAATGAAGACTAAAGGAAGTGAAGTTTTGGGGCCAGTCGGTGGTGCACTTGGTTACGCATCCATATTACAGTGTGCCAGGACCAGGGCTCCCCCGGTCCCCATCTGCAGAAGGAAAGCTTTACAAGCAGTGAAACAGATCTGCAGGTGTCTCTCTGTCTCTCTCCCTGTATATCTCTCCCTTTCTCTTGATTTCTGGCTGTCTTTATCTAGTAAAGAAAGGTAAAATTATTTTTTAACAAAGAAGTAAGAGGGGCTGGGTGGTGGCACACCTATTTGAGTGCACATGCTACAAGGCACAAGGACTCAGGTTCTAATCCCCAGTCCCCACCAGCAGGGGGAAAGCTTGACAATGCTGCAGGTGTCTCTGTCTCCCTCTCTATCAACCCCTTCTCTCTTGATTTCTGACTGTCTCTATCCAATAAATAAATAAAGATAAATTTTTTCTTTTTTTAAAATATTTATTTTATTTATTTATTCTCTTTTGTTGCCCTTGTTGTTTTATTGTTGTAGTTATTATTGTTGTCGTTGTTGGATAGGACAGAGAGAAATGGAGAGAGGAGGGGAAGACAGAGAGGGGGAGAGAAAGATAGACACCTGCAGACCTGCTTCACCACCTGTGAAGTGACTCCCCTGCAGGTGGGGAGCCGGGGTTCGAACCGGGATCCTTATGCCGATCCTTGTGCTTTGCGCCACCTGCGCTTAACCCGCTGCGCTACAGCCCGACTCCCAAGATAGTTTTTTAAAGGAATAAGGTTTTCCCAAATAAATACAGCACTTACTAAAAATGTATTTTTCTGAGGTAAATGCCAATCACTATGCAGGTGACAGAAAGCATATTTTGTAGCCCAGCAGCATGCAACCTGCAAGTACATCTTCCCTTCTGCATCGCTAGGTGCTAGGAGCGCTCCCAGGGCCAATCAGAGAAGAGGACTAGGAGCCAAGTTCCTTCCACATCTACTTGGAGATTCATTACATAAATTGTGGTAAATTCATTTGATAAAATAGGGTGCCTGCTATTAAGATGGCTTTTATGGAATGTACTGTAATAGCATGAAAAAATTATAATGTAACAAAAAGTTTTTCACTTCTAGACTAAACATGTTTTTGCTTTCCCTAGAGAGTAATTCTGAAACAATTGGTAGAGCATGAACAAGTCTGTGGATTTTTAAATGACTGTAAGATACCAGCCTGGTAGGAAACATTTAAAAAGTACACATCAGCTTCTTTGAGGCTTAGGGCGATGTGACATTTCTATCCATCTCTTTATACTTCCTATCCCCCCCCTTTTTTTTTCATAAGGAGCATGCATTGTGTTATAGTTGGAAAAAATAAAATAAGCAAAGATAAACAAGCAAATGGTTGCGATGATGAGAAAATAGGGTGGGAATTTCATTATCTTGTTCTTCCTTGTTCTAATGTCATATTATACCCATGGGCTGACAACTGGCAGCTGGGAACCCTGCCTGTTGCAAGATAAACACCCAGTACACCCTTGGCCAACTCCAGATTATGACAAATACCATATTTAGAGATTTTTACAACCTCTGGATTTCTCCAGATCTGAGCTGTCCAGTTTGAGTTGTTCTGTTATTTTTTTTTTCTTTTCACCTACTTCTGTACACACACACACACACACACACACACACACGTTTTGGTCTGTAGCTAAGGTCTCTTGCAGGGGTGGCAGTCCTACAAAAGGCAGGTATAAAGGGTACTTGGCACAGTGTCTTGGCAGGAAAATGAACTCTCTTTGGTAAATAGAATCTCAATCCTCTTCTACCTCAAGAGATATAGAGCTTGAAAGCCTCCCAATGATGAGACAGAGCCCTTCCCTAGGTCTGAAGGAAGGACAATTCCTTGGGAGGAGGGAAGCAGTTATGTTCCAGAACACAGGACATATACTACAGGCTCCAGGTAAACCAGCCATTCTGATGCCCACTGCATCCACATTTCACTGAGTGAAACCCACAGTTTGGGCAGCTAAAGTGAGCTTCTGAGTTTCTTTTGCTTCTTTGATTACTGTCCTTGTTGGTTTTAAGAAGAAGCATGGTCAAGTGCCTGAGATCATATTCCATTACCCAAACTGCCCAGAGGAATCTGCTCTGTTCTCCCACACAATGTGCAAAGACCTGTATTCAAGCCCCCACTCCTGCAGGGGGAAAAACTTCACAAGTTCTGAAGCAATGCTGCAGGTGTCTCTCTCCCTCTCTACTGCTTTCCTATTGATTTATCTGTCTCTATCAAATAAAATACTTTTTAAATTTTTATTTTAAAAAAAAGAACAGACATCACAATCATTTAAGATGAACCACTATGCCAGTAAATTAGCTCACCTACATAGTACACTAGTTTGTCATGCATGGAACCCAACTTCAAGCCCAACCCTCAAACACACTGCATTGGAGAAAGCTTCAGGGCCACTATCTCTGGAAATAAAAAGACAGCCTAGATCTAAAAAGACAGAGAGAGAGAGACAGAGAGAGAGAGAGTTTTGGCGGTAGTGCAGCGGGTTAAGCACACGTGGCAGGAAGAGCAAGGACCAGCTCAAGGATCCCGCCTGGCTCCCCACCTGTAGGGGAGTCACTTCACAGCCTGTGAAGCAGGTCTGCAGGAGTCTATCTTTCTCTCCCCCTCTCTGTCTTCCCCTCCTGTCTCCATTTCTCTCTGTCCTATCTAACAATGACGACATTGATAACAACAATAAAAGAAAAAAAACAGCAAAAGGGAAAATAAATATAAAAAAAAATAAAAGAAAGAAAGAAAGGAAGGAAGATAGAAAGAAAGAAAGAGTGGTCCGGGAGGCGGTGCAGTGGATAAAGCATTGGACTCTCAAGCATGAGGTACTGAGTTCAATCCCCGGCAGCACATGTACCAGAGTGATGTCTGGTTCTTTCTCTCTCTCCGCCTATCTTTCTCATTAATAAATAAATAAAATCTTTTTTAAAAAAAAGGAAGGAAGAAAGAAAGAAAGAAAGAAAGAAGAAAGAAAGAGAGAAAGAAAGAAAGAAAGAATGAAAGGAAGAAAGAAGCCTTCCTACTCCTGTCCCTGGTCCCTTTATTCTCTCATCACCCAGGCTCCCTATCTCTCTCTCTCTTTTTATTCCTCCAGCTTCCTGCTCTTCAATTAGCAGTCTTATTCCTATATCTTTCTCAGAAATATCTTCCTTTGTCTTCTCCTGGTCAGCATCCTACTCATCTCCACATTGCCAATGTCTCTCTTCCCTTCCTACAGCCGATGGTAACACACACATCTACAGTGTGCAAGGCTGGGACAGAGCAGCAAGGACAGGAACAAGTACTCTTGGCAGCTGCGGGAAAGAGATTACCATGGGAGAGGTGAGCATTCATGAGGACTCATATATAAATGAAAATGAGAGAGGTGATTAAACAAATGCATGGATAAACGAATGAATGAATGGCCAGCCAATAGCTGAGTCATATGATTCTTGCCCTGAGCACTCTGAGAGTGCTGCCTGCATCGGACTCGTGTCACTCCCTTGCCAAAGACTTCTAGCATAAGCCAGAGATACACGTAGCTCAGTGACAGAGCACATGCTTTGCATTAGGAGACTCTACAGTTAACTCATGTCACCAGAAAAAAAAAATACTAGTGTGTATACCACAATAGTTATGTTCTATAACTATAACTAATAGTTATAGTTCCCTACCTGGTGGCTCTCCATTCTCCAGTTTCAACCTAGCTCTCTGATTTTATTTCCTTATAATTCTCTAGGGTAGTCTTCACAACATTGGGACTACTCTTATTCTTTGCTTGGGTTGCCCATCTACAAAACTCACCTCCAGTTCTAGAGTTGAAAAGTTATTCATCTGAAAATGGAGAAATAAGTGGGATGGTGAGATTTGGTGTTGAAAAGCCAAATGTGGATCCAGCTTTCTAGCCCTTCTTCCAGCCAAAGAAAGCATCACCTCCTCAGACAACAACTTGGGTCCACCTGCATATTAGATGCCAGGCTCAGGAAAAAACCAATATAGTCATGGGTCCTTTGGAATAAAACTAAAGTAGGCCTACTAGCTATCTTCAAAAGGGAGACCCCAAATCCTCCTCTGCAATCTTCCAGCCTTTAGTTTTATGTTTAGTCAACAATTTGTTTGCCTTTGTATGTTAACTATTTTTCAGCCACCAGGTCTCAGATGCTACCACCATGCCAGTCAGACTTCCTTGGGCAGACAACCCCACCAATTTGTCCTGGAGCCCTGCTTCCCCAGAGCTCCGCCCCACTAGGGAAAGAGAGAGACAGGCTGGGAGTATGGATTGACCTGTCAACACCCAAGTTCAGCAGGGAAGCAATTACAGAAGCCAGACCTTCCACCTTCTGCATCTCATAATGACCCTGGGCCCATACTCCGAGAGGGTTAAAGACTAGGAAAGCTTTCAAGGGAGGAGATGGGATAGGGAGTTCTGGTGGTGGGAACTGTGTGGAGTTGTACCTCTCTTATCCTATGGTTTTGTCAGTGTTTCCCTTTTTTAAATAACTAAAAAAGAAAACATTTAATCTTAAAAAAAAAAAAGCCAAATCTGGAGGTGGGGTAGATAGCATGGAGTTACAATAAAAATGAAGAAGTGGGTTGTATTGCTATATGGAAAACTGAGAAATGTTATGCATGTACAGACTATTGTATTTACTATTGAATGTTAAACATTAATGCCCCAATAAAGAAATTTTTAAAAAATCAAGAAGTGGGCTGGCTGGTAAAGTGTGGGAAAGTGCATGCCTCCTATAGTGAGACTCTGGGTTCATGCTGGTTAAAAAAAAAAGAGTCAAGATGGGAGAATACAAGCATATACTCTAGAATCACCGGGGCAGCATCTAGAATACTTCAGAGCAACGGCATCTGGAAGAAGAGCTGGAGAATGAGAGTCAGGATATGAGATGGGAGGTGGGGGGTTCATTTTGCTTTAAGACTAACAATATGCAATTGACTGTTTAAACTACATACATGGGTTCAGGTTTTTCTTCTTGTTTGTCATGCCTGCAATGTTACCAGATAAAAACTAAAATAAGAACTAAAAATATTCAATGAGACAGTGTGTATAACGTGCATAGCGTAATGTCTGGACAAAAATAAGCAAAGGAGAAAGGTGATCATTACTTTCGTCTTCTCTGTGAATCCTGCCATGAGGCAGATATGGGGGAGGTAGGGGGCGTGTTTATTACCATGATATCAGGGACAGCTTCTACAACAGCTTCCTACCCAGTTCTTTCTCCCATCTTGGCCCACATTATATCCATAGAGAATCAATCCTTCTCTCTCCTTTTCTATTGTGTCAGGTCCTCATACATACAAATTGTGTTCTCTACTTCCACTTAGCTACATTTATGGCCTCTAATCTTTGTGTGTATGCTGGGGAGGTTAGTATACAAGGAAACATAATAGGAATTTTCAAATCCAAATTCTGTTTGAAGACTTTCTCAACCCTAAAGTCACAGCACCACCTGAGCCACTGAAGCTGGGTTTCTGAGTCACAGAATCTGGGAGTGCACTGGGACCTTAACAGCAGTGCCTTTGGGATAGGATAAGGGAGATGAGACTAAGGAAGGCTATGGGAATCCCCTAAACATGGCACTCACAGATTCGTTTGCCCTCTGTGCCAACACGGCAGGAAATTCAAAGGTAAAGTAGGACCTGATCTGAATTTTGCTGACCCAGGAGTTTGTTGGGAAGGAGCCTAGAGGACTTCCAGCATCTGTGTATCCTTATGGATTATTTGTCATGGAAACCAGCCTCTGGTCCCATGAGCTCCACCTCCTAGTAACCATGCCCTATCTGGTCTCCTCCCACACTGGGTCGAGGTTGGCCTGTGAGACAGTGGCAAAATACAGAAGTGAGAAGGTGCTGCTTCTGAGAGCAGATTACAGTCAAAATCTCTAAACAGATGGGATAGGCTGTAAGGCCCCCAGTGGGTACTTGAGACCACACACAGTACCAAACCCAACAGATAGTATGGTTTTTGTCATATAAATAGCTTTGACAAAGTGACTTTATAAATTAGACACAGAGGTGTATTGGTGGTGGGGGTGGCGGGGTGGGGGTGCGGGAGTGGGGGTGGGAAATGGGGTGTGGGTGGGGGGTTGGGGGGTGGTGTTAGGGGGGTGGTTGGGGGTTGTGGGTGTGTGGGAGGGGGTGTGGTTGGGGGGCTGCGGTTCTGTGGGGAAGCATGGCTGGGGAAGGGTCCTCCGAGGGTCAGGCCTACCAGCCCTGGGCCATGGGCCTCCCTCAGGCCAGGGCCGCGCCTTGCTGCACCTGCTCAGGGCTCACTGGGACAGGAGGGGATGGGGGTCGCCGCCAGGCGCAGGGCCGGGGTCAGCGCAGGAGCACGCCGCCTAGGGTGGCATGGACAGGAAGAGGCAGAGCAGGAAGCCCACCACCAGCCAGCCTACCGTGCACTCCGCAGCGGCCGCCAGGGCAGTGGCTACAGTCAGCAGTCCGCTGCTGCCTCCGCTGCCGCCACTGCCTCCTCCTCCGCAGCCGCCGCCCACCACCCGCATGCGCCGGAAGTGGAGCACATAGGCCATCGCCAGTTTCCGGTGGACAAGCAGGAAGAAGAGGCGCGACGACAGCAGGTCTGAGCTGGCTGTGCACCAACTCTGGATGCTGGAGCAGGAGGAACAGCCTCCAGCTAATCGCTCCATGGCCCCTGTGCCCGCTGCGGCCCCCTACCGGAGCTGGGACTGGGAAGGCGCACCAGGGCTGCTCCAGGTGAGGTGCCTGAATCCCTGGCGCCCAGAAAAGATGGTCTCTCGGTCCACGCGCTGCTCCAGGCCCAGCTGTGTCACCAACAAAATACAGCTTCCCTGCCCAGCCGTGTGTCCGCGAGTCTCTGTTCACCACTGCGAAGCTAACCCGCCCGGCTAGAGCTTAATAATTTTAACAACAAATGGCGCCCACGTGGACCTGACCTGCGCATCTCTCAGATAAGTAAAGACAATTTGGCTACCTATGCACTATGGCCTTCTTTTCTGCTTGTGAAGAGATCTCCAAAGGCCTCTGCTCTTTCTTCATGAGACTGTTTTGCTGTTTCTGGAACGTTTATCTCTGGACCACTCTGTGGTTTCCACTCGCTCGGGCGAACTCAGAACAGCCAGCGGGAAGAGCCAGTGGGCGGGAGGCTAGGCACTGAGCTGCTGTTTCCACCTGGTTAAACAGCCAGCCAGCTGTGCCCAGACAACCCTGCGCACTGCGCCCGCAGCCCCGCAGCCCCGCAGCCCGCAGGAGGCCTACGCCAGCACACAAAAGCCCCAGGAGCCCAATGCCAACATGCTGGAGCCCTATGCCAACACGCAAGAGCCCGAGGCCAACATGCAAGAGCCCGAGGCCATCCCACAGGAGCCGGCTCTCCACCGCGTGGCGCAGGGCACTGGACGCGTGATCCCTCCACGCTGCTCGGCCACTGCGAACAGGGCAGCAGACATGACAGGGCCATGGGGCAGGGCCGCGGCGGCCTATCATGGCCGCCACCCCTGGGCACCTAGGCCCACGCCTTCTACAAAGATGGCCTGCCTGCCCTCTTTCTATGAATTCTGGAACCATCCCGGGCCTCCCGGACCCCCGGGCTCCCTGCTGAAACTGGGCACACGAGATCTCCAGCCGCCGGTCCGGTCTGAAGGCAGACAAGCTGGAGTATGCAGAGACTTGTGCAGAGATCGCAACCTGCAATTCCTAGAAGTGGAGCTGCTCGGGAAGCCACCTCCAGATGGTGAACCCCCCCCCCCCCCCAACAACTAAGACAGTACAGATTTAAATTCGTGTTTAAAATGACATGTCTTCATAACAAAGGTTTCTCTCCTTGTGTATTAATGACCATGTTTATGTGTATGTTTAAAGTTTGGTAAACAGTAACTTTAAGGCTAAATTCTTACTAGTCAAAGTTAAATGAAAAAGGTTTTCAACGTAATTCTCATAAAGATAAAATTAACTTACATTTAAAGTCTGAGGTAAAAATTAGTTAACAATCAATATATTTTAACTAAGTTGGTCTAAACAAAAGGCTAAATAGACTTGTTGATATGTAAAACACTACCTTCTCTATTAGAAATGGTAGATTGCACTATGGCTATGCTAATTATTCTCATGCCTGAGGTTTCCTCTCAGGCCCACACCTATGGTGTGTCTCCATCTGGAATGGGTGTAACAAAAGGTTAAAAGACGTTGTTGATATGTAAAAGTCTCAAATTCCATCTCTATTAGAAACGTTAGATCGTGCAGTAGATATGCTAATAACAAGTTTTGTTTCATAGTAAGTAAGTTGCAGTCAGCTGCCTTTGGGACCATAGGCTGTTCCCCGCCCCCATGCAATTGCCCATGGAGGCAAGTAGCCCCCCAGAGGCAAGAAATGTTTTTTTTTCAGATATGGCCACCTCAGGCCTTCCCTTGGCAACATGCTGGTTTTTGTTATATATGTTTCTGTTCACCCCACACCCTTGATACTATAGTCATTTAGTTAAAAAGAAAAGGGGGAATTGTCGTATGCTTTACATTGGCTTGTTCTAGCCCTCCCCCGGCCAAGAGAATTGGATCAGGCCTGCTAATTTCGCGGGCCCGCTTGGCCCCGCCCCAAAGGAACCCCGGGAGAGGGTTCCTGAGTTCCAGAGTGCCAGAGTTCCTGAGTTAGAGAGTTTCAGGGTTACAGAGTAAGAGAGAGTGCCAGAGAGACAGAGTTCCTAAGTTCCTGAGTTCGAGAGAAAAGAGAGTTCCTGAGTTCGAGAGTTTCAGGGTTACAGAGTAAGAGAGAGTGCCAGAGAGACAGAGTTCCTGAGTTCCTGAGTTCGAGAGAAAAGAGAGTTCCTGAGTTCGAGAGTTTCAGGGTTACAGAGTAAGAGAGAGTGCCAGAGAGACAGAGTTCCTGAGTTCCTGAGTTCGAGAGTTTCAGGGTTACAGAGTAAGAGAGAGTTCCAGTGTGCCAGAGTTTCAGAGGGCTCTCAAGTATGAGAGTTCCAGAGTGACAGAGTTCCAGAGTAAGAGGGAGTGCTTCTGCCGCCGCAAAGAGACAGCAGAGTTCTGTTTGGTGATTAGTTTGTCTTAGTTTATGAATCGTTGTTCCTGAATAAAGAAATACAGCTTCCCTGCCCAAAAAAAAAATAAATAAATAAATAAATAAATAAATAAATTAGACACAGAGATTAATAACAGCAACGAATAGTTGGACAATTCTTCTAGCGTTTGCACTTCTTCCATAGCCAGTCAACAGCGTCAGGTTGAAAGCTGTCAGGAGCTGCTTGTTGCTGGCTTTGAAAGTGACTGGGATCCATGTGGATTCAGTCGGCTAGGAAGGATCCTCAGTTTCCCCAATGAATGGGTACTCACGGGATGCACCACGGGAAGGTCGATCCAATGCATCCCAGTTGGACAATATAAGAAGGACAATATAAGAAGTTAAGTGCACATGGTCTCTCCCTTTCTCTCAGAATTTCTTATTGTCCTTCATAATTTTGGATGATAGTTGACCCTGAGTAACAGAAACCATGGGAAGTGAAACCAAGGATAGCTCAGGACTGCTGTACAAAGGACTCTAGCTTCTGTCTGGTTCTCTCTCTCTCTCTGATTACTCACTTTGGGGAAGGCCATGTTGTTAAGAGTTCTTAATAACATGGATTCTTGGGCTCTCATGCAATAGAAATTGACAAGAGGCCGATGTCTCCCCAGACAAGGTTAATTGGGGCTTGTGTTGGAGCGTGTATGGGAGACGGCATAGGCAGTGAGTTCTCCCAGGTGAGTCAGCGCTTTGGTTTTACAGGGGGGAAGAACACACAGGTGGTGCCTGATTGCTCAGGAACAAGTGGCGGCTGCACAAGTTCTTGGTCTGTGCAGCCCCTCTGCAGATGCTCTTTACCTAGCACCCCCAAAATGGCAGTGTCACCCACTGTTGTCACCCTAGGAAGGTCATAGGGCAGTGAACTTGGGCTTTTATGTGCATGTGTGACTGGGAAAGAGTCTGGTGAAGTCATTAATGTCATCCTTATCTTATTTTTATCACTTTATTGGGGGTGACATGATGGTTTACAGTACAGTTGTAAAGTAATGCCGTCTTTATCTTAATCCACAGGTGTTAATGGTGGGAAGTAGGCAGCCGAGCCCCATCCCTATTCTGTTTCAACATGAGAGCAGACATATGCAGAGGACCACATGGTGAACCACTGAAGCTTCCTACTACCAGCCATGAAGTTAAGATTGGAGCAGACCCTCCAGTCTCCACTAGCTCTTGGGGATCACAGGTCATATCAGCTGACCATGACCTCATAAAAAAGAATCCTGAGGGGCTGGACGGTGGCACATCTGGTTGAGCACGCATTACAATGTTTAAGGATGTATGTTCAACCTGCTGGTCCCCACCAGAAGGGGGGAAGCTTCACACGTGGTGATGCAGGTGTGCAGGTGTCTCTTTCTCTCTCCCTATCTACCCCTTCCCTCTCAGTTTCTCTGTCACTATCAAATAAATAAATAAATAAATAAATAAATAATCCTTAGCCAGAGCCACCCAGCTAGGCTGCTCTCTGATTCCTGACTCCAGCAATTCTAAAGTATTACACATTTATGATTGTAAGCTACCAAAATTTGGAATAATTAATGATTCAGCAGCAGATAATAGTAACTTTTGTTGACTGTTCATAATCAATCATACATTTGGATTGACTTTGGAGGGGGAGAAAATTGGAAATTATAATATGTTAAAGTTCTTGCATTCTCATTTTTTCATTTGTGCTCCACAAAGGCCTGAGGAAATGACTATTGTGAATGTCAGATGTCCCAGTATTTCTGCTGTGTGTTGCCCTAAACCTACAAATAGCTCATATATATCACTAAGTAAAAGAGGAGGGGGCAGGGGTTGGTAGTATAATGGTTATGCAAAGCGACTCTTAGGCCTGAGGTTCCTAAGTCCCAGGTTCAGTCCCCCGCACCACCATGAGCAGTGCTCTAGTAAAAAAGAAAAAAAAGAAACACCTGTATAGTCACAGAGTTAAAGAAAAAAGAAAAAGAGGAGGAAGTGGGAAGGGGGGATGGAAGAAAGTAGGAATGGAGAGATAGAGGGGGAAAGGAATCTTATCCACTACACTGAACCTCAGGAAGGGGAGGAGAAAGAAGACAGTGGGGGGGGGAGAGGAAGAAAGGAGGGAAGATGAGAGGTGGCAGGGAAAGATGAAGGAGGGGAGGAGAGAGGCCTGTCTGAAAGCCATGGGCCTCTCCTTGACTAACCTTCACATACACATGTAATGTCCAGAGATGGGTTATTCCATAGTACTCTGACAACAGCTTCCTCAGAACATTTACCCTAGCCTGTCATCATTCACATATTAACCCAACAAAGAAATATTGATCGAGTACCCAGACCCAGCTCTTCAGCGGACAAGACACCAAGGTGTCCTAGCAGAGGCACTTACTTCTGCAGAAACAATAAAAAATAATACAGTAAAAATCAAGTGAGGTATCATGGAAGTGACTAATTCTTTTTTAAAATTTCTTATTAGTGATTTAATAACAATGAACAAGATTCTAAGATAACAGGGGTACAATTCCACACAGTCCCCACCACCAGAGTTCCATATCCCATCCCCTCCATTGGAAGCCTCAGTATTCTTTATCCCTCTTGGAGTATGGACCAAAATTCTTTGTGGAATGCAGAAGATGGAAGGGCTGGCTTCCATAATTGCTTCTCTGCTGGACATGCATGTTGATAGGTTGATCCATATCCCCAGCCTGTTTCTATCTTTCCCTAGTAGGGCAGGGCTCTGGAGAGATGAGGTTCTGGGACATATTGGTGGGATTGTCTGCCCAGGAAGGTCAGGATGGCATCATGGTACCGCCTGCAATTTTGTGGCTGAAAGGCAGTAAGATATAAAGCAAATTTTTCAGTAAACAGGAACTCAAAGGTAGAAATAGAACAAATGAAACTAGAGAGCAGCCCTATGCAGAGATCTTCATGTGGAAAGAAGCGAGGAAGTTGATTTTAGGTATGTTCCAAGGAGCCCAAGACTTTATAATAATTTTTGCCTGAGCTCGCTAGCTAACATGCAGGTGGACTAAAGGTATTGTCTGGGAAGATGGTGTCAGAGTTGAGAATAGGTATAGAAAGCTACACTAGGACAAAGAGTAGTTCCCAAATATGAGGAAAGTATGTAAACATCATTAACTGTTAACCCCATCAATCTGACTTAGGGCTCATATCTATTCATATTTAGCACAGGAGCCTGTGTGACCTCTGAGTCCCTGTGAGTCTAAGTTTGCAGTCCATGGTCACAGCTAGGAACATTCTAGGCTGCACTCATTTCAGGACCAGTGGAAGTGATGAATTCTATAGAAGAAAGAAAAGACCAAACAGGGAGGCAAAGTTGTCTGTATCTTTATGGTGTCTTCTTTAGGTGATCCTGGCTCAGGACAGGTGACGAGAGAGTTGGGCTATTTGCAATGCTTTGCATATGCCCAAGCTTCCAAATATTTGCTTAAATAATGCAAGGGGGAAAAGAGCTAGCCCTGGAATGAGTTCACTCAGACAGCAGATCCAGCAGTCAATCACCAGTTGCTGACACACAGCCCTGCCCCAAGATTCGCCCCAGATCTATCAGCAAATTTGAACCACAGAGAAGCCCAGCTGGGAAGTCAGCCTGGAGAGAAGCCTTAGTCCTTTCCCTACTGACACTCTTGCTATCTGACCCAGCTTCTCTCTCCCCCTAGTTCACAGGATTTTCATTTAGCAAGATCTGGATCAAAGAAACCCCAGCATACCCAAAGCTCACTGCCAGTACCCCAGGGCCCAACTAAAGCAGGTTGCTTAAGGCCCCTGACCACCTGGCCAGGACTTCATTGGTCTTCTGTGTTCTTAGATGACCCCATATGGAGTTTTCACCCTTTATCTGAAAGAAACAGACACACTAGAGAGAGAGATTGGGAAACGCCTGTCTGCTCATACAGACTTGCCTCCAAGATATCAAACATGTCACCTTAGGGTTCAGATGACATTAAAAAACCAAGGGAGAGGAAATCTGGCTCTTCTGGTGTAGATATGTGACCCCCTGCAGTGGGGGGGGGCAGTTTTGTGCTAACAGACAAAGATGCAAGAAATATACTTTCTTATTAGGCTTAATATACCACAGACAATAAATTTAAGTGCAATACAATTAACATAGACTAAAACAATAATTTGTATTCAAATAGCTATTGAATTCCAAAAAGACCAAGAAACAGAATGTTACATCTAGAAGGACCTGAGACTATTTTTTCAATTTTACCCCCACAAGGTAGGAGGGGCATGTTGTAATGTACTCCAGCTTTTGCAAACCTCCCATAATACACATGAGTAGGTACACACACACACACACACACACACACACACACACAGAGAGACATGGAATGGCTTCTGCTATTGTCTCCATTGCCTCCTGTGGTCTTAGCAGCAGAGGGGACCCCTTCTAGCCCTGCATAGAGCCTCCCCACTTCCCCAAAAGCTTTTCCCACTTGACAGTCCCTTGGAAACAGACAGACGTTTTCTTCTTTTAATATCCAACATTTTCTCTACCATTTTGGGGGGCAAGGGCACATGATCACCCACAAGTTTCTCCCTTTAAAAAGCAAAACAAAACAAACCAATGTAAACCATTTACTTGGCCTCCCACTGCCCTGGAGGCATGTTTGCCATCTCATGGTTGTGCTGATTTCCTGTGGTCTCTGTAGCAGAGCAAACACACACACACACACACACGCCTTAAGCAGCATTTTTTATTTATATTTTTATTTAATTTTATTTAATTTATTCATTGGATAGAGACAGAGAGAAATTGTGAAGGAAGGCGGAGTTAGAAAGAGAGAAGGGGGGGTCGGGCGGTAGTGCAGCAGGTGAGGCACACGTGCCACAAAGCGCAAGGATCGGCATAAGGATCCCAGTTCAAGCCCCCGGCTCCCCACCTGTAAGGGAGTTGCTTCGCAGGTGGTGAAGCAAGTCTTCAAGTGTCTATCTTTCTCTCCCCCTCTCTGTCTTCCCCTCCTCTCTCCATTTCTCTCTGTCCTATCCAACAATGAATGACATCAACAACAACAATAATAACCACAACAAGGGTATAACAAGGGCAACAAAAGAGGGGGGAGAAAGAAAGGCAGAGAGACACCTGCAGCACTACTTTACCTCTTGTGAAGCTTCCCCCCTGCAAGTGGGGGCCAGGGGTTTGAACCCAGGCCCTTGTGAATTGCAGCATGTGCACCCAATCAAGTGTACCACCACCATATCCCAAGCAGCAGGCATTTAGAATTTCCTAGTTTAGATTTTGTATTTTTTCCAGAAGGAAGGAGTCTGCAGTCCACAGCGCAACACTAAGGTGCATGATGGGGACAGGAAGGTGTTCACTAATTTGGACAGCCATGAGATGGTGCAGTCCTTGGCAAAAGCAGTGTTGAGAGCAATGAGGGGACAGGAGGGGCACAGGCTGCAGAGTTTTACCCCCAGGACTTCAGAATTTCACCTTCCTTGGAACCAGTAGTTGCAGGTATGTTCAAGTTAAGGCGAGGCCTTTGGGGTAGGCCCTGATTGATACGACTGGTGTCTTTGTAAAAATGGGGCATTTGGACACAGGCATACACACGTGGGAGATGCCATGTGAAGACAAACACAAAGATCAGGCTGATACTCCTACCAGACAAGGATCGCCACAGATCACCAGCAAGTTGCCAGGGGGAGAGGCTTGGGACCAGCCCTGCTGACACCTTGATCCCAGATTGTGGCTTCTACCATCCCTGGTAGATTTCTCTGGCCCAAGCATCTCTTCTGACTTCCAGATCTGGCCATCACCACTTCCTGCTCCCCAGTTGTCCCTAACTCCAAAGTCACCCAGATACCCAACCAGATCCACCCTTCCCTCCTCCAAAGGTCACCTAGGTCTTCTTGCCCCCACTCTGCCTCCCAAAACCTTGCCTCATCATTCAACCACCTCTCACTTAGTAAAGAAATTGATCAATATCCTTTACTATGTCCCTTCTTCACTGTATACCAATCCCCGAAGTCCATCTGGGTCTCCTGGAGTCAGAACGATCTTTAAAGGGGGTCAGGCGGTAGCGCAGCAGGTTAAGCGCAGGTGGCACAAAGCGCAAGGACCAGCGTAAGGATCCCAGTTCAAGCCCCCGGCTCCCCACATTCAGGGGAGTCGCTTCACAGGTGATGAAGCAGGTCTGCAGGTGTCTATCTTTCTCTTCCCCTCTCTGTCTTCCCCTCCTCTCTCCATTTCTCTCTGTCCTATCCAACAACAATGACATCGACATCAATAACAACAACAATAAAAAAAAAACAAGGGCAACAAAAGGGAATAAATAAATATTAAAAAAAGAACGATCTTTAAAGTTAATTCTCTCCCTTAGACCTCTATAGTCACTCTACTTACTTCCTTAAGTTCTAGTTTCCTGGTGGCCTTCTACACTGAATTCTTCTCACTACCCTCCTCCTCCTTCTCCTTCTCCTCATTCTTCTTCTTTTCCTCCACATCATGCTTCCTGGTGTGTGTCCAGTGTGAGCTTTCTCAGACACCCAACTGTAATGTTGAGAATTGTCCATTGTCTTCAGGATCAAGCCCAAACTCCTTGATGTAAGATGTGATACTCCTTATAACCTGTTTGTATCTCCTGCTTCCTCTCCTTCCCTGCTTCTATGACATAAGCTGTTCTAACCTTACTGACACATCAGATCTCTGAACGGGCCATTTACTCTTTGCACTGGCTGTTCCCTCTGTCTTCAGCACTCTTCCATCAACTTCAGACTGTTGCATCTTTCTGACTATAATTTCTCTCACAGATCTGACATTGGGGAGGCGGCTGGCTGGGAGATGCAAGGCTCCAGGTATGCTCCCCAACACAGTGCTCTCTGGTGTGCTTTCTCATTCTCTATCTCTCTCATAAAATAGCTAATTTTTTTCTTACCTCCAGGGTTATCACTGGGGCTCAGTGCCTGCACTATGAATCCACTGCTCCTGGAGGCCATTTGTTCCCTTTTTGTTGCCCTTGTTTGTTGTCATTGTTGTTATTATTGTTGTTGTTATTGCTGTCACTGTTGTTGGATAGGACAAAGAGAAATTGAGAGAGGAGGGAAAGTCAGAGAGGGGGAGAGAAAGATAGAAGACACCTGCTTCACTGCTTGTGAAGTGACCCCCTGCCGGTGGGGAGCCAGGGGCTCGAACTGGGATCTTTGTGCCAGTCTTTGCACTTCGCGCCATGTGCACTTAACCCACTGCACTGCACCACTGCCCGGCCCCCAACCAGATCTTTTTTATAAAATGCTCTAATTAGAAGTCCTCCTGAGGGGGTGGGGAAGTGTTGGGCGGTGCACACGGGGTAAAGTGCACACAGTACGAAGTACAAGTATCCCAGTTCCAGCCCTCAGCTCCCTACCTGCATAGGATCAATTCACAAGCGATAAAGCAGGTCTGCAGGTGTCTCTATGTCTCTCTCCCTATCTCCCCACCCTCTCTCCATTTCTCTCTGTACTATCCAATTAGAAAGAAAAAAATGGCCTCCAGGAGCAGTGTATTCATAGTGCAGACTCTGAGCCCCAGTGATAACCCTAGAGGCAAAAAAAAGAAGGAAAGAAAGACATCCTTCTGGGAGATCTTTTTGAGTCCTCCAGAGTGGCCTAGGTCTTTAGCCTTCCCATCTTCTATAGTAGCTTGTATGTTCCGGACTCATAAATCAGCCATGATGTTCAGCTTAAAATGCCTAGTGCCATCTCTACTGACACATTCACCGCTTCGATAAATGTTTGAAAATCCAGTGGGTTTTCTAAAGAAGTTCAAGGTGCAGAAAATTGCCTAATGCCCAACAATGAGGAATGGGTGGAACTGAGATTCAGTCTTGCTGTTGTTTCATATATTTATTTATTTATCTAGTGGGGACCAAGGGCAGTGTCTTATACATGGAGTCCACATCCTCCATCACTATCTACATCCATGGCTACATTTAAGGTGCTTCTCTCCAAACCAGTAGGCAGCCTCAGTGCAGTGCAAGAACAGTCAGGATCACTTGGGGGGGGGGGGGAAGACTGCTTAAGTCTGGAGCTTCACATGTCTCTCTAAACCTGAATGAATCTGGATTTCAATGTTTCCTTGGTGATTCTCATGAGCAAAGTTTGAGAATCTGTGTCCTGGGCCCTTCTCCAAGGTCAAGTCTGTTGCTATCTATTGGTGACAATGGAGGAGAACTGAGCTCCAGTTTCCTTTGAAAAGCAAACACTCCTGAAGCTTTTCCCTTTAAGGATCCCTCACTAGGATGCAAATTACATCTGCAGAATAGACAGAGTTAGCAGGAAGGAAGCAAGGGATTTAGGAGGAAGCAAAGCTGCCCTGTGTGGTAGGAAGTGGCAGGGAGAGGATGCTGTCAGTCAACACACACAAATAGAACTCTAAGAGAAGATGCCTTTCAACAGGCGAGATGGCACAATGGTTATGCAAAAAGACTCATGCCTGAGGCTCCCAAGTCCCAGGTTCAATCCCTAGCACCATCATAAGCCAGAGCTGAGAAGTGCTCTGGTTAAAAAACAAACAAAAATTACAGGTATTTACACCTTAAAAAAGAAGGCAAAATCATAGAAAAGGTACCTATCTTATTTGTTTTATTCACAGACTTTGACACACATCAGGATCACCTGGAGAGTTTAAGATGCAGCTACCGGGGCCCCATCCCCAGGGTTTCTGATTGTGCAGGTCTGGCAGTGGCACTCAAGAAGTGGCATCCCTAACAAGCTCCCAGATGCTGCTGCTACTGCTGGTCCAGGGACCATGCTTTGAGAGCCACCTGAGCTCTTACCACTTCTGTATTCATAGCAGTTATCTATTCTGCAATGTCATGAAGACAGAGACTATCATCCTGCATTTCTTCTTACGTTGTCTATAGCTCTTGTTACATTTCAGATTGGAACATGAATAACACTCCCATTTCTACCTTGAATAGAACCCAGTTGACTTCCAAACTTTCCACACCAGGTTCTCACAGAGCATCCCTGTGCCTGTGTATTTGTGCACAGGGGCTCTCTGACTATCTGAAGACAGTCATCCTTTCCTATCTGTCTTCTTACCTACAGCCACCTCTACTGCCATTGTTCAATCACTGTCTCCATGAGTCATTTTTAAGCTTATTAAGCTCTTTGTTCCTATAGTGTCTCAAGCTGGTTACAATAAACCATGGAGGGTCTGAATCGCTCAGAATACAACCTCTTGAATTGGATATACTTTCAATGTAGATTATACTTAAAAAAAAAAGAGAGAGAAAATATTTCACACCTTTAGTCATGCGGGCTAACACCAGAATTTTTCTTTCTTTCCTTCTGATATGAACTTGTATTCACTCAGGTCTTTTCCAGCTGTACTTCACTAGTTGAATTTTTTTTTTTTTTTTAATGAGAAAGATAGGAGGAGAGAGAGAAAGAACCAGACATCACATGTGCTGCCAGGGATTGAACTCAGGACCTCATGCTTGACAGTCTGGTCCCTTAACCACCTCCCAGACCACACTAGTTGACTTTTTAACTTAAAGGCTACTTTTAACATTTAATCCTCTTAAATGTAATTCTGCTGGGTTTTGCCCATTATTATAGATTAACTCATACCTCACTTATGAGGTATGATAAGAGAATGACAGTTCTCCAATATGCACTTACCATTTTACAACCTTGCCTGGGGTCTTTACTCATATTTTATTCAATCTGTGTAGTCACTAGTAAGTAACACTGTGTTCTGCACCCTCCACATTCCTGGCCATCCTATATCTCAACATTTCTGAGGCAACCCTAATCTCAATAATCTTTTTAAAAATATTTATTCATTGGATACAGACAGAGAGATATCAAGAGGGAAAAAGAAGATAGAGAAACACCTGCAGCACTGCTTCACTGCTCAGGAAGCTTTCCCCCTGCAGGTGGGGACTGGGGCTTAAACCTGGGTCCTCGCACATGGTAGTAGGTGCTCTCAACCAAGTACACCACTGACTGACCCCGGTTTCAAATAGTCTGTCTATGGTTATAGGTCCATTGCCAAATCATGAGTCTCATATGAGGTTCAGAAAATCTTAATATAGAAAACGAGTCTTTTATCCAGGTACTTGCTCTCTAAGATAACAGGAGACAATTATTTTGTGGGCTTAAACCAAGGAAGGGAGCTAGAAAAAGAAGCACAGGGGACCAGGTGGTGGTTTGACCTATAGAATGAAATTTAACTGGAGAGGACCCGGGTTTGAGCTCCTGGGCACAGAGGAGTACCTGCAGTGGGGGCAGTTTCATGAATGGCTGAATGGTAGAGCTGTGCTGCAGTGTCTCTAAGTCTTTCTCACTTTCTGTCTAAAAGTAGGGCGGGGGGAACAGACTGCCAGAAGCAATGGAGTTGTACAGGCACAGAGACTCAGTGATAAACCTAGTGGCAAATTAAAAAAGAAATTTAAAGGAACCAGAATAAGTTGAAAGATTATAGTCATTAATTCAAATCAAGGACAAAAGATAATGCAATTGTGATTCAATTTTCCCCAAAGTGAAGTTTGCTTATTACAATGATTGGTCCACCCGAGTACCAGGATTCCTCACGGATTTAGCAATCTACTTAGTGGCTCTGCATATTTTGAAGATGCTTTTATTTGTACTCCCTCCTGGAGCATGCCACAATACTGCTGTCTTTGAGAAATACAAATAAGACAGGTTTCTCTGGGGTCAAGAATTAATGTAAATAAAATGTTGACTAGAAAAGGCAAAACCTGACAGCTGGGAAGGCTTTAGAGGGGCTGGGGGCTTCAAATAATGGCAGGAAGAAGAAAGGGGTCCACCAGCTCAGGGGACCCTGAAGGGAAAGAAGAGCAGGGGAGTTGCTGTGTCTCTTCCATCCAGACGTTTCACAACGTGACACTCGGGGTAAGAAAATTGCGTTGCGAGAGCTGTGTGTCGTTATCTGCTTCTTCAAGAGGGACACACGTAGACAGGAATGACCTCTTCCCACGCTAACTTTCAAGCAGCACAGCTAAATTCCTACAGCATGGGGAGGAGAGCGAGCCTGCTCCCACTGCGCTTAGTGAAAATGGAGAAAATCCCTGATTGCAAGACCTTCTCGTGGCTTAAACCGAAAGTAAAAAGGGACTTCTAAAATCGCACATCGCTCTTGACCTTACCTATGATTAATGACTAATGTACATCGAAGAGAAGCGGAGGAATGAAGGACCGCCACGCGGTACCGGAGAGGAACCTGGGGAGTGAGGGCCCGAGCAGCCGGCACAGCTGCTTGCGCGGTGGGGGCGGGTGCCCACGCTCGGGCCAGGGTGGGAGGGGGAGGTTTGTTTCCCCGGGGAGCCAGCCGTCTGCAAGCGAGGCTTGTTTGGTGGCTCGTAGCAGGGCGTTCTCCGGGGACCGGCAGTGCAAAGGGGTGGGGGGCTAGCAGGGATTCTGCTATCGGGAGGCTCCGGGGCCTGGATCAGCGCGTGCACGCGTGTGTGCACGGTGGCGAGAAGCAGAGCGTGTGCACGACACGGGCAGGACGTGCGCCAGTGCGGGTGCCGCTGCGTAAAGGGCCAGCGCCGCCGGATAAAAATACCGCAGAAGACTGGGAGCCAGGCGCCGACGAGCACCAGCTGGGGGAACCTGGCGGACTTGCAGGGCCAGGTTCACGCCCCTTTGCCCAGCGTGCTAACGCTGAGCCACAGCATACTCAAGACACGAAGGAAGCCGCGCAGGTCTCCACGCAGCCGGGGAGAAGAGTGAGCCCCTGGGACCAGCACACGCCAAGGAAAGCAGGTACACAGACAAACAAGCAGAACGAGCACTGGCAAACTCTCACCCTGGCGCGCTCCCCGCGCAGTATAGAGAACTACCGCGCGGGGTGGGTATTAAGGGGTATGGAGAGGGCGTGGCCAGTTACCGACGAGCCAATGGGCCCGGGAGGGGCGTGCGGGGGCGGTACCAGATGCCGAGCGCCTATTGGTCAGCCAGCCCTCCAGTATGCAGATGTATGAGGTCACGTGTCAGGGGCCGGGACCACTTCCTGTTGGAGGCCTGCGCGGGGCGGGGAAGGGGGCGCAAGCGCCCCGTCTGGCTGGAGCGGGGGGAGGGGGGTTCTTGTCAGTTAGAGCAACAAGATGGCCGCGGTGGCAGCTCCGCACCTCAGCGCGACGGCCCGGGGAGTCGCAGCCACCCCTGCCGACCCTGCCGTCCCACAGTCCTGAGCGCCGCCCCGGCCAAACCGCCGCCCCTGACCGGGCCGTCCCAACGGCCGCCGCGCTCCTGCCGTCGCCGTCGCGGGCCCGCCCGAGTCGGAGGCGGAGGGAGCGGAGCCGGCCGAACGCCCAGCGCAGCCGCCGCAGCCGTCACCGCTCGGGAGTCCGGGCCGCGCCGCAGCAGCCGTCCCGCCCGCGGGCGCTAGAAGGAGGGCGCGTCGCGGCGTCGCCGGGGCCGGACCTGGACCTGCCGGGACGCGCCGCCGCCCACCCGCCTGCGCCGCCGCCGCCGCCGCCGCCGCCTGCTCCGGGACCTGAGCCCGCGGCGCCGGCGCTGAGCGGGCCCCCGCCGTCCGAGCGCCCCGCAGGCCCCGGGTCAGCCGTTCGAGCTGTCGTGGTCGTCGCCGCCGCCGCTAGGCCAGCGCCGCGGGAGCCCCGCCGAGGAGCCGCCGCCGCGGCCGCCGGGGACGGAGCCCAGGTGAGCGCGGGCCGCGCCGGGCCTCCGATCCGCGCCGCTCGGCCGAGCGTCCGCGGCCCCTTTGTTCGGCCGGGCCGGGAGCGCGAGGGTCCCCGGCGACCCCCCCCTCGGGCGGGGAGGGATGATGCTGCGGCGCGGGGAGCCGTGCTGGCTGCGCCGGGGAGCGCCGGCGGCCGCTGTCGGCTGTGCGGGAGCGGCGACGAGCGGGAAGCGGGGGGCTCGGGGCCGTGCCGGTCGTGCGTGCGTGCGCGTGTTTTTGTTCCACTGTCTGCGGGTCTCGGCTCCGACTTCTTCCGGGGGAGCTTGCATCCCTCCCCGAGCCTCGGCTGGCGTGTCTCGCGGCAGGCACGCACGAGCCCCGAAGGGTCTGGCCGCGGCCGAGCTGAGCCCCGAGCGTGCTCCGAGGTCGCGGGCTGCGGGCTGGGCCAGGTGCGCGGCCGCGGGGCCACGCGTGGGAGGCGCGCGACCGCACATCTGCCGGTCACCCGGCGCCTCGCTGCCACCCCTGCTCGGCGCGAGGCACCTCATGGATGAGACTTAATCGATTGAGTCCTGGCCGGCAAAAAAAAAAAAAAAGAAAAGAAAAGAAAAGAAAGGAAAAAAGTGCGCACAGACGGAAGCCCCGGGCGGCCTTTGCGCGCCGAGCCGGCGGAGGATGGTTGCTGGAGCTCCGGGATCCCGGGCGAAGACGGAGGGTCGCCGCCTGGCCGCGGCGGGGGGCGGGCGAGCAGGGGCCCCCGGGCTTGGGCACCTCTTGCTTTTTCAGGCTCTCGCCGGCCTTGGTGGTTTCCGCACCAAACGAGTGGGATTGTCTCAGACATTGGCCTCGGCCAGAACACACCTCCATTTGAGCGGTCGGCTGGGTTCTCCCCACGGCATCGGCGGCAGGTTCTGAACTCAAAATGGTGCTCTGTGTAGCTAGACATCCAACTTCAGCCGCTTTAACTGAGTCGCGAGCTGGAAGCGCCGGGCCGGTTTCATCCTGTGTGTTGCCGGAGGTTCGGGGTTTTCTCCTGCATCCCCTGGTCGTCCGATGGATGCGCCGCTGCCAGTGTTGTGGTCAGTTGGTGATGGTCACGGCTGTGGGGTCTGCCAGGGTTCCGAACGTCATTGGCCTCCGCGAATGCAAGTTATTTCCGACCTTTAGAATCGAGCAGCTTTGTGGTTGAGCAGAAACACTGGACGGATTGAACGACGAGTGTTTGAAGAGGACCGTGGTGGCCAGTTTGAAACGTGCAGGAGATGTGCTGAGAATTACCTGCCTGGTTCTCAGACTTCCTGCATCCTGCGTGAAAGAATAAAGGATGAACTTGGTTGGCAGAGGGCGCCTTGGAGAAATGCACATCATTTCAGAGCCTCAGAGGTAGTGAAGGACTTTGGACACTTTGACTGTGGCTCCCCTACGAAGCTTTGTTGGAGAACATGCTGCTAAATAAGATGTAGAATCATTACCTGAGTTAGTGCTGTTGCTGGTGTTTACAGAAAATAATGGCTGAGTACTTGTCACCTATTGCTGAAAAGGTTCCTTCTTAGAGAAAGTTTTTAATATTTGCACTTTTTTAAAAAAATATTTATTTGCTTCCTTTTTGTTGCCCTTGTTTTTATTGTCGTAGTTATTATTGTTGTTATTGATGTCGTCGTTGTTGGATAGGACAGAGAGAAATGGAGAGAGGAGGGGCAGACAGAGAGGGGGAGAGAAAGACAGACACCTGCAGACCTGCTTCACCGCCTGTGAAGCGACTCCCCTACTGGTGGGGAGCCGGGGCCTCGAACCAGGATCTTCATGCTGGTCCTTGCGCTTTGCACCACGTCGCATAACCCACTGTGCTACCGCCCGACTTCCTGATATTTGTTCTTTTAAGAGAAGTTCCTAGTATTTTTTTTTTTTTTTTGCTAACATGGAGAAATTGACAGGTCAGAAAATAGTAATAGCAAAATTAGTGGTTAAAATAAAATATGCTTAGGTGACATAGAATGATTTATTTCTCCAGCTAGCGTTTCCATGAGCAGCAGAATATATCTGCAGCATCCCAGCATAAATATTTTTATATGTTCAGTCTAGATTTCAAAGCCAGATCCGGTGTCTTTCATGCTTCTTGTCCAAACCAGAGACTTTATTGACTGGATTCTTCTGTTTTAAGGCATGAAGTTAAAAAAGGTTGACACACTGTCATAAGGCTTAATCTTAACTATTCAGATATTTCCGTAATAAAAAATTTCCTTACATTTTTCTATTATTCTCTCTTTTTTTGTAAGTGGCTGGTATTTACACCTATTTGGCTCAGAAATTTTGAAATAGTTGCATTGGAGTGCTGATTATAAAGGAAGGTAGAGTGAACTGTTTCATTTGACTTAAAAAAAATAAACCTTCGGGTGTGAAAGAAGGTAGGGGAAACTTTTAAGTTATAGTACTTCTCACCACCAACAGCTTCTTGTTCAACACCCAGTTTAACCAAGATCTGTGCTGTTCTGTACCCCATCATCTGGAGCACTTCCAAAATCAAGCTGGAGCCGGAGGTAGGGATAGAGTGGGACAGTCCTTTTCCTTAATGAAAAAACTTTCAGTTGAAAAGAAATGAAGAGAAAACTCTTGACAGTACAGAGTAGAGGTGATTGCATTACTTTCCCTGCTCCAGGTGAGAGCCATGGGATCCTTAATGTAAACTTAATCTTGCTGAATTTACGAGAGATGCTAATTTAAAAAAAGTTTCTAGGGAAAATTAGTCGATTAACCCTTTATTTGATTTGCGTATACAGCTTGCCTTTAGTCTGACTTTGCTAGCAACATTTTATGGCAAAAGAGTCACTTAAAGGCTTTAAGTCTTTTTGACCCTCCCCAGCAGGAATTAAATACTAGATTTCATGTTTATGTTTTAGATAACTGCTCACCACTCACTTAGAGATTATTGTGCATAAGTGATAGCTCCTAAAATTTTATAAGAAAATAGATTGGACAGAGAAGTCTGAGACTTTCCACATAATGGAATAGCTTATGAGATTATTAAGATTTGGGGTGGAAAAAACAAAGGTTGCTTAGAGCTACTGAAGCCTACGGGCAAAGAAAGCATGAGAAATGAAAGGTGACTTGGATGGGTTTGTAGAAGATGCTGTAAGCAAGAGGACAGGTTGGAAGCAGGAGGTGGAAACAGTACATGGAAGGTCCTAAGTGAATGAGAAAACAAAATAAAAGGGGGTAAATGTTTTTACTTTGCTCTTTTATATTGAAGTTGCATTTGCTTCTTACTCATAATTTTGAGAGTCAAATATGTCCTTTGCCTTTCATTCCAGCTTAATTTCAGAGGGTCTTCTGATGTATAGATGTTCTATACAGATTTTCTTTTTGAAAGAGTATTGGTGGTATGATTTGTACAGTAACTGGTTTTTATAGTGAGAGTGACTGTATTTTAGTTGTATAGTTAAGGAACTTAAGAACTAATTGTTTTGTTTGAAGGTGTCATAAATTTAAGATAGAGAGGGAGTCGGGCTGTAGCGCAGAGGGTTAAGCGCAGGTGGCGCAAAGCACAAGGACCGGCATAAGGATCCCGGTTCGAACCCCGGCTCCCCACCTGCAGGGGAGTCGCTTCACAGGCGGTGAAGCAGGTCTGCAGGTGTCTGTCTTTCTCTCCCCCTCTCTGTCTTCCCCATCTCTCTCCATTTCTCTCTGTCCTATCCAACAATGACAACAACAATAATAACTACAACAATAAAACAACAAGGGCAACAAAAGGGAATAAAATAAAATAAATATTAAGAAAAAAATTTTAAGATAGAGAGCAGAATATCAAATGAGAGCCACCATTTTTCGCAGGTAGACTTTGTAGATATTCTTGTCTTAGGCCAATCTAGTCAGACTACCTAAACTTAACCTTTAAAAAATGGCATTCATTTAAGCGCAGGTGGCGCAAAACACAAGAACAGCATAAGGATCCTGGTTCAAGCCCCCGGCTCCCCACCTGCAGGAGAGTCGCTTCACAGGCGGTGAAGCAGGTCTGCAGGTGTCTGTCTTTCTCTCCCCCTCTGTCTTCCCCTCCTCTCTCCTTTTCTGTCCTATCCAACAACAACATCAATAATAACAATAATAACTACAATAATAAAACAACAAGGGCAACAAATGGAAAAATTAAATTTATTTTAAAAAATGGCATTCGTGAGGAGAACATTCCTTATTTTGCAAAATGATTCTTTTAAGTAGAGTTTAGTGCAATAAATATTAGATATACAGCTAATATTAGTTTTTCAGGAGTACAATTACTTAAAAAAATACAAAGGTTACTGTGTGGAAATTGTATGTGTGACGTTAAAACCAAGATATAGATCATCCCCCAGTGAACTCATTTTGTGTAGCTTGACTATAATACTCTATACTGACACATGATAATAGCTATTGACAAATCATATATTTGAACTCGAATATTTAATGAAAGTTAAAAGATACATTTAAAAATTCTGCATCTGGGTGGGGTATGACATGGTTTAAACATGTTAAGTACCGAAAATGTATACCTTCTGTGCCCTCTTTGGAGTTTTACGAAACATGAATTCTTTTTTGGCCACAGATGCTTTCAGAGCCTGAAGAAGCCATTGCAAGGATGGAGAGCTATTTGTTAAAAATCCGTTCTTTCTCCTTAGTTCTCAAAAGACTATAGAGCTGTGTGCAGAGCTAGACAATCTGGGCACCCAGCCATAGAACATCTCGGCTGCAGCAGATAGTTGTTCGCACCCTCCTGAGCCCTTGACGGCTGTAAACCGTAACAGAAGGAGTGGTCTCGAGAAAGCAGCAGTCACTGCTAGTTTGAACTCTTGAATATTCTGCACCATTCTCTGAGTTTCAGTTATTTGGGGCATGGGTTTTCTATATAATAATGGCTAAGGATGGACAAATATGTAGGCTCTGAAATATTCCAGAGTTTGCTCTAGGAGATGATTAGCCATACTCTGTCCCATGAACCCCAGCCCCACCCATTACTTCTTTGCCACTCTGCCCAAAGACACAGGGTCACTGAGCCCAAAGAGCCCTCTCGGATCTCCCTTCCAGAGTCTGTGGGAAGATGGGTCTGTCATGACTGGAGTCCCGCCTTCCTTCCTCATAAACTTGCTTAACATTTTTGCATAAAAATATGAAAACAGAAAAGTGCACAATTACGTTCACCATTATTGTAAAATAAACTTGCAGCATTTTCTGACCTACATCAATTAGTATAAATCTAAGTGATTCCCTGGTAATTCTCTAGAAAACAAATACTGAAACAGCTCCTGTTTGTTTCTTTAGAGTCCCTGTTTTCCTTCCTTGGAGCATGTTAGAAGTTAATACCCTATTGTATTTCACAATGTCCTTTCATTAAAGGAGTAAACTGCAGGCCTCCAACACATGCTGTCGAGTCTGATTGTTCTCAGCACTTGGATAGCCCTTCTCCATGGACGGGCCTTTATGAACATGAAGGCTGGCCGGTGCCAATCACAAATTAACACCAAGGTGCTTATTGGAATTTGTGCTCTGTTGGATTTATTTTGTGTGTCCAATCTAGCTTATTAAGAATAAGGTCTCTTGCAGCTCAGATCAGTTGCTTGGGTTGATTCTGGCAAAGGTATTGTTTACTTTTTATTCCCAAAGATAATTTCTTTTTAATTACTCTTTTAATAAGCAAGGAAAACCTAAGTTAAAATAGCAACTGGGAATTAAAATCAGATCTGAAATTGGGAAATGGCTGTATAGGCACATCTTATCACCTCTTCAACCATTCGTGCTGTGAAAAGATATTAACAACAGAGTTGTGCAGAAATTACAAGGAGAGTTGCGTGTGCAGAATTACTCCTTTGATTGCATTCTGCTTCTTCACATTATATATGAAACGTGAAATGCCTAAGGGGAGGGAAAAGAGTGAATAGGAAGGGAAGTTCATAGGCTTTGTTCTTCAGGAGTCTAATGTTTTAAAGAAAGCTTCTTGGCCAGGGAGATGAGGAAAGAAGGTGATGGCCATGTGGAAATAAATATGTAAGTGTCTGGGGACACTGGAGGATTTTGTGAGGGTGGGGGTAGGAGTAGTTAGAAAGTTTTCTCTTGGGAGCGTAGCAGGTTAAACGCAGGTGGCGCAAAGCGCAAGGACCGGCTCAAGGATCCTGGTTCAAGCCTCTGGCTCCCCACCTGCAGGGAAGTAGCTTCACAAGCGGTGAAGCTGGTCTGCGCGGTGAAGCTGGTCTGCAGGTATCTTTCTCTCTCACAAGCGGTGCAGCTGGTCTGCAGGTGTCTTTCTCTCTCACAAGCGGTGAAGCTGGTCTGCGCGGTGCAGCTGGTCTGCAGGTGTCTTTCTCTCTCACAAGCGGTGCAGCTGGTCTGCAGGTGTCTTTCTCTCCCTCTCTCCATTTCTCTCTGTCCTATCCAACAGTGATGGCATCAACAATAATAACTACAGTAATAAAACAACAAGGGCAACAAAAGAGAATAAATAAATTTAAAAAAAAAAATCTTTCTCGGGAGTCAGGCGGTAGCGCAGCGGGTTAAGCACAGGTGGCACAAAGCACAAGGACCAGCGGAAGGATCCCGGTTCGAGCCCCCGGCTCCCCACCTGCAGGGGAGTCCCTTTACAGGCGGTGAAGCAGGTCTGCAGGTGTCTGTCTTTCTCTCCCCCTCTCTGTCTTGCCCTCCTCTCTCCATTTCTCTCTGTCCTATCCAACAACGATGACATCAATAATAACTACAACAACAAAACAACAAGGGCAACAAAAGGAATAAATAAATAAATAAATAAATTTTAAAAATCTTTCTCTTGGGCAACCTGCTCACCATTAAAAAAAAATTCACATATGTGCAACAAATATTTGAGCATTTCCTCTGACAGTGTGCCAAAGACATGGAATCACCTTAGTTAATTCTCACATTCTCATCATGATTGGTTTTTTTTTTAATTTTTTATTTATAAAAAGGAAACATTAACAAAACCATAGGATAAGAGAAGTAAAACTCCACACAATTCCCACCACCAGATCTCCGTATCCCATCCCCTCCCCTGATAGCTTTCCTATTCTTTAACCCTCTGGGAGTATGAACCCAAGATCATTGTAGGATGCAGAAGGTTGAAGGTCTGGCTTCTGTAATTGCTTCCCCACTGAACATGGGCGTTGACAGGTTGATCCATACTCCCAGCCTGTCTCTCTCTTTCCCTAGTAGGGTGGGGCTCTGGGGAAGTGGAGCTCCAGGACACATTGGTGGGGTTGTCTGTCCTGGGAAGTGTGGTTGGTCATCCTAGCATCAGAGAATCCTAGGTCACAAGCTGCTCAGCTTGTTGGAGCTCACGCCAGCCACTGTCTCCAAATTGCCATCCAGTGATTGGTTTTTGATTCCCATTTTACAGATGATAAAAGAGAGGTCAGAAAAAAGTAGTGTCTCTAAGATTCTGTAGTTTATTGCAGGAAGTGCCCGAATTTATACTCAGCCCTCACACCTGGATAAATAGTTTGGAATATGTATATAACATCAGGAAATGAACCTAGGGCCTCACACCTGTGTGTTATCTCTGAGTAGCCTCCTCACCCAATTGTTAATATTTTTGAGAGAGAGAGGAAAGACACGACAGTACCACTTCATCCATGGAGTTGCCCTATAATTTCCTTGCATTCTCCTGTGGTGCTAGGGCTTAAAACCAGGGTCTTGTGCAAAATGTGTGCTCGGTCAAGTGAGTTATCTCCTGAATAGCTTTTTAATTAGTCTCTTTTTCTCTTGTCTGTGTCCCACTGATCTGTCTGCTAATATTCACCAAGTGCTTTCTGGTCATTTTTTATGTATTATCGTTTCCTCAAGGCAGTTTGTCAGGTAGGTACTATGATTATGTTCATTTTCTATATGGCAAAGCTGAAGTTAAACATTCAGTAATTTGCCCAAAGTGTGTTGGAGTCTGAGCTCATTATTACCTGATTGTGCTGCCTTTGAAAACCTAAGTAAAATCACATCCTTCCTTTATTCCACAAACCCTGAATGCATCTGTATGCTGAGATGGCAAAAAAAATACATCTGTGTGCTCTGGTCACACACAGCTCAATGTCTCCCTTTCGTCTGAAGTTGTCCTGCTAGTGAGAGAAAGATACCAGGCAAGTAAATAAACTCCCCAAACCAACATAGTTGAAATAGCAATTAAATGTTGTGAGGCTCCTAAGTTAACAGTAATGGTTACTTACTATGATAAGTAGCATGGTTATATGTAATTATATGGTCCTATAACCATATCTTCCTCCCTCTTTTGAGATGCATTTTCACATACCACATTCTTGGGGAAACCTAGCAGCAAAAGAATTCCTTTATTAGATCTGTCTTTCCCCAACTTATGTGACCACCAAACTCTGTTTTCTCTTAATAGCATTCCTGGCAGTCAGTGAGATGGTCTTTAGCTCAGAGTGTGTGGAAGCAGAATGCACAGTCATCTAGAAAAGGGAGAGGGCACTGGGTTGAAGTGGTCGGGCAGGGCATCATTTGAAGCGGTCCTGGAAGGTTGATGTTTGGCTAGATGGAAGGGCTGTTCCTACTAGGAGATAAATTAGCGAACCATGTTTGGGGAACATTTTGGAACATGCCTAACATAACATCTGTGAGTCAATATTTTTGTTGAATAAATGAGCACGAAGGCCTAGTTATAAATGCAGGTTTTATGTTGGCACTAAGGCTTAGAAGGGAGTTAGATAGATAGACCCTCCATTCTTTGGCTGATTGGCTTGTTGACGGGCGTGGCATGAGCCAAGAGAGTGAAAACAACCCTTGAATCAGGATACAGTAGATCGTTGGAGAGAGAATCAAGTGTGAAAATCATGACTCTTTTTCTTTGTGTGTGTAAGGTGTTGAGAGCTTGGGCATGCATGAGGAGGGTAGGGTTAAGCTGAAAGGTCTTAGGAACAATCTGCAGAGCTCAACAATGCAGTATGATTGGTGTAGGCTGCTGGGAGCAGTCAGTCCTAAGAGGGCAGACATAGTACTCTACTCCTCCTGGAATGTGCCATAGAAACTTCAAAGTAGGGAGTCGGGTGGTAGCGCAACAGGTTAAGTGCAAAGCTCAAGGACTGGCGTTAAAGATCCTGGTTCGAGCACCCGGCTCCCCACCTGCAGGGGAGTCGCTTCACAGCTTCTCTCCCCCTCTCTGTCTTCCCTACCTCTCTCCATTTTCTGTGTCCTATCCAACAATGACAACATCAATAACAACAACAATAATAAAAAAGGGCAACAAAATGGAATAAATAATAATAATAATAATAAAGAGATTATTTTTTAAAAAAAACTTCGAAGTAGGTAAGTTTTAAAAAAGTTAAATTGTTTGACTAAATGCATAGTGAGACATCTTTAATTGCTGATGGAGAATGATGACATATAAGACAACAGTTTTAGGAGCATTTATTGTATGAGGTTCTTGGGTAGCCGTTGGATTCACAGCATAAACTCCAGTTTGTAATGAGCCATGTAATAATAGGGCTATACTGTTAATTACCGTTAATACTCTCAATGAAATAGAATTTTTTTAGTACCATACCCATTAAGAAATCCTAACTCTGAGTTTATGTAACAGTCTCTGATATTTAGTAAACATTTTGGATATGGAACATTGACAGAAGTGAAGGGGTAAAGTAAGTAAATGGGAGATTAAATTAGAGCATAAATATGAGTGCTGTTAGTACTAGGCTGTAGAAGACACTAGGACTTTGTGAAGATTAGATAAATTCAGTGCCTCAAACTTAGTAATAGTAGATTCTTTATTTAACAAAGGAACACAAAACAGAATTAATTTACAGGAAAAAAAAAACTATGGAGTGGGATATGGCAGCTTCAAGATGAACAGAAGAATGTATTTATCACATTGCACCTTTGTGTATAGATGCTATGCCCCTGTGTTTACTGATGACCATCACTTATTCTCCCTGCTTGTTTTATATTCTAAGTCTTGCATAAGCCCTTGCAGGGCTTGTTATGCAACCCCTTCATGATAACGTGTGTCTATGCTCCTGACTGCTCTGTTCCATCTTACTCAGATGTAAATAACGTTCATTTTCCTCAACCATGTGAAAGACCTTTGGGTTTCTATTTTTGATCTGTAACATCTGACCTTTTATCAACAACTAAAAAAAAAAAATTTTTTAATTGTTAATAACCTGTATCAACTTAGGTTCAGAGATCCAACTATTGGGTTGTTAGAAATGATGTATTTTTCTATGCTTTTATATGCAAAACTGCATGATGACTTTCAACAACCCCATAGCATCATTGTCAGCTCTAAGGATACATTAAGAGAAAACTGTTTTTGTTGTTATGTTTATAAGAGATGTTATATATGTTCATTTGTATTTGAAACACCCAATGACAAATTCATCCCCCCTGCCCCCACTGATTTCTGCATCTCAAATGCAGTGGGACCATGTCTGAGACAAACAGATCAGATAGATTTTTTTCCCCCTGTCATTGCAGCAGACTTCTTTTTTTTTTTTTTTTTTTTTTTTTTTTTTTGTTTAAAAGTTAGCATACTGAGGAATTTAAGCCTATTTAGAGGGATTATAGTTTTGATCAAAATTGTTGGATCAAAAGTGGGAGACTTCTGAAAATCTGTGTCACCTTGAAACCAGAATACTTTGCTTAATGAGGCAAGCTATGAGTAATCTGTGTTTCATATATGAGAGCTGCATATGAAGGGTTGGTAACTGTCTTTTATCTAATTCAAGACTTCCTGTTCAATCTCAGATCTCAGTTGGAAAGCAATTTCTCTTACTTGGCCCATTTTCCTTCTGCATTGTATTTTTCTACTAGTTCTTCAACTCAACAAGTTTGAAGGAATGGAATATTGTAAACCCATACAGACTTAAAATGAAAAGAGTCAGATACCTATTTTGAAATAAGCCTGCAATTTTCCATTTCATTATTTTTCTATCTTCTTCTAATTATACCTTCAGTCAGAAATTTTGGAGTTTCCCTTGATCTTTCCCTCCCACTCTTCTTAAACCATTCATAAAATAAGATAAGATTATTCTTTTTTTTTAATTTCTTTATTGGGGGATTAATGTTATATTCGACAGTAAGTACAATAGTTTGTACATAACATTTCTCAGTTTTCCACATAACAATACAACCCCCACATGGTCCTCTGTCATCCTTTTTGGACCTGTACTTCCCCATCCCCTCCCCTCATAGTCTTTTTTGTTTCATTTTTTTTTTTCTTTGTTGGAGAATTAATGTTTTACATTCAACAGTAAATACAATAGTTTGTACATGCATCACATTTCCCAGTTTTCCATATAACAATACAACCCCCACTAGGTCCTCTGTCACCCTTTTTGGACATGTACTCTCCACCCCACCCACCCCATAGTTTTTTACTTTGGTGCAACAATTCCACTTCAGGTTCTACTTGTGTTTTCTCTTTTGATCTTGTTTTTCAACTTCTGCCTGAGAGTGAGATCATCCCATATACGTCCTTCTGTTTCTGACTTATTTCACTTAAAATGATTTCTTCAAGCTCCATCCAAGATCGGCTGAAAACGGTGAAGTCACCATTTTTTACAGCTGAGTAGTATTCCATTGTGTATCTAGACCACAACTTGCTCAGCCACTCATCTGTTGTTGGACACCTGGGTTGCTTCCAGGTTTTGGCTATTACAAATTGTGCTGCCAAGAACATATGTGTACACAGATCTTTTTGGATGGGTGTGTTGGGTTCCTTAGGATCTATCCCCAGGAGAGGAATTGCAGGATCATAGGGTAGGTCCATTTCTAGCCTTCTGAGAGTTCTCCAGACTGTTCTCCAGAGAGGTTGGACCAATTGACATTCCCACCAGCAGTGCAGGAGGGTTCCTTTGACCCCACAACCTCTCCAGCATTTGTTGCTGCTACTTTTTCTGATGTATGACATTCTCACAGGAGTGAAGTGGTATCTTATTGTTGTCTTTATTTGCATTTCTCTGACAATCAAAGATTGGAGCATTTTTTCATGATTTTTTCATGAGCATTTTTTGGATCTCTTCTGTGGTGAATATTCTGTCCATGTCCTCCCCCCATTTTTGGATGGGGTTATTTGTTTTCTTCTTACTGAGTTTGACAAGCTGTTTATGTATTTTGGTTATTAGCCTCTTGTCTGATGTATGGCATGTAAACATCTCCCATTCTGTGAGGGGTCTCTTGGTTTGGGTAGTGGTTTCTCTTGCTGTGCAAAAGCTTTTTAATTTGGTGTAGTTCCATAGATTTGTACTTGCCTTAGTTTTCTTTGTAATTGGATTCGTTTCATTGAAGATGTCTTTAAAATTTATGCAAAAAAGACTTCTGCCAGTATTTTCCTCTAAGAATCTGATAGTTTCTGGTCTAACATCCAAGTCCTTGATCCACTTCCTCTGGCAAGCCAATAATGCGTATATTATTTCTTTTGAAGTCATCCCATAGGTTTCTGTTGTTGTTTCCAGTATCTCTTAACTCTTTGAGATATCTTACTTGTTTTTCTTTACATTTTTAAATATTTATTTATTTATTCTCCCTTTTGTTTCCCTTGTTGCTTTATTATTGTTGTTATTGACTTCATTGTTGTTGGATAGGACAGAGAAATGGAGAGAGGAGGGGAAGACAGAGAGGGAAGAGAAAGACAGACACCTGCAGACCTGCTTCACCAAGTGTGAAGCAACCCCCGTGCAGGTGGGGAGCCAGGGGCTTGAACTGGGATCCTTATGCCCCTCCTAGCACTTTACGCCACGTGCGCTTAACTCACTGTGCTACTGCCCAACTCCCCTCTTTTTTAGTTGTCTCTAATTTGTCCTCTATCTTACTAATTCTGTGTTTAGCCTCATTTATTCTAGACTCCCCTCTATTGTATTCCGTAATTCGTCTGTTTTGTTACCCTGTTCTGATACTGTTTAGCTTGTTCAGTTAGTTGTGTTCTTAGCTCAGCTATTTCAGCTTACAGCTCTCTAATAACCTTGAGATAATTAGTGAGACTTCCAGAGTCTCATTTGTTGTTTCTGCATTTCTGATGACAATTCTTTCAAACTCTTTACTTCTGTGACTATTTCCTTAGCTAGCATTTGGATGTTAACCTCACTATTTTGTGCTTCAACCTTTGGGGGGCATTTAGCTGGACGCTTGTCCTGGTTCATTTCTCCAATATTTCTTCTTGTTGGTAACCATTTTATATAGTATGTTATGAGGTCCCTCTCTCAGTACTTTTCAAATTACTGATCACTCTTACCTGGATTGAGTTGTGTCTAAGTAAGGTACTTAAACAGTTCACAGTTTAGGAAATTAACAGTTGTTTCAATATTATTTCAGTCCCTGAGTTGGAGCACAGAGGCTGCTAAAAGCCTCTTTCGTTCTTTTTCTTCCCTGTAGGCTATGGGAGCCTGAGGGCTTTCAAACTATAAGTAGGCTTCTTAGCTTAATCACTCCCTCCTGACCCAGAGATAAAGCAGGGTGGGGGAGAGATAGCACAGTGGTTATGCAAAGAGACTCTCACGCCCCAAGGATCCAAAGCTCCAGGCTCAATTTGGCTTCTCTGCCAAGCTGGGCAGCACTGCTGGGCCCTGTGAGTTTCTAAACAAGTCCTGATTATAGTCTGTAGGTTCTGAGGCAATTATTCACCATTTCTCATCAGGAGAACAATGTGGAAAGGCTACCACTATACAGCCCTACTGCTAGGCCCCCAAGGTATCAGTTCTCTGTTCCCAGATGTCCCCGCTGCTTCTCCAGCCTCTGAGAGCAGTAGCAATGGAGACTCACAGTTGCATTTAGTTGAGTCTTAGGGGAGTCCTCTCCTCCCTTCAGCCGTCTTTTTGTTGGTAAAACAGACTGGAGGTGGTGCCTCAACTGGTAAACTGCTGGACTGTTACCAGCCAGTTAATCTCTCCTTAGGCTCCTCTCTGGCCATGAGTCACACGTGTTTGCACTCAGCAGTGATTTGGTGGGTTCCTGAAGCCGTCCGTTCTAGTCCTGCCTCGTTGCTGTCCCTGGTGGTCTCCTTTGGTGTTCCTAATTTGACCCAGGAGAGGAGAGAAACACAGTTGCTGCTGCCTTGTAGCCCGCCTCCCTAAACTCCTATTCTTTTTCTTTTAAATAATAGTAATTGTTTATTTGTTTTTGAGGTAACCTTGACTAGAAAAACCTCAAGTGTTTTGGATATACATTTCCCCACCTCTTCAAATGTGTTGCCACATCTAGCCTCCCACCAAAGTCCTTGGATACCCTACTTTCTTGTAAACCACTGTCTTCATTTCAGTCCCTCTTGATATCCTCATTTGCGAATTTGAAAACCAGAGGCTTAGGGTATGGGGGTAGATAGCATAATGGTTATGCAAAGAGACTGTCATGCTTGAGGCTCCAAAGTCCCAGGTTCAAAACCCTCCATCACCACCACCACCACCATAAACCAGAGCTGAGTAGTGCTCTGGTAAAAAAAAAAAAAAAAAACAGACTTGTCCTCATTTGACTTTCCTTGTTGCCTTATTTTGTTTCTTTACATCGTCTGTAAGCCAGAGGGGAGAGCACATTATCAGTATTTGCCCTCTTCCCCCAGTGATCCATTTACTATCATTGATGAACCTACATTGATACATAAGAATCACTGAGAGACTATAGATCACATGAGGGTTCATTTGGAGTCATTGAACAGATGGATAATAGTATGAATCCATCATTACAGTATCATACAGTGTATTTTCATTGCCCTGAAAGTTCTCTTGGTACTGTTGATTCACCCTCCCAAACCATTGATCTATCACTAAAAGGTACTTCTAAATTACCCATGGATCAAAGGGGAGATCACAAATAGTTAGAAGGTATTTTCAATGAACTGAAAAAGAACATACAGGGTGCCAGGAAGTCACTCATATCTTGCACTTTACCATAAGCAGGGGCCTGAATTAGCACCACTGACCACCGCATAGGAGCAAGCATCTGTACAGAGGAAGCTTCATGTATGTAGGGTGGTTATGTGGTATCTCTTTTTTCACTGCTTCTGTCTTCCTCTAAGTGGTAAAGTTGTGTAGACATGGGACCCTAGCAGTAACCCTGGCAGCAAAAAAAAGTATAACACATCAAAATTTATGTGGTACAACTAAACTTACTGAGAGGAAATTGTATATCTATATTACGAAAGGAGAAAGTCTTAAATAAATGACATAAGCGTTTGTTCTCTGAATCCAGAAAGTGAAGAAGAACTAGAGGAACTGGGCAGTGGTCTACCCAGTTGAGAGTGCACATTACCATGTTCAACGACCTGAGTTCAAGTCCCCACGCCCCATCTGCAAGGGGGAAAACTGTACAAGTGTCGAAACAAGTCTCTCTTCCTTTCTGTCTCTCTCTGCCCTCTCAATTTCTCTCTGTCCTACCAAATAAAATAGAAAAATAAAAGGTGTGGTGGTGGCGGGGAGGAATAGCCTCTCAGAGCATTGAATTTATAGTGTGGGCACTGAACCCCAGTAATAACCCTGGTGACAATTAAAAAATAATAATAATAAACTCATAGCAAGCAAAAGGAAGGCATAAAGACTGGAATGGGAGGCCAGGGCAGTGATGCACCCAGTTGAGCACATACATTACTGTGCACAGTGAGCAGGTTCAAGTCTTGACCTACAGGGGGAAAGCTTCACAAGCAGTGAAGCAGTACTGCAGGTGTCTCTCTTGCTCTCTCCTTGCATAGGTCTCCTTCCCTCTCAATTTCTATCAAACTAAAATACTAAATAAATAACAGTTTCTGAAAGAGAGAGAAAGACAAAAGAAACACACGTGAATGGAAGTCAGTGAGATCAAAACCAAAAAACTGTACAAGAGCAATGAAATATGTGAAAAGACCAACAAAATGGATAAGCCTCTAACAGGGATTACCAAGAGAAAAACAGAAGACACAAACTAACAAAATCAAGATGAAAGTGGAGACATATGAGTATTGTTTTTTCTTAAATTAGTTAAGCACTATGGATAACTGTCAACAAATTAGACAGCGTATATGAAATGAACAAAATCCTTGAAGTAGATAAACTATCCAGATTGACTCAAGAAGAATGAAACTATGACTCAAGAATGAATGCACATTTATGAAGGAAAGAAATTGAATTCACAAATATCTTGTCACAAGGAAAAAGATCCTTGCCATCTTGACTTCACTGGTATAAAGTGTTTCAAATATACAAAGAATTAATGCTGGACTTTCACAAACATTTCCAGAAAATAAAAGAGGGAACACTTCTCAGTTACAAGACTAGTATTACCATGATATGAAAGCCAAATACAGAACACAAAAAATAATGATGAAACTACATATAAATGAGTAGAGCCTAATATCTTTCATGAATGTGAGTGCAGAAATCTTAAATCACATGTTAGGAAGCCAGGTACCATATAGAAAGGGTTATAAATGAGTTGTATCTTGGGGCTGCAAATTGGGATTAATGTCCTAAAACCCCATTTTATTGATAGAACAAAGGACAAGACTACATGATCACCTCAGTAGAGACAGAACAAAACAAAAATACCATTTGATAAAACCTAGTGTCCAATCATGATAAAAACTCAAGTTAGATATAAAAAGGAAATTCTTTTTATATTATTATTGCCTCCAGGGTTATTGCTGGGGCTCTGTTGCTTTCACTACGAATCCACTATTCCTGGAGGCCATTTTCCCCCTTTTGTTGCCCTTGTTTATTGTTGTTGTTATTGGATAAAATAGAAGTCGAGAGAGAAGGGGAAGACAGAGAAGGGGGAGAGAAAGATAGACACCTGCAGACCTGTTTCACCACTTGTGAAGCAACTCACCTGCAGGTGGGGAGCTGGGGGCTCGAACCCTGAGATCCTTACGCAGGTCCTTGTGCTTTATGCCATGTGCGTTTAACCCGCTCCGCTACCGCTGGGCCCCCCCAAAGGGAAATTCTTTAACTTAATAAAAGGTATATAGGGGGCTGGATGGTGCACCTGGTTGAGCACACATGTTTCAGTGCACAAGGACCCAGGGTCAAGTCCTCACCTGGTCCTCACCTGCAGGGGGAACACTTGGCGAGTGGTGAAGCAGGGCTGCAGGTGTCTCTCCCTCTCTACCACCCCCTTCCTCTCAATTTCTGGCTGTCTCTATCCAGTAAATAAAGATAATAAAATAAATAGAGGGTATATAGGTAAAACACAAAAATCACCAAATCAAAGCTGTAATGTTATATATAATCCTCTCTCTCTCTCTCTCTCATACACACACACACACACACACACACACACACACAATTTTTTCACCAACTCATAGGTGCATAACTGAACTTCTCCTTAGAACTGGGAGCAAGATTATTCATGTTCCGGCCTGGGAGGTGTTCGGCTCTCAAGAACAAAGTCCCAAGTTTGACTTGTGCCAGAGTGATGTTCTGGTTTTCTTTCTTACATTCTCTCTCTCAATGAGTAAATAAATATTAAAATATAATAATAATGTTCTTCACTTCAGTTCAGTATTCTACTTGAGATTCTACTCTTGCAATCTGGTTTAGAAAGAAAATAAAGGCAAGTAGATGGGAAGGAGTGTAAATGGTCCTTATCCACAGGTGATATGATTCTATGTGTAGAAAACTCAAAGATTACACAGAAGGAAAAGCTACTAGAACCAGTAAACAAGTTTACAATATACACAAATAATTTGTATTTCTACTAACAGCAAACAGTGTGAAGATGAACTTAAGAAAAAGTTTTATTCACAGTAGTATCAGAAAGAATTAAATAGGGTGGGGGAGATAACATAGTGGTTATGCAAACAGACTTTCATGCCTTAGGTTTTGAGGTCCCAGGTTCTATCCCTTGCACCACCATAAACCAGAACTGAGCTGTGCTCTGGTTAAAAAAAAAAAAAAAAAAAAAAAGAGGGAGGGAGGGAGGAAGAAGAAAAGGAAAAGAAAGAAATGCTTAAGGATAAATTTAACTGGAGATCCAGTGAGCCAACAGACAAATGAAAAAATCAGAGTCACTGATTACCAGAGAAATGCAAATAAAGACAAAAATGAGATGAGAGACCATTTTACACCAATGAGAGTGTCAGACATTAGAAAGTATAGAAACAACGAATGTTGGAGTGGATGGGCGGTTGGGGGGAAGGGAACCTTCTGCTGGTGCAAATGTAAATGGGTCTAACCAACCCCTGTGGGAAACAGTCTGGAGATTTCTCAGAACACTATAAATATACCCACTGAATGACCCAGCAGTTTCTCTCCTGGGGATTTATCCAGAGGAAACAAACACCTTTCCAGAGACACCTATATACACCTGTGTTCATAGCAGCATAACTTCTAATAGCCCAAACTTGGAAGTTGCCCTTTTTCCCCCTTTTTGCAGAATTGACAATTTGATTCTAAAATTGATATGAAAAAACAAAATAACTTGGAACAATCAAAATAAATTTGGTCAAGTTCAAGGACTTAAAAATCTCAGTGAACTGGGGAGTCGGGCGGTGGCACAGGGGGTTAAGTGCACATGGCGCAAAGCGCCAAGGACCTTCGAGTGTAAAGATCCTTTGAGGCCCTGGCTCCCCACCTGCAGGGGAGTCGCTTCACAGGTGGTGAAGCAGGTCTGCAGGTGTCTTATCTTTCTCTCCCCATCTCTGTCTTCCCCTTCTCTCTCCATTTCTCTCTGTCATATCCAACAACAACAACATCAATAACCACAACAATGTTAAACAACAAGGGCAACAAAAAGGAAAATAAATATAAAAAAATCTCAGTGTACTATAAAGTTAAAATAATTAAGATAGCATGATACTGGTGTGTAGATGGAAAATAGCTGAAACAAGACTGTGTGTTTACTGTGTTTACACCCATGTGGACTGATTTTTATAGGCAATGCCTAGGCAGATCAACGGGCAAGGAACATTCATTAAGTATGTTGGGACAGTTGGATAACCTCATGTGATGAAAAATCATTTAGACATGCCATAGACAAAAATAAACTCAAAATAGAGCATAAACTAAGATAACAAGAATTGGAATTCTATCACCATTGGGGGGGGGTGATGTAGCAACTCCCTACCTTTGGTTAGAGAGAGTTCATAGGGAGTTGGGCGGTAGCACAGCGGGTTAAGTGCAGGTGGCGCAAAGCACAAAAACTGACTCAAGGATCCCAGTTTGAGCCCCCAGCTCCCCACTTGCAAGTCTGCAGGTGTCTTATCTTTCTCTTCCCCCCTCTCTGTCTTCCCCTCCTCTCTCCATTTCTCTCTGTCCTATCCAACAATAATGACAGCAATAACAACAATAATAACTACAACAATAAAACAACAGGCAACAAAAGGGAATAAATATTTTTTTAAAAACGAAAGTTCATAAATGCAACACAAAGAGTATGATCAATCCAACAGAGATTCAACAAATTAACTTTATCAGACCTTTAGACCATGATACACTGATCTAAAAGCATCCAAATGACCATTAAGAACATGAAAAGACAACCCATAGACTGGAAGAAAATATTTACAAGTCAGATAGCTGATGAAGAACTAAATATATAAAGATGTGTATGTGTAAGTGTGTATATAGAACTCTCACGGGGGGATAGCCCAGTGCCTCAAGCATAGGAATTGCGCGCACTCTAGCATCCCCAGCACCAGGTATACCAGAGCAGTGCTCTGGTCCCCCCCACACTCCCCACATGTAAAATAACAATTTTAAAAGAATCTCTTTTTTTAAAAGAAAGCTGACTCAGAAGTAAAACCTCCAACTTATTCATAAGATCCTAAGTTCAATCCCTGGTATATCATATCCTAGAGTAATGCTATGGTTCTCTATCTCTCATTAATACATTATTTTTAAAAGGCTCTCATACCTCATTTAAAAATGGACAAAGGGTTTTAATAAATGTTTCACTATATATTTACAACTGATTAATAAGTACCCATGATGCTCAACATTATTAGAAATTCAGGAAATGAAACTTAAAACCCTGAGATGCCACTTCATATCCACTATAATAAAAACACAGTAGTAGAGATGTCCAGAAACGGCACTCTCATTGCTGGGGGGGGAGTGGCGACATAGCGACTTTGGGAAAAGAAAATATTGATATATTCTTAAGAAAGTTAAAGGTAAAATTGCCTTAGGACTCAGAAGCTTCTTATGTATCTGTCTACCCAATACAGATAAAAACATCTTCACATTAACTGGGTGGGGGCCCACTCAATTGAATACACATTACCACGTGCAAGGACCTGGGTTCAAGCCCCCAGTCCCTACCTGCACGGAGGAAGCGTCATGAGCAGTGAAGCAGTTCTGCAGGTATCTCTTCTTTCTCTCTCCCTACCTCTCCCACCTCTCAATTTCTATCTGTCCTATCAAATAAAAAGAAAGGTGGCAGGTGGGGAATGGCCACGAGTGGTGGGTTCATCATACAGGCACTGAACGCTAGTATAAACCTGATAGCAATAAATACAACTTTCACACAAAGATGATGTATATTATCTTGGAATCAGTAAGTGGAATCAGGCCAAATGTCTATCACCCATTAGTTGAATAAACAAACAATGGAATATCATTCAGCAACAAAATAATGGAATACTGATACATGGTATGATTGGATCAGTCTTAAAAAGCATTATACCAAGTGAAAGAAGTGAGATTCATTTGTATTATTATTTTATTTTTTTCAGAGAGGGTACATCTGTTGGATTCAAAAGTGGTTGTAGCAGAGTGTGAAAATAAGAATTGGCTGCAACTTGACATTAGTTAATCTTTTGAGGGTAATGAAAATATTTGAAAACTAGATTATGGTATTTTTATACAACTGTAAATGTGTTGAATCATTTTTTTTTTAAGAGATGAAGCTGTCCTTATTATCTTAAGGCTTTGGGGAGAATGCTAAAATGTATGTAGTTATTTTAGACACTTTTTTAAATTAAAAATATGTGTTTGGTTTGCTTAGGTTTAATTTGAGCTTTTACTACCTTTGCTATTTTCATATTTTTATACCGATGGTGACAATTAGTAACAACATATTATTAACCAGCATTATATCTTACATATCTCCTATGCTTTTAAGAATAATTTGTGACCAATTAAAGCTATTTAAAACTCAGAAAGTCACAGGATTGCTAGAAATGAAAACTGAGCTCCAAAGAGTTGATGTGACTTGCTTAAAATTAGGCAGTCCTGGGTTAAGACCGTGGTCTTACAGAAAACTAGTTTTATGCCTTTTAGCACAGGTAAGTGAGTAAAAGAAAGAGCAAACTGAAACAGATTAATAAGCAACTCTTTTAAATCTATCTTCTCAGTAATCAAAGAGAGGCAGAGTAAAGAAATTTTACTTAAAAAAAAAAAACTCAGTTTTCAATTTATATATAATCCTGGGACCAAGGAGATGACTCAGTGGTAGAGCACTGCTTTGCATGAATAAGGCCCTAGGTTTGATCCCCACCCCAGCACTACGTGAAATGGCTGTGCATCTGAGTGTGCGCGTGCGCGTGCGCGTGCATGTGTGTGTGTGTGTGTGTGTGTGTGTGTGTGTGCCTCACACGTGATTTCAGTGTTCTGGATCATCTTTGTTGAGAGAGGCGAGACACCATAGCACCAAATCTTTCTCTGATGCCATAGTACATCCTACCCAGTGATTTATCTCATTGGCTCCCCAAGTCACTAAACTTTGATTCACTTTGCATTCACCTGTGAAACCCTTGCTACACGCAAAGTTTAGTGATTATATATACCCCTTGAGGCTAAGTTTTGAAGTCTTTTGGTAGGAGTGAGGGACCAGCTAGTGCACTAAATGGAAAGAAGAAGCAAGATTTAAAACAAAAACCACTGTAAAGAAGGAATGATGAGAGCACTTTCCTTTATAATATTGCTTATGAAGATAGCTCCACATACCTAAAATATTTTTCATTCATGTAGGAAGGTAATTGTCTCTTTATTATTCCATCAAACCTTTCCTGTTTGGGATAAAACCTAGTCTTTTGAAAATATAGGAGAGCATTTTTAAATTTTTTTTCCTTTATTGAGGGATTAATGTTTTATATTCGACAGTAAATACAATAGTTTGTACATGCATGACATTTCCCAGTTAGGAAAGCATTATGATAGTTTCATGAGCGGTAGCAGGAACCAACTATGCGTGCCACCTTTTAGTCTTTTCACACAAGACATTGTAATGAAATCCATCATCTACTCTGGTCTTCACTGAGTAAAATTAACATTCCCATGCAGAAAAGCAAAAAGATAACATCGCAGAGAAGGCTTATAACCGGGGTGAATATGACTTTATTAAAATATTACCACACCATGGTATTTTTCTCTTTATGGAGTCATCTGTTTTCTCATCAGCCAATCTTGGGAATTGTCAATTCCAGAGTAGATTCTAAGCTACCTGCCAGCTAAAACTTAGAGGAGAGGGCAACTGTACTCATGTGTCAACAACCATTGACCCCCCCCCCCCCAATTAAAAAATGACTTAAAAAGGAAACTACTTGAAGACATTGAGAGCTATGGGGGAGAGGAAGTGGGCAGGCAGTGGCGCACCTGGTTAAGCGCACACACTGCAGTGTGCAAGGGCCTGGGTTCAAGCCCCTGGTTCACACCTGCAAGAGGAAAGCTTCACAAGTGGTGAAGCAGGGTTGCAGGTGTCTCTCTGTCTCTCTCCTTCTCTAGCTCTACCTTCCTTTCGATTTTTGGCTGTCTCTATCAAAGATAATTTTAAAAATTAGAAAAAAATGTTTAAAAAGAGAGAGAGCTACTAGGGCACTGAAGAATTTGAAGGGCTGGGATCCCCAGAGAAGGGAGTTTGTCTAAAGGGGCAGAATAAATAGTGGTGTGACATCACCACTTAGTAAGCACTTAACTGGAAAGCTGAAGCTTGTGAAGGCAAGTAATAGTGTTTAGTAGATTTGAGGCTATGGGTACAAAAACTCGTGTTCCAGGGTGACAGAGGAAGAGGGTCCTGGTAAATAGTCCAGGCAAAATGTTTTACTCTAGGAGTAATGGTGAACATAAGAATAATCCTGAAATCTGGCTCTCATTAAAGCAAAAACTTAAGTTTTGCATTGATTGAGATACAGTGATGTCGCTCACCTTATACGTCAGAAGTAAAGGTAAGTCCTCTCTGGACAAAAATAACATCAGGTAACATCTAAGAATATCCCTACAATTTTTCATATACAGTAACTAGGAATCAAGCATATGAAAACCTGAAAATGAAAAGATAAAACAGCTAGGGAGAAATGGCTTAACAGCAAGTAGCATATAAAAATATACATGCAAACATCCCAGTTCAAGCTTGGATGCTGTGTGTGCTGGAGTGGTGCTCTGACTTCTCTTTCTCCCTCTCTGTCTCATACAAAACAAATATATGAGGAGGGAGGGAAGGAGGCAAGCAGGCAGACAATAAGGAAACTCACAAAGTTAGCCATTAGGGCTGTCTGACTTCGACATTTATTATTATTATTATTATACTTTTATTTGTATTGTTTACCAGAGTACTGCTCAGTCCTGGCTTATGGTGGTGCGGGGGATTGAACCTGGGATTATGGAACCTCAGGCATGAGAATCTCTTTGCATAACCCTTATGCCATCTACCTCCACCCCTAACTTGCACATTTAAAAGATACTGAAGGGTCAGGTGGTGGTAGAGAGTTACAATGCGCAGAGATCCAGGTTTAAGCCCCCAGTTCCCTTCTGCAGGGTGGAAGCTTTAGTCAATAAAGCAGTACCACAGGGTGTGTCTTTCTCCTTCTCCCCCTCCCCCCTTCCCCCCTCCACCTTCCCCACCCCTCCCCCCTCCCCTCCCCCTTCATTTCCTCCTCCCCTCCTCCTCCCCCTCCTTCTCCCCCTCCCCCTCCCCTCTCCCCCTCCCCCTCCCCTCCCCCTCCCCTCTCCCCCTCCCTTCTCCCCTCCCCTCTCCCCCTCCCCCTCCCCCTATCCCTCTATCCCTCTCTCTACCAGAGCACTGCTCAGCTCTGGTTTATGGTGGTGCTGGGTATTAAACCTGGGACTTCAGAGCCTCAGGTAAGAGAGTCTGTTTGCATAACCATTATACTATCTACCCTCTGCCCTCTCTCTCCCTTTCAATCTTTCCCTTCCCTCTCAATTTCTTTCTCTATACAGTTTTTAAAAGATAAGTGATTAATATATTCAAAAAATTACAAATAATTTTTCAACTGAAATCCATGAAAAAATATTCAATAAAAATTCTGGAATTGAAGATTTCGGTAACAGAAGGGTTTCATAACAGATTGGTCACAGCTAAATTAGTGAACTGAACAATAAATTAAAAGAAAATATGGCTGCAGAAGCAGAGAAAAAAGTATAAAAAAAGAAAAATACAAAAAAGACATGGGATATTAATAACAGTCTAAAGTACATTTAATAGGAGCCTCAGAAGAAGCTATTGCTTCTTAGACATAATAACTGAGAATCTGCCAAGATTGATGAAAAATATCAAGCCATAGATTTAAGAAACCCTGTGAGCCTAAGCAGTATATATTTTAAAAGAAAAAGAAAAACAAAAAGTGTTGAAAACAAAAAAAACTCCTATAATTAGTTAAAAGAGGACAAAAACATTTTCCCTTCAAAGGAGCAGTGATAACAGAAGAAATGAAAATCAGAAGACAATGGAACAATAGCCCCAGTGTTTCAAGTACATAAACCGACCTAGAAATCATGTCAAGCAAAAACGAAGCTTTATAGATCTTTTTCAGACAGCCAGAAAATGTGTGAGAATTCACCAGAAGTTCCATCTAAACTCACTACAGCAAGTTTTCAAATTGATGGAAAATTATACCCTATAGAAGAATGGAGGTGTAGGAAGGAGCAAAGATTGGGGGGAAAGCTAGACGGTGACTAGATCTCGTGTGTTATTTATTAACTATAAAAAGTAACAAGAGTAGCCCCAAACTAGGAAAATGCCAAATGTTTGGATATCCCCATAAGTCATATTTTAGAAAACTGTTGTGTCGGGAATATATGTGGGTATGTGACAAATCTAGGACAGTACTTCTTCTCAGTCATGCTTAGTAAGAGAATCTAATCCTAATGACTAGGCTAGCAGCAGATAGCCCACAGGCCAAATCCAGCCTGCTCGCCTATTCTAGCAGGTAACATTTTATCAGAACACAGTCCGTGCCCAGCAGCTTATATATTGTCTGTGGCTGCCTTCATGCTGTGCCAGGACTGAGTAGCTGCAACAGAGTGCATATAGCATTACAGAGTTCACACTATTTACTGTTTGCCACCTCTGTACTAAAGCATCCTTTGTATATAATAAATTAATTTTGCATCTCTAATGACTTTACTATGTACCATCAATGGAAAAATTGAGAGAAGCAGTTACAGATGCCAGAACTCCCACCTTCTGCACCCCAAAAAGATTTTTGATTCATACTATAAGAAGAGTAAATGATAGGGGGAGAAAACCAGAGGGCTCTGTACCCCCATTCTACCAGCATCTGAAACATTTGTCACCAGGAATTTTTTAAGATATTTTTTTAAATATTTATTTCTTTTTTGTTGCCTTGTTGTTTTATTGTTGTAGTTACTGATGTCGTCATTGTTGGATAGGACAGAGAGAAACAGAGAGGAGGGGAAGATGGGGAGAGAAAGACACCTGCAGACCTGCTTCACCGCCTGTGAAGCGACTGCAATGCAGGTGGGTAGCCAGGGGCTCGAACCGGGATCCTTACACCAGTCCTTGTGCCATCTGCGCTTAACCCGCTGCGCTACCACCTGACTCCCCAGGGTGTTTTTTTTTATACCAGTATTGAAAGGGAAGCAAATCTGGAAGGCACCAGAGAAAGCCAGGCATTGTTTCTCTTATCTGAGAGAGAAGAGGAAAAAAGGAAAGACACCCAGAAGTAGTAATAGGTGTAGGTGTGACTTAGGAAGTGAAGTGAAGGAGGCTGGGGAGACAGTATAATGATTCTGCAAAAAGACTTCAATGGAGGGGGCAGGTGGTAGCTCAGCTGGTTAAGCGTACATGGCGCAAAGCGCAGGGACTGGCCTGAGGATCCTGGCTCGAGTCCCCGGCTCCCCACCTGCAGTGGGGTCGCTTCACAGGTGATGAAGCAGGTCTTCAGGTGTCTATCTTTCTCTCCCCCTGTGTCTTCCCCTCCTCTCTAGATTTCTTTCTGTCCTATCCAACAATAATGACAGCAATGACAGTAACAATAACAACAAAGATAAATAACAAGGACAACAAAAGTGAGGAAAAAAAAAAAGACTTTAATGCCTGAGGCTCTGAGGTCATGGGTTCAGTCCCCAACACCACACACCAGAGCTGAGTAATGTTCTGGAGTCTCTGTCTGTCTCTGTCTGTCTCTCTCTCATTAAAATTTTAAAAAAAAATTTCAAAAAAGAAGTGAAGGTAGGACTGTTGAAAAAATGGATATATGTATATATTTGGGGGGGGGGAGAATGAATCGGTCTATAGTAGTGACATTGGGAGAACTACTGCAGTTTCCAATGGAAGGGATAGGGACACAAAACTCTGGTGGTGGGAACTGTATGGAGTTAAACCCCTATTATCTTACAATTTTGTAAGTCAGTAACAAAAAAGAAATAAAAATGATAGTTTCTATCGTAAAAAAGAAAAGAAAAATTGAAAACAATAGTGAATCAGGTTATTTTCTACAGGGCATAATTCTCCCATGAAACTCAAGTTGAGGTAGTCTCTAAAAAGGTGGAGAATTTGTAATTGCTAAGCTAATAAAAAGAGAGCAAATGGAATGACAGACTTACTGATCCAAAAGAAGACAAGCAAGGAAGGGGTAGAAAATGTAGAATAGATGAGATTAGTAGAACAAAACAAAAAGAATAGTAAGATAATCAATTTAAAGGATCCAGAGAAGGTAAGCATTTAAGGCACTAAATAAGGAAGTTCTATAGTGAAAACTTGAAATTTGTACATGCTTAATAAAATAGCTTCAAACTATAAAAAGCAAACATAATTAAAATTTTAAAAGATTCATTATGAGTATGCCTTCTGTTAGACACAAATTAGGAAGAACAAAATATTTGTTTAATAGGGTGTAAGTTCTGGGACCAAATTTTTATATCATACTTAATGGTAACCCTCCCCTCCCCCCAGTGGTCTCACTATAATTCTACCTAATAATTTCTGCTTCTAGCCTAGTAACTTTGAGCTCGGCTAGAGTTTGACGTCACATTCCTGACAGAGAGTGCTTCTACCAGAGGGCGCAGAATAGTTCCATGGAGTTGGAATATGAAACTGCCACCCATACCATTCAGTATTCTTTATGCCACTGAACAAAGGATTACTTTACTAACTTACTCCTGATTGCTAGTTGGAAATGAGAATAATACCACACATGGAAATAGGAAAGACTAACACAGGATTCTCTGAAGTGCCTTTTCCTACCTCCATGCACAGTCCTAAAGAATAGTGAAAATGTACATTCACCTGCAAAAGGCAACTCGCTGTACAGTAGCGAAGGTTTGGGCCATTCTGTCATGTTGAGAGCCCTTACTGTCTGGACGTGTAATTAAAGACAAAGGGAATGTCGTATGGATGCTAGGGGGAAAGTATAAGATAGCATTGTGGTCCCATGACCAAGTATAGAGGTGAGAACGATAATAACTTAAGGTATTTTTTTCTTTGCTAAGTCTGTATTTTTTTTAAATTTTTTATTTATAAAAAGGAAACATTGACTAAACCATAGGATAAGAGGGATACAACTCCACACAGTTCCCTCCACCAGAGCTCAGTACCCCACCCCCTCCCCTGATAACTTTTCTTTTTCTCCTTACCCTTATTTTTATTGATTTATTCCCTTTTGTTGCCCTTGTTGTTTTATTGTTGTAGTTATTTTTTTAATATTTATTTTATTTATTTATTCCCTTTTGTTGCCCTTGTTGAAATATTTATTATATTTATTTATTCCCTTTTGTTGCCCTTGTTGTTTTATTGTTGTAGTTATTATTGTTGTTGTCGTTGTTGGGTAGGACACAGAGAAATGGAGAGGGGAGGGGAAGACAGAGAGGAGGAGAGAAAGACAGACACCTGCAGACCTGCTTCACCGCCTGTGAAGCGACTCCCCTGCAGGTGGGGAGCCGGGGTTCGAACCGGGATCCTTATGCCGGTCCTTGTGCTTTGCGCCACCTGCGCTCAACCCGCTGCGCTACAGCCCGACTCCCTATTGTTGTAGTTATTATTGTTGTTGTCATTGTCGGATAGGACAGAGAGAAATGGAGAGAGGAGGGCAAGACAGAGAGGGGGAGAGAAAGACAGACGCCTGCAGACCTGCTTCACCACCTGTGAAGCGACTCCCCTGCAGGTGGGGAGCCAGGGGCTTGAACTGGGATCCTTATGCCGGTCCTTGCGCTTTGCACCACGTGTGCTTAACCCGCTGCACTACCACCCGACTCCCTTATTTTATATAGAAAATGTTGGCAGTTAATTTGATAATTCTGTCTAAAGAACAGAATCACTGTTGTTTAGTTAATGAGATGACTCAGTGGGCAGAGTGCAGGTCTTGCATGCCTAAGGCCCTTGGATTCAATCCTTGACGCTGCAGGATATGTCAGAGAGCTGAGCTCTGGCCTTTCCTCCCCTCTTCTGTCAGTAAAACAAAACTTAAAAAGATAGAATATTAAATAGGGCTATACCTATTTTTAAGTATAGAATTTTAAGAGTAATTAATATAGCTAGTTATGGACACAGTGATTTTGAACTATAGTTACTCATTTCAAAGCAGAAGTGAGAATACCTTCATTTATGAGAAGATAGCTGTACGCATGCTACTCGATGGCAATAGTGACTGTGATGCTTACGATAAGTTCAATTATATGGCAGCCAAATGGCTGAAGGGATAGGCTGTCCCAATGTTTAATTCGCCTGTCATCTCCCGATTTCTTGTAAATTCAAATTCATCTGTGCCGGCCGCGTGGTATTAGCGCTGGGCACTCTGTAAACAGCTCCTTTTGGCTCACTGCTTTCTTGTTAGTTGTCAATAGAGGACACTGAAGAATTGTTCTAAGAAGGAAGGTGGGGACAGAGGGGCTTCCTCTCCTGGCTCCAGGGAGGGCTTTTGTTGTTGTTTGGGTGCAGGTCAGCAAATTGGCATGGGGTGAGGGGGAGTAGGTGTTTCATCTATTACCTGTAGGGAGTGTGTGTAGTTCACCAGTACTCTTGGGAAAGATGCTCTGGGACCCAGCCTTCTGTTAGATCTTTGTTGCTGACCACCTGCGTGCCCTGTAGTGACCTTGCTCTTTCCAGTGGAAACATCTCTTCTAAACTCCTAGCCTCTTCTCTGTTGATGCCTTTGAGCATCCTAAGGGAGCGAGTTTCTGTTTCCTGCATTTGTGTCTCCTCCAGACTGCTTAAAGATCTTTTTGACAGCTATGCCTCTTTGTACTAGTTAACAGCTCTTTCTGTGACATTCACCCTATTCAAATTGCTGATATGGTTTCTGACTCAAATTGCTCGCTGACTGCTAAGACTCGTTATTAACATTATTTAATATTCTCTAACATTGACCTCTAAGATCCTGACAGGCTAGTGGACTAGCTTTCTGTTGCTGTATAACAAATTACTACAAGACTTAATGATTTAAAGGAACAACCAACCAATGCTAGTTTGTGATTTACAGGACAGAAGACAGGGATGATTGGGGTCTCTGTTCAGGGCCTCCTAAGGCCGTGTTCTCCTGTGGGAAGAAGCCCTATTCCAGTTGATAATGCTCAGTTCCTCGTAGCAGAGTTAAAGTCCTTGTTCTCTTGCTGATTGCAAGTGGAAGTTGCTCACTGATCCCAGAAGCTGCCATGTTCTTACCGTATGCCCCCCAAAAGCTGTGCAATGAAGCCTTCTCATGCTCAGACTCCCGGCTTCCTCGATCTCTTGACTCTCAGACCCAGGTGTAAAGGCTGTCTACAGTGACCTGCCTGCGTAGTCTCTATATTTAAGTAAACTGATTTGGCACTTTAATTACATCTGCAAAATCCCAACATTGCCTAGAATAGTGCTCATCAAATAACTAGGAGAAGGTGTGTGTATACCAGGGGCCAGGAGTCTTGGGGACTTAATGAGAGTTTTAGAATTCTGTCTACTACAATGTAAAATACAAATAAGAAATGAGGTGGAAAAAAATAATTTTTACTCATGAATTCTATAACCAGAAACACCAAGATGATCAGCTAGAACATAATGATGTGGAGATAAGTCAGTAACCTGACTAGATAACTACCATGAGGCAATTCATAGACTATTTTATCCTACATACAATTAAAAAAATGAAAACATCATAAAATGCCTAGAAATGAAATTAACCAATATAAGAAATTAATATAACAAAATGACAGTTTCACGGGGAGAGGAGGTAGGTTTCCTCCAATCAGAAATTGAATCTTCAAGAGCTTTCAGTTGAGTTAATCTGAAGGTTTAAAGCAATTAAAAATAAATGTTTTAAACTGAGTCTGGACCTCGCACATATGCAATTACACAGCTCCTGGGCCAACTTTTTTCTTTTTCTTTATTCCAGATATAGGATGAAAAACAGAAAGGAGACACCACAGCACCTCTCCACCACTCATGAAGCTCCCTCCTGTGTATGGTGCTCCTGTGTGGGGGCTGGGGACTTGAATCTGAGTCCTTGCAAATAGTATAAAGTATACTTCTTCCTCGGTGAGCTAGCTTCCAGCCCCCCCCTAAGCTGACTTTTTCTTTCAGATAGAGAGGAGATAAGCCACACCACTGGAGAGTTATCTGGTGTGGTGTACTCCCTTGTGGTGCTGGGGCTCAAACCTGGGCCATGTGCATGGCAAGGCGTGCACCCTATCAGTGAGCGCTCTCTCTCCATCCCAGCAGTTTTGATTTAAAAAAAAAAAAAGTATTTGGGGATCAGGTGGTGGCTTACCCTGTAGAACACATACATTACCAGGTTCAAGCCCCTACCCCTAACTGCAGGGAGAAGTTTCATGATGAACAGCATTGCTGCAGGTATCTCTTTCTCCTTCCCTCTCTGTTTCTTTCAATTTCAGGGGGAAAAAAAAGAAATAGAAGGAAAGAAGGAAGGTGACTGCCAGGACCAGTAGAGTAGTATGTAGGCACTAAGCCCAAGGATAACTCTAGTGTCAAAAAACAAAAACAAACCAACAAAAAAACATATTCCTTCTGCACCATGGAAAAATAATAAATCTCATCTGGAAGGATAAAAGCATAGTTAAATAATCCTTTTATTATTTTTAACATATATTTTTTTAATTTTGTGAGAGAGAGACCAGAGTAGAGTTCAGCTCTGGCTTACAGTGGTGCCAAGGATTGAACCTGGGAAGTTAGAGCCTCAGGCAGAGAGTCTTGCATAACCATTATGCTACCTCCCCAGCCCATTAACTAATCCTTTTAAAAAGAGTAACAAGGAGAGCCAAGATGTAGCTCACCAGATGGGGTGCCTGCCGTGTCACACACAAAGTCTGGGTTCAAGTCACAGTACCAGGGGAAGCTCTCTTTCTATATGTTGCTATATTTGAATGAGAAAAAAAGTTGGTTGGCCCAGAGCAGAAAATTGCACATGGGAGAGGCTCCCACAATGCACAAGAATAAGACAGTACGCACGAACGCAGAACAAAGAGGAATCGGTGATGAAAATAGTATAAAATGGAAGCTCCTCAGTAAACATTTGGGGAATTGTTAACCATCTACAAATTAAAATTTTGTCACTAACAATAACATTTAAGCTCAGAAAGTTCCCTAACCTGCACTAAAAGGCGGTATTTAGGTGATGAGTGTAAGCTAAGATGGTGGTCAACGGTGTACCAACGGTTCAGTGCTAATTAGCAATATGTGCTATCCATCCGTCTTCACTGCATCTTCTTCCCAACATTAACATGACTTCTCTGCCCCTGCCCATCTGTGAATCTGTTCTCTTCCTGCTCTTCATTGAATCCCCAGTTAAACACTCCGTTCTCCCTCTGCTTTTTTCTTTTGTCTTGGAATATTTAGAATCCAAAAGGGGTCAGTTATTATAATTAGCTTCTTTCCACTAGATGCTACTGTCTGTATTTCAGACAGTAAAAACTTCATTGTCGAGATTTCAAAGAACACAATTTTAAAACACAGCATTTCCAGTGTTGCACTTCATTCACTGGGTACTGATGCTTAGATCTCTGTTATGGCACAAACTTTGTACTTCTGTCTGAGAGATGCAAGGATGTAGATTCAAAACTGTAAGCGTTACTTTCTGGATCATCTTCAATTTTATGTGTATTTAGTAAAGTTTTCTATAGTGTCATCTCACGAAGGCAGGGACAGTGGCACGCAGCAAGCATATCCTCAGCAAGTATGTCTGGAATGAAAGAGTGAATTACCCCTTCTTGAAAACTGTGACACTTAGCAGTGTGTGAGTTGTTGCCTTATAGCTCTGGTTCACAGCAGGGGCTACACCAAACATTAGGGACCGTTTTAGTGTTCAAAACTATTGCATGGTTGGGACCAGCCATAATGGCAGTTAGTGGGTAAGTTCTTCTGAGCTTCACCTATAGGTGCCGATGTTCCCCAAGTCTCCATCCCAACCCCCTTTTGATTACTCCTTCTCTGCCTGATTTCAGCCATGACATCCATGGCTTTGGTCTGTCACTACATTGACATCTTCCAAGATTTCCTCAAGTGTGCATCTTTTACCTGAATCCAGAACTTTACAACTAGCTGTCATCTGACCTGTCACTGTTGTGCTTCCTCATCTCAGATGCCACTTCACCTGCCTTCTCCAGAGCTCAGATGTTGAATATCTTCATATACAGAGCCACACCGGTGGGACTCCTAGGGGTTGTTCTTGAGGCCTCACTTCCCATTTACATATTCATTCATATCCGGTTATTTACCAAGTTCTTTCATTTCTCTAAATAACTCTCAAACTTTGCTTTTAATTCCCCAGCCTGCACCTGCTGTCCAAATCTAAACTAGCAAGTCTAACATCCAGTCCAAAGCAGTAGCTTTCTCACCATCTCTCTCCACTTGTCTAGTCTTACCTATTAAAATCTTTTTCTCTGGGCGTCGGCGGTAGCACAGCGGGTTAAGCACACATGGTGCAGAGCACAAGGACAGGCATTAAGGATCCCAGTTCAAGCCCCCGGCTCCCCACCTACAGGGGAGTTACTTCACAGGCAGTGAAGCAAGTCCGCAGGTGTCTGTGTTTTTCTCCCCCTCTCTGCCTTCCTCTCCTCTCTCCATTTCTCTGTGTCCTATCCAACAATGAACAATATTAATAATAACCACAACAAGGCCAACAAAAGGGGGAAAAATGGCCTCCAAAAGCAGTGGATTCATGGTACAGGCACTGAGCCCCAGCAATAACCCTGGAGGCAAAAAAAAAAAAAAATCTTTTTCTCTGTCTAGCAGCCAAAACTACCTTGTAAAAACAAATATGATTGTTCTGTTGCATAAAATTCTTCAGTGATTTCTCATTGCATGTGGATAAAGACCAAAAGTCTGTAAACTAATTTCACCTTCAGCAGACTTAATCATTAATCCCATGTTTAGGCCTTTTAGCCATCTTGCTGTTTCTCACACGTGCTGTGCTACTTCTCCTGTAGAGCTTCCATGCTGCTGTTTTCCTGACCATTTCAGGTGGTCTTCAGAATTGAGAGCTCTTCCCCTGGCTGGACTAGAACCCACCTCACTCATGAGCTTTCACCCTGTACCTCTTAGGAAGTTATATTTCATATGGTATGAAGATCTGTCTTTCCTTTAAAACTGAGATGGATTAAAAAGAAACACATACACACACCCCCTTATGAGGTGTAGGTGTGTCCTTGCTGTATTTACATTATCATCGTAAGGTGACCAAACAGCAGTTATAGTAGTTTGTCTTCATGCCACAGGGTAGATCAGTTTGGTTTGTTATTTCAGAGGCATGCTGTGTTTCTTTTGTTCATTGTTCTAATTGCTTTCGCAGTTTTGACATCTCTGAAATTGACATGTTTTATAGACTATGGTGTATTGTGGTATAATTGGTAGCATTTTCCTTTCTTAGTGGTGTGTAAAACAATGATACGTTTTATATTTGAAATAGATTAGATAAAATTTGGTATTTTGTAACATCCAGTGTGGAGGACATCCTGCAACCCATGATGCTCAGTCATTCTGTTAGAAGCATTACTAAGATTTCCCTGTAGCCGCACCATTACTAAGATGTCACTAATGTTTTTTTTTTTTGTTTTTTTTTATCTCCATCTAGAGATGGAGATAAACCCATCCATGGGTTCCAAAGACATCAGTTCTTCCCTTGGTGCTTTCTGTAGAAGTTTCATTGTACTTTCCCTGGCCTTCCTCATGTGTAGATAAGAGCCTAAGAGTAAATGCTCACTAATTTGCTATAAACAGAAAAATACCTGAACTTTTGGGATATAAGCCCAAAGGCAGATTATCTGTTCTTCCTCTTTTAGTGAATGAAAAGAACCTGGATCCTAGATGTTATGGAATAAAGTTGCCAGCCAGACTTTGTTGTGGGGAAGGCACACGTTGAGATCTCTTAGTTAGAGTGACTTTGCCTAAGAGAGTGTTTTGATTAGACCCTTCACTTTCCAAAACCTGAAGTCCATCTTATCGTCAACTGAAGCATGTGACTTTCACTGTTAGACTACAGTAAAGAATGTGTGTTCCTTGGGAACGCAGTCCAGCTCATTGTGATTCGGTCATACCTTAACTGGAAAGTCCTGTCACCTATCTGTGTCACATGGGGCTGCTCACTGAGATCCTCTGAGCTCTACATTCATCTCCTCTGAGGAGCAGGGAGTACCCATTTCAATAGGATTACTTTGCAGAGTGAATGAGATCATCTACTTAAAAGGCCTTCACTTGGTAAACAACAGCTATTGTTATCTTTACTCCTCCCCAAGACACTATAGACCCAAATACTCTGCTCCCTCAGTATGTTTTCAGCTAGACTTGTCTCTGTGGAGGACTGTTGGTTTTTCAACGTTTTATCTTTGGGTTAAGCAATGCTATCATAAATTTTCATACTTAGTAATGCTGCCTTGGCTCACCAGAGAATTGCTGAGTCTTTTCGAAGTCCCTCAGTTTCCCCATCATGCTCTTGACTGTGAGGACTTTACAGGACATGATTTCATAAAGCCTACCCTTGCTTTAGAGGATGAAAAAACTGCCCAAGGGTCAACAAGATAGCTCACCTGGGTAGTGTTCTGCTTTGTCCAGGTTCCAGCCGAGCCCCCATTGGCCTAGGGGACACTTTGATGCTGTGGTGTCTTTTCCTCTGTCATTCTGTCTCTGAAAAAAAAAAAGTCAGCTGAGACAAGTGAAGCCCTGGTAATGAACAACAGCAAAAAAAAAAAAAAAGTCCAGTTCTTCTTGGCTCTGTGTTACCTGTGTGAGGTAGCGCCCCCCCCCCCCAAAAAAAAAAATGCATTATACCTGAGTGCTAGGGAAACCACATGGTTAGTGAGAAACTGTAAGGACAGAGAGAAGAATTAAATCACAAGTTGTAACATACACTAGTAAATTGCGAATTATTGTTGCTGCCACATCATTTTTTTTCCACCTTTGATTTCATTGTAGAAATTATCTGTGTGGCAGGCGTTGCAGACTTTTATTGCTCAAAATTTAAGTGCACTCCTTTTTTCCCCTGTCCTCACATCCAAAATCTTGACTTCAAAATGTTTCTACAGCAAGGGACTGAGCAAATGGTGGTATCATTTCTTTTTATGTTTGACTTTTGCTCAGATTATCATAAAGCTATTTCTGCCCAGGTTTTGTACACTTGCCTGCTCTCTTAAATTAGATCCAACTTTGAATCAAGTTATTTGATGGCTATAGAACTTGAATCTGTAGTTTGCAGTACTTTTAATTCACAGAATACCAGGACATTTTAATAGACAGCTGCCCTGGAGGTCATCTGTTGTCCAGATCTCATAGTGATAATTGACCCAGGCCTTTGTTCATTGCTTCAGTGATGGCCTGAAGTTATGTGGTGCTTGTCCTTTCTTGTTCTTAGTCACAAAGGAATTTCTAAATTTGCCCAAAAGTTCCACAAGTTGTTTTTTTCTTTTCTTTTTTTTTTTTTTTTTTGCCTCCAGGCTTACTGGGGCTTGGTGCCTGCACCATGAGTCCACTGCTCCTGGAGGCCATTTTTCCCCCTTTTGTTGTCCTTGTAGTTGTAGCCTTGTGGTTATTGTTGTTGTTGATGTCGTTCGTTTTTGGATAGGACAGAGAGAAATGGAGAGAGGAGTGGAAGACAGAGAGGGGGAGAGAAAGATAGACATTTGCCAACCTGCTTCACCGCCTGTGAAGCAACTCCCCTGCAGGTAGGGAACCGGGAGCTCAAACCGGGATCCTTAACGCCGGTCCTTGCGCTTTGCGCCATCTGCACTTAACCCGCTGTGCTACCGCCCGACCCCCAAGTTCCACAAGTTTTAGAGCACAGAATACAAAACACAGAAGTTTTTTTGAATTTTAAAAAAAAATTACTGTGCAAGTAGTGCTACTGAAATTTAGGCAAATAGAAAATTTCTATCAGGTATGTTACTTGAGGTCTCTATTGTTAGGTTTAACTTTTGATTTTATACTTTAGTGGCACTTAGTCATCATTTAGGCACATCTGTGAATTTTATTTTGTGACAAAAAGTCTTCAGTTCATTAGTGGGTTTGAAATAGAGTCTAATCTGTTAAGAGAAAGAAACCTGTCAATAGCAGTGCAGACAGAGAAAATTGAGTGCAGGACTCACATGCATGAGGTCCCAGGTTCAATCCCTAGCAACATGTGTGCCAGAGATGTTTTGGTTGTCTGTCTGTTTCTCTCTCTCTCTCTCTATTTTTTAATGCCGGGATAGCCTGAGGGTGCTTCTTCCCGAGCTAGTGCTCTCTGGGTTGGAGAGAACTCAACTGGAGCCGATCTAGGCTGCTGCGTGGGAGAGGGATCAGGAACTCGTGCCGCACTAACTTCGCAGGAGATACACTCTGGAACTCTCGGAGCCGGAAAGCAATTTCCAAGTGTCTTTAATCAGAAGAGCAGCTGTTTTTATACTCTCCAAGTAGGGTGGAAACAGGATCTGACATAGAGAGGGTGGAGCAAAAAGTGACTGGTGGAAGATCAGGGTGTGACAAGGAGAGGATCAGGGTGTGACAAGGAGAGGGGGTGGAGCAGGTGAGAATTCTACCACTAAACCACCAATGCCCTGGAGGGAGTTTGGTGCTTTATGTAAATGTAAAAGTGATTTATGTAAATAGACCAAAGCTTTGAATGGGATCAAATCAATCCCTATATAGGCATATGGTTAAGCAGAAGCCAGAGGGAGCTGGCGTACTACCCAACATTTTAAGATAAAAAAAACCCCTGCTAATTACGCACACACACACACACACACACACAGCTAACACACTATAGAAGGTGACTGAAATAAAGAAGCATTGACTAGTCAGAAGTGAATAATCCAGGACTAGCCACTCCCTGCAAAGCTGGAGTGGATGGAGTGCTCACGTTGAACCACTCAGTTTGAGACCCAGACCTCCTTGGGGAGGGCACAGCTGTGACAGAGTGACAGAAAAGTTACTAGTAGGGGGTAACCAGAGAAATAGCTGCCAAGTTTAAGTCAGTAAGAGGACAGGCAGGGCCTGGGCTGGCTGCTGAAGATGACATTCTGCTGCTGTATCTCTCTAGTGCCCTCTGCTGAAAAGAGGTTGCCACTGCCAGCAGGCAAAGAGAAGATGTTGAAAGGTCCCACCCCAGATTCTTCACAGAACTGTGTGTGGAGCCTAGAGGAGTTAATAACGACCAGGATAGCCCCCAACTCCAGATTCCTTAGCAGGTGTGACTAGATACTGTTGGGGAAAGCAAAGAAGAGGCCTGAGTGAGACTCATCTTTCTCCTCACTGCCTCCTGTCATGACCATTAGTAAATTACTATTTTTGCTTTTTGTTGTTTTCTTTTTCACTTTTTACATCTTATACATATTAATGAAAGTTTCAGAAAATACATATGTACACACACACACACCTCCACCAGAACAATCTGAGAATGAGATTGAAGACTAATCAGTGAAAATTTTAATTTATGTGCTTCGATAATTTCATATGTTTTAGCTCTGAAATGCTAATCTAATTTGGTTCTTTTTACAGTTTCTGTGTCACTGCTACAAGCTCTTATGTTTCCAGTGTCCTTATCTACTTACCTCTTGAACTATAGTTACAACAACTCAAAGTCTCTGATCACTCTAGTACCTGGGGCATCTGGAAGTTGGTATCACTTGTTTCTTGTGCTGATAAGTTGTTCACATTTTCCTGACTGTAGACAAAGAGCGGGGAGACACCACTGTCCTACTCTACCACCCACGAAGTTCTGTTGGTGCTCCTGACTGGTGCCAGGGATCAAACTAGGGCCTCCCATATAGTAAGGGGTAGTGCACTCTGTTGCTAAGCTGTCAGCAAACCTTTTGCTGACTCTTAAAAAAAAGGTTTGTTTATTTATTTATTTGAAAGGTAGAAGGAGAGAGAGAAAGAACCAGACATCACTCTGGTACCTGTGCTGCTGGGGAATCAAATTCAGGACCTCATGATTGAGAGTCTAATGCTTTATCCACTGTGCCACCTCCCAGACCATGTGAATTATTCTGTTCTTATATATGGAATAATTTTATATTTTTATCCTGAACCTTTGTTTTGCTTTTGGTGGACATAATACATTCATTTATCTCTAAACAAATAAGGTAAACCAATTTTTTTTATTTTCCCTTTTGTTGCCCTTGTTGTTTTTATTGTTGTTGTAGTTATTATTGTTGTCATCGTTGTTAGATAGGACAGAGAGAAATGGAGAGAGGAGGGGAAGACAGAGGGGGAGAGAAAGACACCTGCAGACCTGCTTCACCACCTGTGAAGCAACTTCCCTGCAGGTGGGGAGCCGGGGGCTCAAACCAGGATCCTTATGCCGGTCCTGTGCTTTGCGCCACATGTGCTTAATCCACTGCACTACCGCCCGACTCCCTCAGATAAACCAATTTAGGGATCTGAGAGATTACAGATTCAAAGATGTCAAAAGTTTCTTCTAAGTGGAATTACATTCAGACTTTTTTCTTTTTGCATCCAGGGTTACCACTGGGGTTTGGTACCAGCACTACAAATTTAACTCTTGATGGCCATTTTATATATATATATATGTCTATTTTACTCAGTAAGACAGAAATCGGGATGGGAAGGGAAGTGGGGGGGGGAGAAAGATACCTGCAGACCTGCTTTACCACTCATGAAGTGTCCCCACTTCAGGTGGGGAGCAGAGGCTCGGATCCAGGTCCTTGTGCAGGTCCTTGGACGTAGTACTATGTGCATTTAACTGGGTGTACCACTGCCCAGCCTCCACATTCAGACTTTCTCAATGTGTTGTATATAGGCTCTGATTCCTATTAAATTTCTCTAGAACATGTTGGTTTTGTTGTTCTTTTGATTTTGTTTTAGAAGACAATCAACCTGGCTATGATCAGGCTACAAAGTCTGTCTCTCCTTCTGTGACAATTAATTGATTTTTAATTTCAGTTCAACTTTCCTGACCTTCACAACATTGCACTGAGCCTGGCCTGCCATTGCTGTTCCAGAGTTAGTGTGAGTTCTGGAATGAAGGGAGGGTTAGCTACAGTCATAGTTCCATCCTCAACATCTTGACTCTGCTGTTCTGAATCTGTTCCACACACACATGACTTGAAAGTGAGCCTGAACTGTGATCACTTATACACAGAATCTGGAGTCTCCTCCAGCTAATTCTCCTCTGGAGTCCTTCCTGCACTGTCTAGCTCACAAGAGCACTGTTTGAAAAGACAGGTTGTCTTAGTCTCAGCTTCTTATGTCATCACTGCCACAACACAGCTCTGGCACTTGGGGGATTGCCCTGGTCTCAGTAGCAACAACAAACAAGGTGCAAGAGAAGAGGGGAAATGAGAATCTTACTTCCTGCAGGAGATCTCTTATTTCAGTTCTCTCCCCCAGTGTACCTGCCTTTGTATATTTCTCATCATTTGTATTTTTGTATTTATATTATACGTTGTATAGTTTTTGTTCTAATCAGTGGTAGAGAGACTGTCATGGGTTTGTTCCACCTTGGCCAACCTCAAAAGTCTTATATCACTAAGTGTACTATATAACAAATTACCACAAAAATTATGGACCTGAAGTAATACACATAAAGCTTTAATTTCTCTGCTCCGTCCGTGCAATTGAACATGGCTTAACCAGTCCACTGCAGGCTGCAGTCAAAGCCAGGGCATGGTTTCGTATAGCGGCTTTAGATATATTTACATATTTATGTGTGGGAGAGACAGACAGACCGGAGAACCACTCAGCTCTGGCTTCTGCACTGCTGGGAATCAAACCTGGAGCCTCAGACTTACTTACAAGTCTTGTGCTCTACATCTGAGCTACCTGTCCAGCCCTATTTTTAAAGAACTGTAAAGGAAAAGAGAAACAAAGCCCAGAGTATCTCTTAGTTCTGTCATTGTGGTTCTGGAGATAAAAACCTACACTGGCCTCATGCATGCACGTTGTGTGCTTTCTTTCTGAGCTATCTCACTGACCCTCACCTCTGAGTTTGACTGGGGAAGGCTGGGGTCTGAGTTCACTCAGGTTCTTGATGGAATTCACTTTCCTTATAGCAATGAAATTTATGACAGCTGATTCTCCAAAGTCAGCACTTGAGAGGAATACTAAAGCCAGTCTGCTAGAAAGATACAGTCTTGTATAACCTAGTCAGAGAAGTGACATTCCTTCACTTTGCTGTAATCTAGTGGTGAAATAGAAGCAAGTCACTCCCACACTCAAGGGAGACACCTTAAGAGTCTCTGTTCACTTCATTTCCCTTTCAACTTCAAATTTAAACTTACCCTCTACTCTTTTTCCACCCTAGTCCTAAACGACCATTCTGGTTGGCTTAATGACTTAGCAGTTTTCTCTCTTTTTTAAAACTAGAGTACCTGTTCAGCTCTGCCTGTTGATCCAAACCTGGCAACTCTCACAACGGGCCCTGTGCACTGTCTCCTTGGCCCCAGTGGTTCTTATAGAGAGCCCACCTAGTTCTTACCTGCAGCACGTTGACCTCCTATTTTCTAGTGACATTTACTTTAGAACTTGGTCATGTAATTTGAAATCCCAAGCTTATCATCTCCACATTCTCTCAGGTATTAAGGATATTCAGGTGTTAATCCTTCACTTTCCTGCTACACCATATGTTCCTAAAGGTGTAACACTACTCCTGTCTCATCCTTCTCATGCAGCCCGCAGGATTTAGTGACTACTCCCTGCACATAACAGGTATTCAAACACATGTGGCAATGGGACAGGAGACCACTTCCTTTTCAGTTTTGCTAGGAAACACTTTGTCGTCCCTTTCTAATCTAAACATCATCAGAAAATTATAACTGAATTAACCAAACTCTGTAGATAGTGGCATATAACACCCATACATAGTATTTTTAGTGTGAATATTTTTTTTTAGAAATGATTTTCTTTTTTTAACATTTATTTATTTATTCCCTTTTGTTGCCCTTGTTTTCTTGTTGTAGTTACTATTGTTACTGATGTCGTCATAGTTGGATAGGACAGAGAGAAATGGAGAAAGGAGGAGAAGACAGAGAGGGGAAGAGAAAGATACACACCTACAGACCTGCTTCACCACCTGTGAAGCGACTCCCCTGCACGTGGGGAGTCAGGGACTCGAACCAGGATCCTTACGCTGGTCCTTGCGCTTTGTGCCATGTGCGCTTAACCCGCTGTGCTACCACCCGACTCCCTAGTGTTAATATTTTAAAGATGGTTGGATGACAAACAGATGAGAAACAAGGAAAGTGAAAATTATACTGAGTAAAAAGTGGCAAAATTGAACACATTCATATAAATCACATGTATTTACATGTACTTTTAAAGGAAAATTGTTGAAGTTTTAAATTTTAAATGAAATTCTTCCAATCTAACCATCCCTTTTCCTTATGTCCTTTGCAGCTTGTAAGTCCATCTCACAACTTTGCTACGGAGAAAAAAATGCTATTTGACTATCTGCTATATATTGGCTTTTTCCTCTTTCAGTGGGTTAAGAAACTTTCCAAATCAAAACTTATAATTTTACTAGTCCCTAAAGCATGAAACTTAATAAATAGTGCATAGTTATATGGGAAAATAAAGCTTTCACTGGAAATAAAATATACATACAGGAGATTTGTTTCATTGTGAGTGCAATTGTGTTGATCCTGCCACTATGGCCCTGAGAAATATCTTGAAGACAGCCTTGAACTCATGGTTCTTTGCAAGCCCAGAGGACAGAATTCTGCAAGCCTGCAATGCTCATTTAAACCCAAGCCATATGTTCCTTCTAACAGCAAGATGACATAAGAGGCATCAATCAGTCAGGTAGACTTAAACTCCATGCTTCTGCTGTGTTGTATGCCTCGTCCTATTGGACTAGTGATCATTTGTTTGGTTCATTTATATGAATATTCCTGAAAGCATATGAATTCTGCCTTGTTCATTACTGTTACCTCACAACACTTACTATGGGAGGGGGAAAACGTATCAACCCTCTTTTTGTGTTTGGTACCCACAGCAGTAAATCAATCAGTCTCTCCCTCACACACACAATCTCTCATGAAAATAAGTCTTTTAAAAGAAAAGAAAAGAAAATGCAGACATAAAATAAATGTCTCTATATTAAAAGCATCAGCTAAATGCTAAGCACAGATAATGGAGGAGAAACACCAAGGTACATCATAATGAAATTTCAGAGTTCTAGGGGGGATTTTAGAGGGGGAAATCACGTAATTGGCTGAAAATCAATATTAGGTTTTATTGAGTAGATACTGATTGCTAAAATACTGTGACACACCTGGAACCCCACCTCCCCAGAGCCTCCCCCACTAGGGAAAGAGAAACAGACTGGGGGTGTGGGTCAACCTGTCAACACCCATGTCCAGCAGAGAAACAATTATAGAAGCCAGACCTTCCACCTTCTGCACCTCAAAAAGAATGTTGGTCCATACTCCCAGTGAGGGAGAAATGTTAGGGGAATATGACCAGAGGGCTCTGAACCCCTGAGAGAGAAGGAGGGAAAAGGAAGGAGACCAGAAGTAGTAAGAGGTGTAGATGTGACTTAGAAAGGAAGAGAAGACAGAACCATAGAAAAATTGGGAAAAATTGTGTATGTAGTTATAGAAATAATAGTCAACCCATATCTGTGACCTGGGGGGAACTATTGCAGTTTCCAGTGGAAGGGATGAGGACACAGAACTCTGGTGGTGGGAATGGTGTGGAATTACAGCCCAGTTATAATTTTGTCAATCAGTATTAAACCACTAATAAAAAAGATGGGCAAAGATAGACAGATAGACAGATGGAGGGGCCAGGTGTTGGTGCACCTGGTTGAGCGCACATGTTACAATGTGCAAAGTCCAGGGTTCAAGCCCCCAGCCCCTACTTGTAGGGGGAAAGCTTTGTGAATGGTAAAGCAGGGTTGCAGGTGTCTGTCTCTTGCTCTCCCTATCTCCCCCTACCCTCTCAATTTCTAGCTGTCTCTATCCAATAAATAAAGATAATTAAAGAAATAAAACTCTGTTAAAATGTTTTTTTTAAAGAGATAGGTACAGATATAGTTAGTTATAGATAATAAAGTCAACCCTCATCTGTGACCATGGAAGAACTACTACAGTTTCCAATGGTGGGGCTGGGGAGACAGAACTCTGGTGGTGGGGACATTATAGAATCATACCACAGGGAGTCGGGCAGTAGCACAGCAGGCTAAGCGCACTGACTGGCATCAGGATCCTGATTCGAGCCCCTGACTCTCCACCTGCAAGGGAGTTGCTTCACAGGCAGTGAAGCAGGTCTGCAGGTGTCTTTCTCTCGCCCTCTCTGTCTTCTCTTCCTCTCTCCATTTTTCTCTGTCCTATCTAACAAACAACAACATCAATAACAACAATAATTACTACTACAACAATAAAGAACAATGGCAACAGGGAGTCGGGCGGTAGCACAGTGGGTTAAGCGCAGGATGCGCAAAGTGCAAGGACCGGCATAAGGATCCCAGTTCAAGCCCCCGGCTCCCCACCTGCAGGGGAGTCGCTTCACAGGTGGTGAAGCAGGTCTGCAGGTGTCTATCTTTCCCCCTCTCTGTCTTCCCCATCTCTCTCCATTTCTCTCTGCCATATCCAACAACAACATCAATAACTACAGCAATAAAACAAGGGCAACAAAAGGGAATAAAAAAATTCTTAAAAATGGCAAAAAAAGGGAAAATACATTAATTTTAAAAAGAATTTTACCCCAGTTCTTATAATTTTGTGAATCAGTATTAAACCACTAAAAAAATGAAGGAAGGGGAAAAAACACTGTGACACAGCCCTCAAAGTTGTAAAGAATAAACTATGATGCAAAGGTAACTGTAGACACCAGAAAGGTGTACACATATCCACCAAGCATAAGAAAAGGTACTCAGCATCCTTCATCATTAGTTAAGTGCAAATCAAGACCCTGACGAGCTATCCAGTGTAGTCAGAGTCACAGAATCAAAAAGTAGACTGGTGGGTGGGTGCGAGGTGGTAAGGGTGGGGGTGATGGGAACTCTAGTTTTAATTTTAGCTGTGCAAGATGAAGCATTCTGAACTGTATACTTTTAAATGGTTAACCTAACAAATTATGTCTATATTTTACCACAATTAAACTTTAATTGGCTATCAGAAAGTACTCCCAGCTCAGATCAACCTGGACCAAAGACTATGATAAGGACATTTGGTGTTAGAGGGGTCTCATGCAGGAAAGGGAGAGTGTAAAAGTGAACAAAAACAGAAATTTGGCAAAGATAGTTATGCAAGAGGAAAAAGACAAAATAGCAACTTTTTAGTTGAAGAGTAATATTGCATTGACTATATATGTCCCTTAACTTCTTTATCCAGTTATGTGCCAGTGGGCACTAGGCTGTAAGCATAGGGGGCTGCATGTGTCCCGTGAAAATAGTGTTCTCGGGTTCTTTGGATTTATACCTAGGAGTGGTGTTACTGGATCATAAAATATTCTTAAAGATAAACTGTTCTGTAATGGAAAAGGACTCCTCTTATGTTCTGTTATGAAGCTTTTTGTACTGCTTATGTTTTCCTTTCATAAGCACATACTACTTTCTAAAAGTAAAGATGTGGGGCCAAGTGGTGGCACACCACCTGGTTAAGCGTGTACACTGTAGTGCACAAAGACTTGGGTTCAAACCCGGGTCCTCACCTGCAGGGGTAAAGCTTCACAAATGGTGGGCAAGGCTGCAGGTGTCTGTCTGACTCTCCCCCTCTCTACCTCCCTCTCCCTTTCTCAATTTCTCTCTGTCTCTATGCACAAATAAATAAAGATCAAAATTAAAGATTTTTAACATTTATTTATTTATTTTGCCTTCAGGGTTACTGATGGGGCTCGGTGCCTGCACTACAAATCCACTGCTCCTGGAGGCTACTTTTTCCCTTTTGTTGCCCTTGTTTATCGTTGTTGTTGTATTGCTGTCGTTGTTGGATAGGACAGAGAAATCAAGAGAGGAGGAGAGAAAAACACCTGCAGATCTGCTTCACTGCCTGTGAAGCGACCCCCTTACAGGTGGGAAGCCGGGGGCTCAAACTGGGATTCTTAACACCGTTCCTTGCATTTCACACCAGGTGCACTTAACCTGCTGGGCCACTGGCCTGGCCCCCCAAATTAAAAAAAATTTTAAGTTGTGTCTATCACCAATATCAAAAGAAAAAAAAATACAAAACAAAAAAGTAAAAGTAAGAAGATGTGATCAGATGTCCATTTTCTTAAATTATTTATAAATGTGGCAGAAAGTATATATTGTAAGTTGAAGACATTGCTGTGGTGCATTTGAATTGCCATATAACATGATCTCAGGCAGGAAAGTATGCTACGTGGGCTTCTTATTGACACTTTATTTGACTGTTACAGTAAACTCTTCCCAAAGGGTTCATGGGAAGCCACAAGGTTGATGGGGAACCATCTTTCCTGTGCCACTGACTGTGGTCATCTGCAAGTGGCCTCACATATGACCTCTCCGTGTGGCAACCAGAAACAGTGGGAGAGCTCTTTCCTCTGTCTCTCCATCGGTGCCCTTTCTTCAGGAGAAGTGCTTAACGGGAACTGTTAGGACTGAAAGATAGTCCACCTGGTAGAAAGTATACCTTACCATTCAGGAGGCCCTGTCTTCAAGCTCCATCCAGCACCACATGAGTCCACCATGGACCAAGGGCAGCTCCCGCTGTGGGTGGCTCTCTCTCTGAAGTAAAAAGATGGAAAAAGTTGGCCAGTTGGGGAACTTAGTGGTACATTTGTTGACACATGGGTAGGATTCCTCATCTCCCACTATAGGTGTCTGCAAAAACTCTAATTTTCAACTTGGGTCCATTTCCATCATCATGCACCATAACCCAACACCCCCCCACCTCCTCCCTTCCTCTTCTTCCCCAGGGTCCTTTGCTTTGCTGCAGTTGCAGTACAACACACCAAGTATGAGTCTCACCGTGCATTTTCCCTTCTGTCCTTGTTTCTTAAGATTTACCTATAAGTGAGATCACCAGTACTTGTCCTTCTCTTCTTGGCTTATCTCCCCTTTGTAGATATTCCCAGGAGAGAAACTGTTGGGTCATTCAGTAGGTCCTTCTCTAGTGTATTAGGGAAACTCCAGACTGTTTTCCACAGGGGTTGGACCAAATCACATTCCTACCGGCAGTGCGCAAGGTTTCTTCTCCCCTATATGCTCTCCAGCACTTGTTGCTTCTGGCCTTTCTAATAATGTATTACATTCTCACATGTGTAAAGCAGTATCTCATGGTTGCTTTTATCTGTGCTTCTCTGACAATCAGGGGCTGTGGACATTTTTTTTTAATAGAAGTCTATTGGCCTTATAGTGAAGACTCTGTCCATGCCCTCTCTTCATTTTTCAGTGGGATTGTTTGTTTTCTTGTTCCTTAGTTTAGTGAGTTCTTTATATATTTTTGGATATTAGTCCTTTATCTGATGGATTGTGTGTAAAGATGTCCTCCCATTCGGTAGGGTGATGGTTTGGTGATGGTCCCCTTTGCTGTACAGAGCTTTTCAGTTTGATGTAGTAGTCCCATTGGTTTATTTTTGCCTTTGTTTTTCCTGCTGTTAAATTTGAGTACTTGAAGATGTTTTGAAAGCATAGACTGTGAAGTGTTCTGCCAATGTCCTTTTTTTTTTTTTAAGATTTCTTTTTGTTTTTAATTTATTTTATATATTATCTTGTTTTACTAGAGCACTGCAGAGCTCTGGTTTGTGGTGGCACGAGGACTGAATTTGGGACCTGGAGCCTCAGGCATGAGAGTCTGTTTGCATAACCATTATGCTGTCTCCCCACCCCTGCCAGTGTTTTCTTCTACACACTTAATGGCTTCTAGTTTAATGTTCATGTCTTTGATCCATTTGGAATTGACTTTTGTACACAGTGATATACAGTAGTCGAGTCCCATGCATCTACATATTTTCAGCCCAATTTTTCCAATACCATCCAATACCATTTCTCTTTTCTTTCATTTTTTGTTTGTTTGTTTGTGCCTCCAGGGTTACTGCTGAGGCTCAGTACCAGCACTAGGAACCCACTGCACCTGGCAGCCTTTTTCTCTTTTCTTTTACTTCTTTTTTGTCTCTTTTTCCCCATTTTATTGGATAGGGCAGAGAGAAATTCAGAGGGAAGGAGAAAGACAGATAGATACCTGCAGACCTGCTTTACTGCTTGTGAAGCAACCCCACCGTGGGTGGGGCGTGGGGGCTCAAACCCAGACCCTTGCACATTGTGTGCTTAAGTGGGTGCACCACCACCTGTCCCCCCACCACAGTACCATTTCTTGAAGAGACTTTCCTTTCTCCACTGATTGTTTAGGGCCCCACTGTCAAAAATTAGTTGTTCATAGATGTAAAGAATCTACAGCTTGGTAGGTTCTCCCAAGATTGTAATAATGGCCACCCTCAAGACAACAGTGAGAAATACTGGCCTCAGACTGGACTATAGAACTGTGTCTCACTCCACTTTACACCCTGGTTACCAAATATACTACTTGATACGTATCAAGAGTTTGTTCAGCAAATCTGGGCTGAATGACCAGCTGGACCACTAAAGAAGTCAGGACAACTTGTAGTGCTTGAGAAGCAGCGTACCAAATGGCGTCCAATATCCACAGCTACCACCTCTTTTCAAAGTCTTCTTTGTGTATGAAACTCTGCAGCTAAGTTTTTTCGTTCTTTTAAAGAGTGCCCCTTATACTAATACTACCTTTATTTATTTTTAGGGAGAAAGAACAAGAAACACAAAAAGAGGAACGTTTGATGGAAGAAAAGAAAAAGAAAAAGCAGGAAGAAAAGAAAAAGAAGGAAGGTGCTCAGAAAAAGGTTTGGCTAGAGCTACTGCATTGCTGTCTTGGCAGTCTTTATGCGCCTCGCTTGCGTCACATAGCCGTCGCCTCCTTCCGTGCCATTCCCTTTAAAAACTCAATGTACCGAGGAGTCGACAATGAGTTTGAAAAACAGATAATGTGCTAGCAAAAGAAGTAGAGGGCAACAGCCACCAAAGGTCTTTCTTAGGGAACTAGAAATAAGACAGCTATGTTTTAAAGAAGTCTGATTTTAGTTGGTGATACTATTTTACCTAAAATGAATTGCTCAGAACATTCATGTGTATGAAATGACGATAAATCTATTTAACTAGTTTTATTAAAAAAGCTATAATTTTTGTTCCTTTGACAAAAGTTCCTTTTACAGATCTTACTAGCAAATGTTAAAAACTAAAGATTCTATCAATTTTTAGTCATCCTTGAACTCTTTGGCATTTAATAAACCAAGTTATACCATTTGTTTTTTATTTTGCCTAATTTAATGTATCTTATAGTCTAAACTATATATGTGTACGTATACACACACACATCTATATAATTTTTTATCTGCATTGAAACATAATTAAATATATGAGATTCTAGATAGGTTTGTTTTTTTTTGCCTTTAGATCATTACTGGCATGTAAATATAGCATATGGGCAATTAAATATTTTTCCAGTAATAAGTCAAGTGGACAAGAGCTTGTTTTTTAATTCTAGTATTAAAGTCTGCTTATAAACTTTCATACAAAGGTATATCTTACACATTATTATTCCTAAAGAGTTTTTTTTTTTTTTTTCCAGGCTGCTGATCAAAAAACCAAAGGTAAGTTTATATTATTGGGGAGAGGGATATGATATCAAAAAACTTTATGATTTTTTTAATTTGATGAGTGAAAGCAAAAACTAACACTGCCTTTGAATCTTCTTCTCTTTTTTTCTATATGCAATGTGAAATTCTCCACTTATCATTGGCTTTATATCTTATCAGCATTTGCTTGATCTAAAATACCTAGAGCTTTATCTGTTAGCTTTCTAAGCCATACTTTATAAGGTTTCTTTGGTTGGATTTCCACCAAAAAAGGATTAAACTGCTATAGTTTAAGTAACAACTAAAGGATAGTGAATTTTTTGTGAGTTTCCAGTTTCTTCTTGCCAACTACTTATAGTAAGTAGAAGTGTTTTCTTTCTGTGTTCTCCCTTTGTAAGTGAAGAGGAAAACTTTTTTTAGTCAAGTTCAGAATTTGCTTGTTAATGTCATTGAATACAGGTGAAACACATGTAATTCTCACAGTAATTTAGATATAACTGATTTGCTGGAGAACAAGCAATGGAAACAACTCTCCCAGGCTTTTTATTTTGTACTTGATACACTTAGGGGCCTAGGAGACAGTGGGCTTTCAGAAAGGACACATTTTTGCATAGAAAACACATCACGACTTTGCCAACAACCCAATCTATGCCTGCTGTGTTTTATCTGAGGCAAATCACTCACTTCTTCAAGGCCTCGGGTTTCTCATATGGAAAAAAAGAGAAGTGGAACCAGTAGATGGCTCACCCTAGGAAGGAGACCTGCACTGCCTCCTAGGAAGGAGACCTGCACTCTCTGGAAGCACCATCAAACTGAGGGAACTTTATGGGTAGTGAAACAGAGCTGTGGTGTCTTTCCCCCACATAAAATACATGGAATAAACAGAATGGGAATGGCGGTAGTGCACATGCATAAGGCCCTGATACCAATTTCTAAAAAAAAAAGTGAGAAAAGAAATGAATGGTTCCCACTTCTCAAAACTTTTGTTAACTGTAGTTTACTGGTTATGTTTTTAAATTTTCTTTGTTGTTGTTGTTGTTATCACCAAACTTGGCTTCACCACTCAAAATCAGCTTTATCAGACAGAGAAACAAAGGGAGGGGCGCCAGAACTTCACCCAGAGTGACGGAGACATTCCTGTTGAGCCACCCCATCTGCACTGCTGTCTGTGTAGACACATACGCAATAAGACTCTGTGCCTTCTCAGACAGCACCGCTACTAATACTCTGCTTCTTGTTTAACATTTTATAGTTTTAAAAGTAAAGTGTATGTATTGTCTCATTTGACCTTCATAACTGAGCAGCACAGGTACTATTTACAGTGAAGAAACTGAGGCTAGCAACTGAACTTTTAAGTGGCTTATCGTGGTCAGAGGACTAAGAGTGAAATTTGAGGGCACCCTGGGTTCTGACCCAGTACAATTGGCCTTGGAGCTCCTAGGTCAGAGTCAGTGTAAGAGATGGAGATCATAAAAATGAATATAGGAAGACAGTGTGATTTTCAAAGTGACTTTCTTCTCATACTTCCATACTGTGAAGTTACATAAGACTTTTTCAGAAGGGTCCAGAGGGCTTAACTTACAGACTTTTTAAAAGATTTATTTAGTATGAGATTCATTTATTTAATGAGAAAGAGTCAAGCAGACTAGAACACACTGGCATGTTTGGTGCTAGGGCCTCACAAATGTAACCTCCTGTGTTTTACCCATTGAACCACCTCCCCAGCTGCTGAAATTTTAATCTTGAGTTTCAGAAGCAACGATTTCTGATAACTGTCCCTAAAACTTGGTGAGAACAGTGGTGATTAGCACTGGGGGCAGGGAGCACAGAAATTTGGTGGTGGGTGCGGTTTGGAACTATACGTCTGTAGTCTTATAATTTTGTAAGCCATTATTAAATCATTAATAAAAAATGTTAACAAATAAAAAGTTGTTTCTTACATAGAATTTTGTACTGTTCTGAATCATCCTCTTTTTTTTTTTTTATCATTTTGAGTTTTTTACAACCTGATCAATACCAGTTGTATTCTGTTGTCATTGTTTCTCTTCAAGTGGTAACATTGCTTATGATTTACAGTGACAATGAATTACATTGCCCTGCCCCCTTACACAGTTACTATTTTCTATTACTGTTCTGGCAAGTATTTTCATTGCTGACTCCAAACTCTACTGGATTTTTTTATATTTATTTATTTATTCCCTTTTGTTGCCCCTGTTGTTTGTTGTAGATATTATTGTTGTTGTTATTGATGTCGTCATTGTTGGATAGGACAGAGAGAAATGGAGAGAGGAGGGGAAGACAGAGGGGGATAAAAAGATAGACACCTGCAGACCTGCTTCACCGAGTGTGAAGCAACACCCTGCAGTTGGGGAGCTGAGAGCTCAAACCGGGATCCTTCTGCCAGTTCTTGTGCTTTGTACCACGTGCACTTAACCCGCTGCACTACCGCCTAATTCCATATCTTCTCCTTTTATCTTCTCTAAAATACTGCTCCTTTGGGTGCAATTTGTCAGAGTAACTTTACTAACTATAACTAGCCTTAGAACAGATTATGATAATGATTATTAAAGCCCTTCTAAACAAGGAAAAACATTGCGCTTTTTTTTTAATTATAAATAATCTCACAGTGCCTTCTAAATAATTCATTAATGGAAATTAGCAACAGCAAGGTATAAATTTTTCTCAGCAAGGTATAAATGATTTTCATCATTACAGATTCAAATCAAAATCAACAGCCTGCAAGACTGTATTTGAATTTCTGAATGGACATGTGTGTTAGCACAGACTGGGCCTGACTAAACATCTGAGGTATTTTATAGGAGTAGAACTAGTATTTATGCATAAGAGAGATGGACTTTTCTGACCTATAATTATATTTTATATATTTTATTTTATCAGAGCACTGCTAATGGTGGTACCAGGGCTTGAACCTGGGACTTTGAATCTCAGACGTGAGATTCTCTTTATATAACCATTATGCTATCTCCCCACCCTTGACCTAGTATTTTACCATGCTCTCTGTCATGAGGTTAGAGTGGCTTTGCATTTGCTTCACTACTCCTGGCCATGTGCAGTCAGTGAACCTAAGATCAGCACCCTCATTCAGTAACTTTTCTTTGCCGTATTTTTTCTAAATTTCATAAAATACAAAGATATTTTCATACAAAGTTCAGAGTTAATATCATGTATGTATGGCTAACCTCAGTAATGGCTCAGATTTTATGGTCTTGAATTGTATACTTTGAATTGTATACTTTCATAAATCATACTCTTGCTTGAAAGGACTATAAACTTTACAGTCAGGAATTCAGTTTTGTCATCCATTAAATTTGTAATGTTAATTTTAAGAAAAGTTTCATATATTTAAGTTAATGGAAATCAATTGAAACCATATTTTTTCAGTAGCCTTGGCTGAGAGATAAGGGCTTTGGTATAACATGTTCTATGTATTATGCTCTGTTATTACTAAAGCTCATTCCAAACATACACTTAAAGACTTTCTCTTAGCATGACAAGAGTAGAGAGAATGTGGCATTTTATCTGCCTACCTACAAATTAATGAACTCTTAAAAGCTGAAGTATCCTGGGAGTAGGGCGGTAGTGTAGCGAGTTAAGCACACAAGGGCGCAAAGCGCAAGAACCGGCAGAAGGATCCCAGTTCAAGCCCCTGGCTTCCCACCTGCAGGGGAGTCGCTTCACAGGCAGTGAAACAGGTCTGCAGGTGTCTTTCTCTCCCCTTGTCTGTCTTCCCCTCCTCTCTCCATTTCTCTCTTGTCCTATCCAACAACGACAACATCATTAACAACAATAACTGCAACAACAATAAAACAAGGGCAACAAAAGGGAATAAATAAATAAATATTTAGAAAAAGTGAAGAAAAAAAAGTTGAAGTATCCTTAGGGATTATCCAGTTCCTATGCTGGATACAAAATGAGATTCAGAGAGGTTAAGTGATTCATGTAGATTTTGACAGTAGATAAACTAAAACTAGAATCCTTTTCTTCTGGTTGACAATTATATGTTTTTCTGCTATTATGTAAAGAAATGAAGATAAAGGTGTATGTTTTTTGCGGTATAACTGTTTAATAAGTTATTTAGGATCTCTTCAAATAAGACTGAAAGATATTCCTTTTTTTTTTTCTGAAAGATATTCCTAAGAAAGTTACTATATAAGCTTAATGGTATGGTATCTTACTAGATTTTATTATTTCACTTCATTTTTATGCAGTACCAGGGAATTAACCTAGGGCACCATACATGCATAGTACCACTGAGCAGTCTCCCTGACAAAATGCTTACCTCTTTTTGTTTGTTTATAATTTGAGAGAGGGAAGAAGAGAGGAAAAACACCATCATATCACTCCACTGCCCGTGGGATTTCCTTGTTGCTGTGCGTGGTCCTCCCGTGTGCTGTCACTCTAGTCCAGAACATTACACACTGCTAAGTGTGTGCTGTGCTGTACTGTATGAGCAGTCTCTGGGCCCTATAATAAGATCCTAAATATTAAATATGTCTTCCTTTAGTTGTTTTCTCTGTTTAGGATAATTGTTTTACTGTTACATCTCTAGGGAAAGGAAATATAGCAAGTATATTTTTATGTTTTTCCATATGAACAAAAAGTATTAATACTGTAGAATGTAAAACACTAATTCCCCAATAAAGAAATTTAAAAAAATTTTTTTAAAGTATTATTAGTATGTGATCTGTTTCCCTCTAGTGTCTAGTCAGCTAAAAAAAAAAAAAAAAAAAAAACTTGGGGCCTGGTGGTGGTGCACCTGGTTGAGAGTATATGTTACAGTGCACAAGGACCCAGTCCCCAACTGCAGGGGGAAAGCTCTGTGAGTGGCGAAGCAGTGCTGCAGGCGTCTCTCTGTCTCTCACTGTCTCTCTCCTGACCCTCTTAATTTCCGACTGTTTCTATTCAATAAATAAATAAAGATAATTTTTAAAAACTTGCTGAAAAATAAAAACGAGTAGGTATATTTGTATAGACATGGAAGCAACCCAGGTGTTCAACAACAGATGAGTGGTTGAGCAAGTTGTGGTCTATACACAATGGAATACTGCTCAGCGGGGAGTCGGGCTGTAGCGCAGCGGGTTAAGCGCAGGTGGCGCAAAGCACAAGGACCGGCATAAGGAATACTGCTCAGCTATTAAAAATGGTGACTTCACCGTTTTCAGTCCATCTTGGATGGAGCTTGAAAAACAAAATCAAGTTAAATGAAATAAGTCAGAAACAGAAGGATGAATGTGGGATGATCTCACTGTTGAAAGACATATCAGAAGAGAAAACACTCAGCAGAACTTGGACAGGAGCTGGTGTATTGCACCAAAGTCAAAGACTCTCGGGTGGGTGGGGGGAGAGTTCAGGTCCTGGAACAGGATGGCAGAGGACCCAGTGGGGGTTGTATTGTTATGTGGAAAACTGGGAAATGTTGTGCTTGTACAAAATATTGTATTTACTGATGACTGTAAAACATTAATTCCCCCAATAAAAAATAAATTAAAAAGAAAATTACCATAAAGTAAATAAATAAATTCCTGATTGATAACAGGGAAAGCAGCACCTTGCTGCCCATTGAAAGCACCTGTAATTGCTTTTCTCAAGACTCTTCTAATGCCTCAGGTACAGTGAAAGTCTGAGTCCCTGTTTACCTGTTTAGTTATGTTTCCACTTGAACACTAAACACTAAGTCAGTTTCCCAGTTTAGAAAAAAATTAGAGCCCCAAAGAAAAATGGCAGTATGCTTTACAAAAAAAAAGAAAAAAAAAAAAGAAAAAGAAAATTTAAAAAAGTACATATATATGCATTTACCCAGGTTTGTTTTCTGTTAGCATTTTAAGTTACAATTGACATATTTAAGCAGCCTATTTAGGATGGGCACGCACACACCTGTGAAGCCATCCCTACTGAGACAGCATTCAGCCTCCTGAGAAGAACGTTCCCCCTTCCCATCCTTCCGTGGTCTGTCGCCACACACCAGTCTGTTTTCTGTCACAGAGGTTTCTTTTTCCAGACTACTATATAAATGGAGTCCTGCCATATGCACTCTTCTTTCACTCAGTGTCTATCAGTAGTAGCTCGTTCCTTTTTAGTGATGAGCAGTATTCCATTGTGTGGAAGTGTCATGATTTGTGTGTTCATTCGTCTGTTCATGGGCATTTAATTTCCAGATTTTAGCTATGAGCATTCATATACAAATCTTTCTGAATGTGTACTTCATTGTTCTTTACTAACTCTGTAGGAGAAGCATGCCTGGGTCTTATGATAGGTCTGGATTTTAACTTTTCCAAGCTGGCCGCCTACTTCACAGTTCTGCATTCTCATCAGTACTACCTTAATAGGTAGGTGTGTGGTGTACCTCATTTGTGGTTTATGAGTGCATCTCCCTAGTGGCTAATGATGTTGAACATTCTTTTTCTTTTAACTTTATTTATTTATTTATTTATTTATTTAATTTCCTTTTGTTGCCCTTGTTGAGTGTGTATGCAAATATTTTGCCATTTTTATTAAGCAATTTGAGTTCAAATTTCAGATTGGTTTCTTTTTTTAAATTTATTTATTTACTTGCTTTTGATGCCTTTGTTGTTTTATTGTTGTAGTTGTTATTGATGTCGTCGTTGTTGGATAGGACAGAGAGAAATGGAGAGAGGAGGGAAAGACAGAGGAGGAGAGAAAGACAGACACCTGCAGACCTGCTTCACCGCCTGTGAAGCGACTCCCCTGCAGGTGGGGAGCCGGGGGCTCGAACCGGGACCCTCACGCGGGTCCTTGTGCTTTGCGACACCTGCACTTAACCTGCTGCGCTACCGCCCAGCTCCCGCTCAGATTGGTTTCTAATACTAGACTGGCCTCTAAAGTTGGGCAGAAAGATTCATTATCACACCTTGGTTTTCTGCATGCTTCAGTCATTTTTTTTTTGTACTGTGTATGCAGTTATATATAATCCAGTAATCTCAGAAAACATGTACTTCCTGTTATAATCACATATCATCTAACTTTTAACATGCTGAAGACTGCATTAACAAATGAGCTATATATTAGTCATACTTTACTAGCTAGAAGTGTCATGTTAATTCATTAGCTAATTAATAGTTAATAAATACCTACCAGACAGAAGAGATAAGTTCTCTGTATTTAATGGGAAGAGCTGATGCATCTGGTGAAATGGGTGCAATGAAATGTTCTGTGTGTTGTGATTTATTTATTCTACCTCTTCTGCTATCAGGGATTTATGTTCCTTTGATCATCGTTCATCAGTGCTTAGACCTATTAGAAATGATGCCCTGTGTCTGGCAAAAAAGCTCACTTGTATCATGTTCTGTCTCTTCATGTGTGCCCCCCAGGTTCAAGCCTGGCCCCCACCACATTGAAGGTAGCTTCAATGCCCCTCCTACCCCCCACCTCTCTATGTCACTCTTTTTTTTTTTAATTTTTTTATATTTATTTATTTTCCCCTTTATTGCCCTTGCCTTTTTTATTGTTGTTGTAGTTGTTGTTAATGTCATCGTTGTCAGAACGGAGAGAAATGAAGAGAGAGGAGGGGAAGACAGAGGGGGAGAGAAAGATAGACACCTGCAGACCTGCTTCACTACCTGTGAAGCAACTCCCCTGCAGGTGGGGTGGGGATCTGGGGGGCAATGGTCCTTGCGCTTTGCGCCACATGCACTTAACCCGCTGCGCTACCACCCGGGGATTACTGCAGGGGGGGTCACTTCACAAGTGGTGAAACAGATCTGCGCTTATCTATCCTTCTCTCCCCCTCTCTGTCCTATCTATCCAACAACAATGGCATCAATAACAACAACAGTAATAACAACAACAATAAAAAAACAACAAGGACAACAAAAGGGAATAAATAAATTTTTTTTTTTTTAAATAGATATGCTTCCCACTCTAATGGAGCTTCTACGCAGAGCAAAAGAGCATGACTTTAGCTAGAATTAGAGAAGCATCCTGATGATGCTGGAATTGAGAGATGAAAGATAAGGAGATTTTCAAGAGGCGGGTTAGGGAGACTTCTTTTTTTTTTAATAATTTATTTCTTTATTGGGGAATTAATGCTTTACATTCAACAGTAAATACAATAGTTTGAACATGCATAACATTCCCAAGATTCCCATTTAACAATACAACCCCCACTATTTCATTCATCATTTTTCATGGACCTGTATTCTCCCCTCCCACCCACGCACCCCAGAGTCTTTTACTTTGGTGTAATACTCCAATTCCATTTCAGGTTCGACTTGTGTTTTCTTTTCTGGTCTTGTTTTTCAACTTAGGCCTGAGAGTGAGATCATCCCATATTCATCCTTCTGTTTATTGAACAAAATTCTAGCCAACCGGATACAGCAGTATATCAAAAAGATTGTTCATCATAAGGGAGACTCTTAAGGACTCTGATATGGAGAGGGAACAGCATTTGCAAAAACTATCTGGTTGGGGCTTGGCTTTTGCTGAGAACTAAGAAACAAAAGCCAGCAAATCCAGTGAGTCGATCCACCAGGGAGTCTCCCTCTCCCAGGAAGCAGTAAGGAGGCTTTTCAAAGATCAGTTTACTGGGGGCTGGATGACATATGCGCCCAGTCGAGTGATACATTTCCACATACAAAGACCCAAGTTCAAGTCCTTTCCACCTTCAGGAGGGATGTTGCACTGTTCACTCCCCCTACTCTCTTCTTTTCTCTCTGTGCTATCAAATAAAATAGAAAGAACAACTGCAAAATAAATGGCTGCCAGGAATGGTGTTCATAGTGCTAGCACTGAGCTCTAACAACAACCCTGGGGAGGGGCTGGGTGATGGTGCACCTGGTTGAGTGCACATGTTACCATAACCCTGGTGGCAATAAAATTTTTTTTTTTTAAATCAATGTGTTGTATGACCAATTCTCCCCACTCCTTTACCACACTTCTCTGACCAAATTGACAAGTTAACGCTGTCTCCCTCCTCTGGCAGGTTGTAGGAAAAACACCCAGAGACTTGCTATTCTACAGTTTACTGAAGAAAATATATACATACAATTTCACATGTTGCAGGAGAATACATTCAGGCATAATTTCATTAAACAGATTTTCAGTATTTCGTATAACTTAAGTTTTGCTGTTTGTTTTGAATTTGGTTTGAAAAGAGACATAGCCAGGATAAGCCTAAAGGAAGTCAGAAGCCATGTGTGCCTGGTGAGCTTCCTTCAGCCACTATGTCTACCCAGTATGTGGTCTTACTGAGGATTCACTCAGTTGGCACTGTATATTGAAAGGATCATAGAAAATCCAATATCTAATAGAATTGTATTGATTATTCGGCTTTAACATATATTATGAAGTTTTCCTATTTTAATATAGCTCAGTTTAATATTGCTTAACTTTCAGATACCTGTCTGTGTGACAAATAGTACATTTCCTTAGAGTAGAAGAATCCTAGAGCCAAAACAGAGTCATCTTTAGTGAGACGATGTGTATTGTTAGCAGTCATTAAAATAATTTCATTTTAACACTAGTCTATTAGAAGTAGTTTTTAATTTAATGCAGTGGCCTATTAGGGAGGTAACCATAATACGTTAGAATAGAAAATATCTCTGAACAGCACTTGTCATTAGTAGCAGACACTAAGTTAATGTAGTTAGTAGTTAATGAGTTTGTGTTTATTTTGAGTTGGGCTCCAAAAGTTGCCATGGTGACAGATCAGCCAGAAGCTGTCAGCAGAACAAACAGAAGGCGACTGCTTTGTGCCCACCGGGACTGCTGATAAACCCAACAGATGGACCTCATTGCTCATAGCTGTCTCATCGTGCATCTCATTGTTCTCAGGGAACTTCTCATTACACTGTTTGCTGTAGAGATTGCAAAGAAACTATAAGAATGGAAATTTTCCTAGGAATCACTGATTATTTTATCCAAGTGAATACATTTACAAACATCATATATTTGAATAGATTTAAAATTTTAATGTAGCTGAATCTTTTGATTATATATTATTAGATATGCATGATATTTTAAATATTCTCATGCTATTGTGTGCTGTGTGTTTATGGAAATTCTATGCTTTATTACACAAAAACTTTTATTTCTTAAGTTCTGAGATTCCATCAAGTACAGGACATACTGGTTTAATAGCATCCTGTTGTTGGAAATGGTGCATGAAGCAACTATTAAGTGTATGCACCAGTACTAAGATGCATATGCTTCAGAATTAGGATGTGTGGTTTTAAATGTCACTCTAGGTTAGCATTTACTTATAAAAAGTTATTTCTAAAATATACCAATGGGGGATTGCTGGAGGCATTATTTGTAGAGCACACACGTTACCATGTACAGAGACCTGGGTTCATCCAGCTCCATCAGGACCTGGAGAGAGGAGGAATAAGAGAAGGACTTCTGGATGTAGTGATAGGGGTATGTGGGACTTGAAAGGGAAGAGAGGACTGGACCTGGAAGAAAAAATGGGGCAATTATGTATAAATGTAGACAGATAGTTGTAGAGTTGACAGTTAACCCATGTCTGCAACATTAGGAGAACTGCTGTGGCTTGGGATTGGGGACTCGGAACTCTGGTGGTGAGAACGATATGGAATTATACCCCTGTTGACATGTAATTTTGTAAATCATTATTAAGTCACTAATAAAATAAAAGACCTGAGTTCAAGCCCCCAGTCTCCACCTGCAGAAGGAAAGCTTCATGAGTAGTGGCAGGTGTCGCTCCTCTCCCTCTCTCCTCTTCCTCCCTTTCTCTTTCTGTATCTCACCTTTTATGAGAGAAAGAAAGAAAAAAAAAAGAAAGTAAGATTGGCTGCTGGGAAAGTAAAAAAGGAAGAGAGGAAGAAAGGCTGCTGGGACTGGGGGCATATAAGAATGGAAGTCACAAGCCCCTGTGATAACCCGGCAAGGGGAAAATATGTGTGTACATATACACACACACACACATCATATGAATATGTGTGTACATATACACACAGACACACACACACATATGAATATGTGTGTACATATACACACAGACACACACACATCATATGAATATGTGTGTACATATACACACAGACACACACACATCATATGAATATGTGTGTACATATACACACAGACACACACACATCATATGAATATGTGTGTACATATACACACAGACACACACACATCATATGAATATGTGTGTACATATACACACAGACACACACATCATATGAATATGTGTGTACATATACACACAGACACACACACATCATATGAATATGTGTGTACATATACACACAGACACACACACATCATATGAATATGTGTGTACATATACACACACATACACACATCATATGAATATGTGTGTACATATACACACAGACACACACACATCACATGCTTGCTTATAGTTATGATGAACTATGAGATTCTGATTGAGGATACATATAAGTACATCCAGTTATATAGTATGTGCCTTTGAAGGGAACAATTGTTGAATATCTAGCTCATATCATATACTATGATAATGTCAAAGTGGAGGAAAGATTTGAATGTATTTTTTTTTTTTAAAAAAAAAAGCCTGTGCTCCTAACCAGTTTGGTTAAAACTACTGTTAGAAATAAGTTGGTACAGGGAATTAGGTGCCTACAAAATTATTTCAAAATAAGTTCTGTGCTTTATCATTTCAAGGCCAGAGAGAGGGGAATGTATTCTAGAATGAGCACCCAGAATGATTTCCCCAAGACTCCTCTAGAGCTGCTCCCTAGGAGAATCGAGAGGCCTGTCCTCCTAGTAGTGCAAAACTTGAAGAGCAGTTGTCACTGCTGCAGGAAGCTGCTGGCAGTAATCTCCTTTACTGCCACCAAGACAGTGACTGGGAACTGGGACCCCAAGTCACTTCACCGGCAGTGAAGCAGGTCTGCAGGTGTCTGTCTTTCTCTCCCCCTCTCTGTCTTCCCCTCCTTTCTCCATTTCTCTCTGTCCTATCCAACAATGACGACATCAATAACAATAACTACAACAGTAAAAAAACAACAAGGGCAACAAAAGGGAAAATAAATAAATTTTTAAAAATTCTTAGCATACATGATGGCCGAGGACCTAGTGGGGGTTGTTTCCACTGTTATGTGGAAAACTGGGAAATGTTATGCATGTATAAACTATTGTGTTTACTGGCGACTATAAGATATTAATCCCCCAATAAAGAAATTTAAAACAATTCTTTGCATATTCAAAACTTTGCTGGACCTTCCCTAAGCCCATCTAACACTTTCTTATAGAAGCCAGTTTTAGCACCAAACCTGCTGAGTTGGTTCAACCAGAACCCTGACCCTGACCCTGGATCTGATCACTTCGCTGAGTGGACTAGATTCAATAGATATGATGTCTGAGCACTGACCTGCCTTCAGTGACAATCCTGTTGGGTCAGTTTAACCAGAACTCCCATGATGTTCCCACTTAATGATTGTTCATCTGTTGCCCCTACTTTTTCCTTAGCTATAAACTTGATAGTGCCTATACTTGTTCTGAGTGGAACCCAATCTTTTCCCCACTATAGAATTTTACTGCAGTGGTCCCTGTCCCCATCTCGTGGTCCCGTCTATCCTTAACATTTAAATTTTGAATTATTTTTTTCTTTAACCAAAAGCACTTATGGTACACTTACTGTGGGCAGACACTATTCTTCACTCGTGTTAGTATTCACTCCTCAAGGAACTCTATCCACATTACATTCCCCACGTGCCCATATTTTACAAATAATACAAATGAGGGACAGAGGCAAGGTAACTGACCCAGGTCGTGAGATCCCTAAATGGCAGAGGTTTAAAGCCCAAGCCTGTCCTGGTAGCCACTGTACTGCATCTGCGTAGGAAGGATCAGCGCTAGATTGCATGTGGTGGTTAGTGCCTTGGGGAAGAGCTGGGGTGTTACACCAGAGAAGAGAGAGAGGGATTGGCTACATTTTCTTTTCAACTAGAAAGTGGAAACATGGGGGTTTGTGGATTTGGTCTTTATCCTTCTTATACTGAAGTATTTCTAAATAATGTTTGTAAGAAAAGACTGTCTTGGAAGTATGACTTGGGTAGTTAAATATAATAGAAATGTCTCAGTGCACTGGGCAGTTCATGCCCCTCTCTATTAATTCTTGTATGTGCCCAACTGATACTCTGGTGTGCTGTGTGTGTGTGTGTGTGTGTGTGTGTGTGTGTGTGTGTATCTCTGATTTTTAGTCTCTCTCTCTCTTGTCTCGGGTTCTTTGTCTCTCTCTGGTCTCCTCACCCACACACAAATAAACAGATAAATAAGTCTATCTATAAAAATAAATAAATGTGTGGCCTGGGAGGTGACGCAGTGAAAAAGCTTTGGACTCTCAAGCATGAGGTCCTGTTTCGATCCCCGGCAGCACATGTGCCAGAATGATGCCTGGTTCTTTCTCCTCCTATCTTTCTCATAAAATAAATAAACTCTTAAAAAAATAAATGCTTCCAAATATGTAAGGGTAGGTAAAGAGACTGACACATTTCATGGGAGTGGAAAGAACCACTAGCTAGGAAGGCAGAAAGAAGGCTAGTGGGAGTTGGGCGGTAGCACAGCGGGTTAAGTGCAGGTGGTGCAAAGCGCAAGGACCAGCGTTCAAGGCCCCGGCTCCCCACCTGCAGGGGAGTCACTTCACAGGCGGTGAAGCAGGTCTGCTGGTGTCTGTCTTTCTTTCCCCCTCTGTCTTCCCCTCCTCTCTCCATTTCTCTCTGTCCTATCCAACAACGACATCAATGACTACTACAATAAAAAAAAAAAAAGGGCAACAAAGGGAATAACTAAATAAATATTTAGAAAAAAGGCTAGTGACCATGGGTGATGGTGGCTGGCTGGGTGAAGGGATGCTCTCGGACATGGCAGGTCAAGTGTGAACATTTGAAAAGAAGCCCTGCAAGCAACTTGGGACTTCCTGCCCTAGCTGCAGCTGGCTGTTTTGGAAAAGTAATAGAGGGAATTTATAAACTCTTGGGCCCTATTGTGATATTGTCATCTGAAAATTTCAGCCGAAGGCAGAAAATTACTTCTTTTTCTTTTTAAAGACTTGGATTTCTGTTGTTTGTTTTGTTTTGTTTGTTTCTGTTTCTGGGACTTCACTGCTGTGAGTTGACTTTTTCAGCTAGAGGCAGAGGGGTGGGGTTGGGGTGTGGGGGAGGGAAATAGCCTACAGCATTACTCCCCTGCAGCAGGGACAGTAGCAAACTGGGAAGCAGGCCTGCAGGTATCTATCTCTCTCCCTCTTTATCTCCCCATCCCCTTTCAATTTCTCTCTGACCTAGCCAATAAAATAGAAAACATGGTCGCCAAGAGCAGTGGCCTCGTAGCCATAGTGCTGGCACCAAGCCCCAGTGATAACCCTGGAGGCAAAAAAATAAATAAATAAGTGACTCATGGATACACATAAGCACATGGGCAGAAGTGTGCAAATATACTTGAAAAATAGTTCTGATTCATACAGATGTCTGTAGCTTCCTCCTCCTCCTCACTGTACCAGTGAATTTGACTGTGGTGGAGGCCAGGCTCAAACCTGGGTTGCGCACATGGCAAAGCAGCACACTCTCCAAGTGAGCTGTTTTACTGACCCAAGACTTGCTTTATTAATGTTTTAACATCTCCCTTTTCACCAGCAGGTGTCACCCTCATTTAAATAAAAAGGGGGGGAAGTAAAAAATTTAAAGGAGAGTAACCAAATTTTTCAACTTACTGGAATTCTTTTTATTATTATTAGGAATATGAAACTTGGTTGTCATCTTAATTTTTTTTTCTAAGTAGAGCGTATGGTTTATTCATCACTCACAAATAAAAAACCAAGCAGAAATCCTCATGGTCTTCCTGTGTTCTTACAGTGTGAAAATAGTGGTGTGTAGGGCCTTTACTATTGAAGCTTGACCTTAAATGCTGGCCCGTTGAAGAAGAGAAATGTCAATCAAGTTGCTTTAAACCCCTCATTCTTTGGGATTGACCGACAAGCTTGTCAGAAACTGGCTGTTTGACTTACCTCTAAGAATAGATCCAAATTTTGATATCTTTCCTCAGTTAGCATTATATTAGTTGATTGCTAGTTTCAGAGATGAAAAATGCTGCCTCCTGAAAGAGACACAGCACACCATGCCCAGGTTCCTGGTTTCTTCTTGTTACCCTGCTCAGTGAGGCTTCCCTTCCCTCTCCCTTAGGACCCCAGGTAACACCTCCTGTGAGCACCAGCCACTGCAGTAGCAGTTTAGGCAACAAGAAATATTACCATGAGAACACCACCACCTCATGTCAGCAAAGGTGTCTGTTAACAGGGCACAGCACTTTCTTTGTACCTGGGGCCCCTGATCGCTTGTGAATTTAACTAAAACCTGGTGACACTCTGTTTGTGAGAGATGATGTGCAGTTAGAAAGGTACAGCTCCCATTTGAGAAGGCTTCTGATCTCCAATAGTGATGCTTTTAGTCTCTGTTTCAAATTCAGCCTTTATAAAAACACACGTTTAAACTGAAATGTATTTCAAGGAACATGGCCAAGCTTATTTTTTTCAAGAAGACAATACCATATCTAGACCAGTGCTATTTAGTAGAAATATTATTCAGGCCACAAATGTGAACCACATAGGTATTTTTAGATATTGCTGGTAGCAACATTTTAAAGCGAGAAACAAGTGAAATATCTATTAAAATATTTTAATTTGACATATCCCAGATGTTATTTCAGCATGAAGTCAGGATAAAAAAATTATTAGTGAGGTAGTCCATATTCTTTTCTTTTACACTAATTCTTTGAATTCTGGTGTTTTTTTTATATTTCCAGCACATGTCAATTCAGATGTCAGCTTCTCAGTTAGCTGCATGCGGCTAATGGCTGCCATATTGGGCACTGCATGATCATCTTTCCTCTCTAAGTGACTGCCTTCCAGCCAGTTCCACATGCTTCTGTATCCTTCTGTAATTCCTGCTTCCGTGATTGATTGTTGGCTCACTTAAGTGAGAAACCTTATCTCATGCTTCAATATTTTCCTACAGCAGTCAGCACTGTTCTGGGCTCAGACCCAAGGAATTCTTGTTTGACCTTTGAATTCACTCAGTGTGAAGGCTGACACCTTCCATGGAGCACTGTCCCAGTAGGCAACTGGAAAGGGGAGGCCAGATTAGAGCTATGGGAGAGTAGTGGGGTCAGGGTCTGAGTTCTGTGATAGTAACACAGAGGTGATGGTAAAATTTATCAAACTGGATAACCTCTCCGGAGACTCTAGGACAGAGGAATGAGCCCAACACTTGAAGTCTTATTGTGGCTAGCAGGCCAGTGGAGAAAATAAGAATGCCCATGTTCATCGGGGAAGCAATGACAGAAGCCAGACCTTCCACCCTCCGCAACCCACAACGACCCTGGATCCATACTCCCAGAGAGATAGAGAATAGGAAGGCTATCAGGGGAGGGGATGGGATATGGAGATTGGGTTATGGGAATTGTGCGGAACTGTACCCCTCTTATTCTGTGGTTTTGTTAATGTCTCCTTTCTTAAATAAAAAAAAGAATCCCTGAAGGAAACAGTAAGGAGGGAGGGAGGCAATTCATCCATTGTCTGCTGACAGTCAAGAGTAAATTCTGTCTTAATTGTAAGTCACTGCTGTGATATATTAAAGCACAGGAGTTTCAAAGAGAGTAGTCTAGTAATCTCTACACTGAACATAGTCCCTTTTTGTCAATAGCATTTTACTATTTCATTCATTAATTGTGAGGAAGGTGATTCTCCTAATTAGAGGAAAGACATAGAACAAAGTAAACCAGGGAAAGACCTTAAATCACCTTGTTTTATACATGAGGAAACTGGTCCAAGAGCTGTCACTCAAGGTTAGAATTGATGTATAGGAGAACTGATACTTAGCCCCAGCACTGTAGGCTTTAGTTCTACTTCTTTTTTTTTTTAATTATCTTTATTTATTTATTGGATAGAGACAGGTATAAATCGAAAGGGAACGGTAACAGAGAGGGAGAGAGACACCTGCAGCCCTGCTTCACCACTTGTGAAGCTTTCCACCTGCAGGTGGGGACCAGGGGATCGAACCTGGGTCCTTGCACATTGTAACATGTACGCTCAATCAGGTGCGCCACCACCCGGCCCCTTGGTTCTACTTCTAAAAGACCAACTTGTCCTTTCTACCCTCAATCTTTGTTATATTTCTTTGGCCTGGGTTGGTTTCAAAGAGGCATTACTAGAAGTTCTGGGCAACCAGGAGATAGCTGATGAGTATAGCTCATACTTCGCTGTGTGCAGAGCCCTAGTCCTACATAAGAGCACAAAGCACAGAGTGAATCTCCATGAGCAGTGGGGCAGCAGTGCTGTGATGTCTAGTGTGTGTGTGTGTGTGTGTGTGTGTGTGTGTGCATGCTTTAAAGTTTTTATTATCCTTATTTATTGCATAGAGACAGCTTCCTCCCTGCAGCTGGGGAGTAGGGACTTGAACCCTGGTCCTTGCACATTATAACATGTGCATTCAAGCAGATATACCACCACCCTACCCCTATCTCTGTCTCTGTCTCCCTCCCTCCCTCTCTCTACCTTTCTGAGTGAAGTTGAAAGGAAAAAAAAAAAAGTCTGTTAGGGGCTGGGGAGGACATAATGGTTATGCAAAAGACTTTTTTTTTAATTTCTTTATTGGGGGATTAATGGTTTACAGTCAACAGTAGAATACAATAATAAATTGCATATCATTTCCACACAACAGTACAACTGCTAGCTCCTCCTCTGCCATGTTTCAGGACCTGAACCCTACCCCAGAGTCTTTTACTTTGGTGCAATACATAAAGCCTGAGGCTCTGAGGTCTCTGGTTCAGTGCCCAACACCACCATAAACCAGAGCTGAGCACTGCACTGGTCAAAATAAATTAATTAATTAAACAGATAAATCTAGGAGCACTGGAATTGCATCGATGGAAGATCACGGGGGAGAAACAAACAAACAAACAAAAAAACCTTAGAGTTTGTTGGGGTTTTTTTGTCCTTTACAGTGCCAGAACCTACAAAGACCTGTTCCAGCCAGCCCCAACCTGCCAGTACCAGTACCAGTACTTCCACCAGCACTCTCTCCAGTAGCAGCAATGGCAAACGCACACCTGCCAGTGGCCAGCAGCCAGCTGCATCCCGTTACCTGCCTCGTGAGGTGCCTCCACGCTTCCGCCAGCAAGAACAGAAGCAGCTATTAAAGAGAGGTCAGCCATTGCCTACCGGGACTCTGACCAGTGTGAGCCCTACCCAGGGAGCTGGGTCCACAGGGGTGAGCCCCCCTCCCCTCCCCGGAGCTGGAGCTGGAGCTGGAGCTGGAGCACAGCAGCATCCCAGTAAGCTCCAACCAGGTAAAGCCACACTGAATGGGTGTTCTTTGCATCTGAGGACTGATGTGTTCTTTTCAGCTTGCTTGCCAGCTCATGGTTTTGGGTCCATATTTGCTACCTACATGTATTACAAATAGATGGGTAGATTTCAGTTGCATTTTAAATTTTAATGCTGTTTCTCCCTACTTATTTATATTACTTGGCATATATTTTCAGGCAGCTAAGTTGGTTTCTCATCAGGGACTAAAGATCTATATAACAGTACAAAGAAGTCAAGGCATTATAAAGCGCATGTGGCGCAAAGCGCAAGGACCAGTGTAAGTATCCTGGTTCGAGCCCCTGGCTCCCCACCTGCAGGGGAGTCCCTTCACAGGCGGTGAAGCAGGTCTGCAGGTGTCTGTCTTTCTCTCCCCCCTCTCTGTCTTCCCCATCTCTCTCCATTTCTCTCTGTCCTATCCAACAATGATGACATCAACAACAGTGACTGCAACAACAGTAAAAACAAGGGCAACAAAAAGGAAATAAATAAATATTTAAAAAAAAAAAAAAGAAATCAAGGCATTGGAACTAAAAGAAGAAAAAAAAAGCCTCAGTTTGTGTACACATACACCTTTGCAAGGAAGTGTTTGATGGGGAGTATTTCTAACTAATGTATTCAAACACTTGGTGCAAATCTAGTACCTCCCGTGCTAAGTTCAGGTTTCTGGCCCACCTGCTTCTTGTTGGCGTCCTTGCCTAAGTTAAAACAGTAGCTTTCTCTTGGCTCCCAAGGTTCCTTTGCTTCCAAGTTTCCAGAATGTTGACATACTCTCCTACCATGTTCTTGACCTTGTGGATTTTATACTTAAAATTTTTCTTAAAGTTTTAGAGATAGTGTAAATATTTAGTTGTCATGTTTCTCTGTCAAAGAATCTAGCTAGCAGTTGGCACTGTTTCTAGTATGGAAATGACATGCTGATGATAGTGAAATACATGCTTGTAACTAGAGAACCATGGAGGCTTCTGGTATTAGATTAGAATTTAAAAGAAACATGTCAGAAGTTATATTAATATTTTACTTTCCTGTGCTGCCTTTTAACAGGGAGAATAATTCTAACATGACCTAAACATTTGTATAATAGTAATTCTCAAAACTGTGGCTTTGTGATAGATTCAGAGCAAATAATTTTAAACAACTTTATCATGTCTCTTCAGATAGTCTCGGCTTTCATCTTCCAAATTCCTGGTAGATTAGATGTAGGTCAGTGATTAAAAAAAAAAAAAGAAGAAGTAGTGAACAAATATATCCCCAAATAACTCCCTCAGAGCAACTTTAACAGAGTAAGAGATTTTATAATCAGACTCAAACAACTTAGCGTAGTAATTAATTTAAGGTGCTTATTTACACAAAGAAATGTGATAGCCCTGCTTTTTTCTGGACTTATCTCAACTGTTATGATTATCTGGCAATAACTGTATTTGTGTTCTCCAATAGTATTGGTACAAGATAAATAGAAAATAATCAAGGAGTTGATTCTATAAAACTTCAGCATGAGGGAGTCGGGCAGTAGTGCAGCAGGTTAAGTGCACATGGCACAAAGCGCAAGGACCAGAATAAAGATCCCAGTTCAAGCCCCCAGCTCCCCACCTCTAGGGGAGTTGCTTCACAAGCAGTGAAGCAGGTCTGCAGGTGTCTCTCTCTCTCCCCCTCTCTGTCTTTTCCTCCTGTCTCCATTTCTCTCTGTCCTATCCAACAATGACTACAACAATAAAAAAACAAGGGCAACAAATGGGAATAAATAAATAAATATTTTTAAAAGTATTTTTTAAAAATGGCATGAAAATAATATTCTTATCTCTGTAAATATAATATCCTTCTCCAGAAAATCCTCCCTCATTCAGTATACTTTTAAAAGATATATAGGCTTACCATTTTTATATACATCTCAGCAGGCTAGTGAAACGGCGTAATTGGTTATGTAAATTTCTTGCCTGAGGCTCTGAGGTCCCAGATTTAGTCCCCAGCAACACTATAAACTGGAGCTGAGCAGTGCTCTGGTTAAGCAAAAAAGAAAGAAAAAGAGGGGAAGGAAGGAAGGAAGGATGGGAGGGAGGGAGGAGGGGAGAAAAGGAGGGGGGGAGGGAGAGATGAGAAAACCTCAGCAGATTAAACTAATCTATATAATCTCAACAAAATAAACAACTGAGTTCTGACTCCCAAAGGACTTCATTTTATACCAATTTAATCTCTCCCTCAGTAGTCTCTGATACTGTAGTCATGTGAGTCTAAGTTGTCACCTTTTGTTGATTCGGCAGCCTCTCCTGATTTCCTGGCCTGGCAAACAAGAGTTTCAGTTCTCTGCCTGTCAGAGCCTTCACAGCCATCTGATCAGCATTTTCCCTTCTCCTCCTTTCCCAGCTTCTTTTCTGATTGGGTAGTTCTCTTGGCTACCCTGTCTATCCCAGCCATGCACTTTACTGGCCCTTTCTCTCCCTCCAGATTAGGCCAAGCTTCCTCCATAAGGTCCTGAGACTCTGTCTTCATTGCTCCTCTTAAAGCTGTAAGATACTAAGCCTGCACCGAACAGCCTCACACTCGTGGAACATGGTGTCAGCGACGTTGCTAACAACTCGGTCTTTAGAAAGAGTCTCTACACCCTATTGTATTACTTCGTTTCTCATCCAAAATGCAAAATTTGACCTCGCATAACCTCTAACCTCTGAGGTCCCCACCCTTCCTAATTTTTTATGCAGACACTTCCAAAGAATGTCTTTGATCTTTCCCAGTGAAAGACATTGTCAGTGTTCAGACTGACACAGGGATTGCACGGAAGGCTGGTGGAGTCTAGCAGAGTAGTCAAGAAAAAGCTCGCGGAGCTGCAAACCTGATTCCACTTCCAAAACCGCACCTCCTGCTTTACATTTGACCTCAGCCTCTCTACTTTACGTGCCACATCTCTAAAATGAGGACATTCCACAGGGGTAGATAGCATATAGTTATGCAAAGAGACTCTCATACCTGAGGCTCCAGAGTCCCAGGTTTAGTTCCATGTATCACCATAAGTCAGAGCTGAACAGTGCTCTGGTAAAATTAACTAATTAATTAGTTAATTAATCAATTAATTAATTAAAATGACATTCTATCTTAGAAGATTTTGAAGATAAGATTTTTTTAAATATAGAGTCTTGTCATGGGTCAGTTTCAAAAATTGACTTTTTTATACTGCAGGATCTTTAGTGAATTCATATTCAGATGAAATTCTGTTACTGTATTCAGGTTTGGGGGGGTTGCTGCATTGCCATTTTTTTTTAAATTTTTTATTTAAGAAAGGATTAATGAACAAAAACATAAGGTAGGAGGGGTACAACTCCACACAATTCCCACCACCCAATCCCCATAACCCACCCCCTCCCATGATAGCTTTCCCATTCTATAGCCCTCTGGGAGCATGGACCCAGGGTCGTTGAGGGTTGCAGAAGGTAGAAGGTCTGGCTTCTGTAATTGCTTCCCCGCCATTTTTTAGATACTACTTGAAGTGAAACTTATAACTTCACTCAATGTAATACATAGATATCACTCCTATAGTCTCTTCTTCATTAAAAAGAAAACTAGAGTTTCACTGTTGATTCCATCCCTCTGTCAGTGCTATATGTACTTCGAAAGTATGACTGCAGGGAGTCGGGTGGTAGTGCAGCGGGTTAAGTGCACCTGGCGCAAAGCGCAAGGACCGGTGTAAGGATCCCGGTTCAAGCCCCCAGCTCCCCACCTGCAGGGGGGTTGCTTCACGGGCAGTGAAGCAGGTCTGCAGGTGTCTGTCTTTCTTTCCCCCCCTCTGTCTTCCCCTCCTCTCTCCATTTCTCTCTGTCCTATCCAACAACAATAACATCAATAACTACAACAACAATAAAAAAGGGCAACAAAAGGGAAAATAAATAAATAATTAATTTTAAAAAAAAGAAAGAAACTATAACTGCTGCCCGGAGGTGGCTTAACAGATAAAGCACTGGACTTGCAGGATCCAGCCCCAGGATTAATCCTCAGTGCTATATGTGCCAGAGCTGGTACTCTGTGTGTTTGTATACATCCCCCCCCCCGAATTGAGAGGAAAAAAATTTAATATAGACCAATCCCAGTGAAATTAGAAGTTATTTCAACCCAGCACATTTCATTTTTGTGTCTTTTTCAAATGTATCATCAGTGTGTGAACTTCTTTCCCCTTTGAGTGTGCTTAGTAAAGATTAAAGAAGGTGAAATATTCCTGGAAAGAACTGGTAAGAACTGGAGTCACTATAGTTGTAGCTCTCAAAAGTTGCATAGTGCAGACCTGCTGAAATGTGTGAGCATCCTGGTTTCCCCATATCTAAATGTGATGCCATTCCCCATATCTAATGTTTGCCTGCCTCCTTCACGTAGAAGGAGTGTTACAGTCCTTCCTGTAGTAAGAGAAAACTTTATTTCCACTGCAGTAAGCAGAGAGGTTACAGATAAAATGGCATCTGTGTAGAAATGGGCAAGTTTTTAAAAGAATGAGAAACTGGCTTTACAGTTTTTCTAGCTTTGTAAGTATAAACTTCATATATTTTTATGTGTGAGACAAGTAAAATATAGAGAGGACCCTCGCCTGACAATTATCTATACACCTTGTACTTCCTGAAACAATGTGAGTCAGTAGAACTGTCTGATTCCTACAGTGTTTTGTTCTGATTCACCTTGTGACTTACATTAATCTGCCAAGCCTGCTCACACAGAAAAAGTGCAATCCCAGGTTTTGCCATTACTTAGAGAAATCAGAATGCTACCTGAATACTTTTCCCATTCTTTTTCCTTTTGTTACTCCAAAAGAATAGTCAGAAAGCAGTACCATGCTGGCCTTGAAATCTCTAAGAAAGAGGTGAATATTAAACTTTCAGAATTTGTTTCTTCAAGCTTGCTTTCATCCGTTCATTCACTGAGCAAAGCATGTACTCAGTGCCTAGCGAATAGCAGATGCTGTGAGTGCTGGGATGACCAGTGAGTAGATAATATATTGGTGTTTTGATAGAAGCAAGTGTAGAGTGTGATGGACTCTAGGGTGGCTGAGGATGGGAGGATGCTGAGGACGTCTCTTCAAAAGAGGTGACATGAGCTGAGTTTTGGATTAGCGATGCAAGGCAGATTGAGAGAACAGCCCACACAAAGGTCTGCAATGATAAGGCCCTCTTGATAATGAAGGTGACTTGTGGCTGGGAGACAGAGAGAGCTAGAGAGATTGACTACTAGTTTGGGTTTTTTTGTTTTTGTTTTGTTTTTGTTGTTGTAGTTGTTATTGTTGGATGGACAGAGAGAAATGGAGAGGGTGGGGGAGAGAAAGATAGGCACCTACAGACTTGTTTCACTGCCTGTGAAGCGGCTCCCCTGCAGGTGGGGAGCTGGGGGCTCAAACCAGGATCCTTACGCTGGTCCTTGAGCTTTGCGTCACATACGCTTAACTCACTGAGCTACCACCCAACTCTCAACTACTAGTTTAATAAGTGACAGTATTCAAGCTCCCCATCCTCACCTGTAGGGGAGGAAGCCTTACAAATGGTAAGGAAGTACTGCAGGTTTGTGTCTCTCTCCCCATCTCCCTTTTCCCTCTTGATTTCTCTCTGTCTCTAACCAGTAAGCAAATAAGTAAATAGACATAACTCGCATACAAACGCACTATGATGATCAAATCCAATTAAGTTCCTTTTCAAAGATGTTCCAACAAATTGCATTTGGAACTTATTAAACTAATTTGTAAACTTTATGGGTTGGGGGAGATGGCATAATGGTTATGTAAACAGACTCTCATGACTGAGGCTCCCAGGACCCAAGTTCAAACCCCACCACCAGCATAAGTCAGAGTTGAGCGATGCTCTGGGGGAAAAAGAAAACACAACAACAACAACAAAAATTTCACATAGAAGAAAAAATACATAAATAAAATATCCAGGCCATTTTTGACAAAGAATAATGAGCTTAGGAAATGGAACTATGTTTCTCTAGTAATTAAAAGATGTGTTGCTGGGGCAGAAATCAATAGAGGTTGATGAAATACAATAGAGAGATGAGAACACGTGTATATATGGATATTTAGGTCAGTGTGAGTGTGGTCTTAAAATCACTGAGGAAAAAAACTGGTTCAAATCAATAAAGGACTACAAAATCATATACTAAACAAATAAGGGAACTACAGAAATGGCATGGAATATTTCCCAAGGGTCAACAAAATAGCTCACTTGGCTAATGTGTTGTTCGGCCATGTGCGTGACCTAGGTTCAAGCCCAGCTCCCACAGCCTTGAAGAAAACTTCAGATCTGTGACCTCTTTCACTCTCTGCTTTCTTGATCTCTATGGATGGCTGGAAGGAAGCGAAGGAAGGAAGGAGGGAAGGAGAAAAAAAGGAAGGAAAGAGGAAGAGAGGGAGGGAAATAACGAATGCTTTTCAGATTTGAGGATAAAATTTCTCTGAAGCCATGAAAAGAAAACTTGACAAAATCAAGTATAAAAGTATGTAAACACTTTTGCAATTAAAAATTGGGGAGGGATGGCCGGGTGGTGGCGCCTGGTTGAGCGCACGTGTTACAGTGCACAGGACCTGGGTCTGAGCCCCCAGGCCCCACCTGCAGGGGGAAAGCTTCATAAGTGGTGAAGCAGGGCTGCAGGTGTCTCTCTGTCTACCTCTCTATCAGCCCCTTGTCAAATTTCTGGCTGTCTTTATACAATAAGTAAATAAAGATAATAATTTAAAGAAATATTGCGGAGGGGACTGAAGAGATAGCACACTGAGTGTGACATCTACCTTGGCAGGTGTATGGCCCAGATTCAAGCCCTGGCACCACATGAGAATGCCATAGCACCAAGAGAAGGTCCAGTGCTGCCATGTCTCTCCTCTCTCTCTGTCTCTCCTTAGCTTTCTTAATGAAAAGTGGCCCAGGAGCAGTGAAATCATGTATGTGTAAAACTGCTTTGCCACACACAAAAAAGGAAAGAAATTACAGATATTTATACAAGGCCATAAGTATCCGACAGGGAAGAGAATTCATTTAGTAGAATATTGTTGGGCTTGTGGGTCTGAGGTTCTTAGTTCAGTCCCTGGTGCTCCGTGTTCCAGTAGCACTCTGCTTATTGCTTTCTCTGACTCATGTGAAGTCCTCTGTCTCATATGCAGTAAATAAAATAAATCTTGGGCAAGGGAGATAGCATGATAGTTATGCAAAGAGACACTCATGCCTGAGGCTCTAAAGTCCCAGGTTCAGTCCCCTGCCCCACATAAACCAGAGCTGAACAGTGCGCTGGCATAAAAATAGAAAAATAAAATAAATATTTTTTGAATATCATAAGTGAAATCTGAAAGGAATGCCAAGCATTTCTACATGGCTTCATTCATTCAAAAAAAAGGGGGGGGATTCAGTTCAATAGAAAAAATGGGCAAAGAATGTGGACAGGTAAATCATAAGACTACTGGAAATGAATTGTTATAAACATTAAAAAACAAAACTATTTGTAATCAGGGAAAAAATGAATAGGAATGAAAACAACAGTGATATGCCACTTTTTACTTATCAAATGCTAAGCTTTTTTAAATCCAATTTAGGGATAACAGTACAAATAGTTAACTTGTTTAGTCTTCACAGTGAGATTCCAGAACCCTCCACTGGCCTAGTGAGAGTGTGGGGCAGGGCAGCTCTCACTCAGGTAGGAATGTGTCGTGTATAAATAGATTCACTTTCTAGGGAAGGCAGTGTGCCACAATGTTTTTAAGTTTTAATAAGTTTATTTCCAGGAGGAAAGTCATTGAACATCAGGTGCAATTTGATCCACAATGACCTAACAATAGTCATAACTAATGCCAGATTTTTTTTTTCTTTTTCTATAGAGTCAGAGAGGGACAGAGTAAAAGTGGTTACTGCACCAAAGCTTCCTTCATTGTGTTAGGGGCCAGACTCAAACCTGGGTCGTCACACGGATGGTAAAGCAGTGCACTGTCCAAATGAACTATTCCATCAACCCAGTGCCAGAGTTGTATTTTTTGTTTTTTTGTTTTCTGTTTTTCTGGTTTTTGTTTTTAACTTTAGGTGATCCTTTCTCCTCTTAGCCACTGTTCCAATTGGGGAGCACAACTTTTTGTAGGGAGCATTACCCTTCTCTGTACCCAACATCTTGCTTTACCACATAGCACTAAAGAAATGTGCTCAGGCCCCCAGAGAACAGCCATTTAATTTTTGCTTCCGTGCCCTGTGGAGTTTCAGGTTCCACATCTGCTCTCACTGAGGTGACTTCTCGTGGGCCACGTGCCACCACCACATCAGCCCTGGTGGTTGTGCAGCAGTGTCTGGTTTTGAGCGTGCTGAAGTTAAATTTGTCACATTCTCGAAGGTAACCAAGTTTTCAGTGCTAGCATGCAGCTGTATTGTCTTGGTTGCTGTTTTATTTTATTTTATTATTTATTTTTGTCTTGGTTACTTTTAAGGTTCAGTAATGCTGGTGTCTAGGTGAAATATGTCTAGAAAAAAAACATGTTTTAATTTTTATTATCTTTATATTAAATATTGGATAGAGACAGCCAGAAATAGAGAGGAAGGAGGAGGTAGAGAGGGAGACAGAGACACACGTGCAGCACTGCTTCATCATTCTTGAAGCTTTCCTCCTGCAGGTGGGGACTGGGAACTTGAACCTGGGTCCTTGAGCATTGTAATGTGCATTCTACCAGGTGTGCCACCACCTAGCCCCAAAAAACCTTTTTTTTTTTAATTGGGAGCTACCAAATCTAAATAAGGACACTTTCTAGCAGTAGGATGGGTGTTTCCATTAACAGTTGATGCTATCACTTCACTTTAAATAAACCCTGTGGGCGATACCCTATGGGAAAACATGGGCTACACAGAGCAGCTCAGAAGAAAGGCCTACACTGACTGGAAAGGACCTGAGGGGCGCCCTCTGAAGAGTTTCAGGAGGAAGGGGCCTGTGTGATCATTTCAATTATAGAAAGGAGGGCTAATAAGATAGTTCAGTGGTTGCACACTAGACTTGTAAGACTGAGGCCCTCAGTTCAGTCCCCAGTACCACGATATCCCAGAGCTGAGAAATACTCTGGTTTCTTTCTCTCTCCCATAAATAATAATAATAATATAAAATCTTGGGCCAAATTGTCTCTTCTGAGAGAGAGAAGAGAGAAAAAGGGACACTCAGAAGTAGTAATACGTGTAGGTATGACATAGAAAGGAAATGAAAGCAGGGCTGTAGAAAAAATAGGCCAAAAAATATGTGTGTGTGTAGTTATTGATATAAATAGTTATAAAGTCAGCCCATATCTGTGACCTTGACAGAACTACTGCAGTTTCCAGTGGAGAGGGATGGGGACACAGAATCTGGTGGTGGAAACAGTGTGGAATTATACCCCTATTGTCGTATAATTTTGTAAATCAATATTAAATCACTAATAAAAAAATTTGGGGGGGTCGGGCAGTAGCGCACCAGGTTAAGTGCACATAGTGAGAAGGGCTAGGACTGGCATAAGGATCCCAGTTCGAGCCTCTGGCTTCCTACCTGCAGGGAGGTCACTTCACAAGTGGTGAAGCAGGTCTGCAGGCGTCTATCTTTCTCTCCCATCTCTGTCTTCCCCTCCTCTCTCCATTTCTCTCTGTCCTATCCAACAATGACAACATCAGTAACAACTATAATAACTACAACAATAAAACAAGGGCAACAAAAGGGAATAAATAAATAGAAAAAAAAAAAAGAAACAGTTATGAAAAGACTGTTGTGAGAACCAGCCCAGTGACTCTCGGCCCCTGTGGAGAGTAAAGGCGGAGGAGTGGGTAGAAACACTAAGCAGTGGGCTGCTCTCTCGGGAGAGCAGCACAGGCAGCACCAGGAGACGTCATCTCCACTCACCAGTGGTAGAAGGAAGGGATAGACCAGATTCTTCTCAACCCCAACTCCACATTCTTTCTTTAGATAAGAGCTGCCTGTCCTGAAAAGAGCTACTGATGTTATTGCAAATAAGACATTGGCATTCTAATAAAAGGGCTTAGGGGGAATGGACATTTTAGTTCATGTATTGATTTGGAGGGGAGCTTTTAGCCAGGTTTTTTTTTTTCTAGTGGGGTGCTGGTATGATAAGTGTTAGTATTTAAATATAGTAGTTCCCCTATTAAGGTCCTAGAAGCATGTCATCTTATGTTACTGTTGATTTGGACTGTTTTTTTTTTTTTTTTTTTTTTGCAAAAGTGAAGCTTAACTTCAGCTTGGAACGTTTAAGAGCTTTTATCTTTTTAAAAAAATGTTTTTGTTGTGCTAGAAGCAGAACAATGTGTTGTTTGGAGGGGCTCCTTCATAAACAGAGGCTTTGATTATTATGCAGCAGTGGTTGCTACTTAGAGCTTTTTTAGATAGAAGCAGGAAAGTAATTAAGAAGTTGGACACCTGCCAGTTTACATATGGGACTCATTTAGGGTATTATAGCTGGTGTTGGTGTGCCAAGTGTTTAGGGGTGCTTAGAAAAAGACAGGAAGACGGAGGAATAGAAGACAAAGGCAATACAGAAGAGCAGCCGTTTATTGAATGCAGCCAAGAGGCAATATGCTGTTATTCTTGTTGGCTGACTTTCAAAAACACAGAAGAAAAGTGGCTCTGGAGCTCAGTGGAACTGGGTCCCAAAGTGAAAATGGTCCCAACAATTGAAGGAATGTAAAGAGGAGGGAAGATCGGTTTAGTGTCAGCTACAATTAGATAATCAAAGCTTTCAAATCCTATCCACCCTTGTGTGCGTCTACGGCCATACCACCCTGAACACGCCTGATCTCAAATCCTATCCACCCATGCCTCCACCCTGGTCAAAGGGGCTGAATTGGATACCTCTTGGAGTGGAAAGGGCCAACTCTTACCCCGTGGCGCCTGCAGGTTGCCTGGACCCGGATTCTCTGGGCAGCACCACGGCACGAGGCTCTCACCGTGCAAGGCTGACACAGTGGCACTGAGAGCCCAGACCACCCTAGACGCAGGCATCCAGGCAGCTCGCTGGCAAGGTAGCGTCTCGGGGGGGGGGGGGGGGTTGGGTGGCACCTTTCTGCAGGTCTGACAACCCTGGGCAGCACAAGAGAAGCCAAACAGACCCACAGCAAACAGGTCTGCTTCTCCTGAGTCAGTTATGACCTGCCATCCAGAGGACGAGTGTCAGTTCTGAGCCTTGGGCTCTTGGCTGCAGTTCAGACTTGAGAAAATGGCGTATTGGCAGAGAGCTCTTGCTAAAGATCTGCTGCTGCGAACAAACTGGAACACGGCATTCCCGCTGAGCTTTTCCGCTGCTTTGTTAGCATTCGGTGGACTCTCCCAAATTATGGGGCAAGCTCATTTTGCCCCATTTTATTCTTGTTCTAACAGGTTCTGAACCTGGAAGATGAAGTCTCATTCTACCACTATTTGAGAAGTTCAAAAGGACAATAACTTTATTCTTTCAGACACTTTCATTATTACTTGCAAACACCTTTACTCTCGTTCGGCATTTCCTAGTTCCTTCCATTTGTACATGATAACAAAGGAAATGTTTGAGATTCTACTTACTGTTGGAATTCTGAACTCTAAATACTTGATCCACTACATTTTCACAGCAGTGAAAGTGGTGGAGGCAGCCTTGTCTTTGGCTCTCAAAAGAAAGAAATAGTTGTAACATTTTATGCTTGAAAACCAAGTGGCAAGGGCATTTGTGTTGTCATTAAGCACTTGCAAACATCTGTTCTCAACTGTGGAGAACGTCTGGAATTATTTTTCTATAGTATATACTTTATTGTTTTGTGATTTTGTAAGTTATAAGGACTGTGGCGATACAGAATGAATCATGTACTGTTTGTCAGGGCTAGCTAGTACTAATTACACATTCTGCACACTTGCAAGTATATCTTGTCCACACTTCTACCTGATTAATTTGATACCTAATTACAAAACTGCTTTACTATGTCTTTTAAAAGCTCTTTGTTCAGTACTTTTCCTTGAAACGTGTATATTTATCAGGTAACATTTAGGAATATAAAAATAAAAGGAAGGCTTTTCTCTTTAAACCATGCCATTGTATAATCCTTTTAAATGTAATCACTTAAGACAGTTATGTTACTCAGATTTCTATAGAGACAGCTATTTTTAGAATATGTAAATCATTTGAAGACCAGAAGAAAGGAGACTTTAACATTATGCACAAACTTCATTTCTTTTTTTCTTTTTAGAGGAAAGTATTTTGACAGTTGGGTAATATGGCAGAAAGAATGCTAGAATTTCATTCTGAAAATGCCAATTTCAATTCAGACATTACTTCTTAGAAACCTTTTCAAAGTTTGAGTGCGGTGAACCTCAGTTTGCCTGTATGTACAGTGGACATAATTTCTGACATTCAGTGAAATCAGTATTTATGGAAATACTTGGAACTACAAAGAGCTGTGAAGGATGTGATGTCTTATAGAAATGCTCATTTTTCTTTTTCTTCTTCTTTTTCTTTTTCTTTTTTTTTAATTGCCACCAGGGTTTTTGCTGGGGCTCAATGCCTGCACGATGAATCCAGCACTTCTGGAAGCCATTTTTTCCTTTTTCCTTTTTTTTTTTTTTTTTAATTTAACTTAATTTGCATTAGATAGGACAAAGAGAAATTGAGAGAGGGAGATAAAGGAAAATACCTGCATACAACTTCACCAAACATGAAGCTTCATCCCTGCAGATGCAGAGTGCAGGCTCAGACCCAAGTCCTTGCACGTGGTAATGTGTGCACGTAACCCCATGCACCACTGCCTGGCCCCAGAAACAGACTCATAACTCTTGGGTCTTGCTGTATGGCAGATCCATGGATTTCAGCCCTCAGAAATTCTTGGGCTATACAGAAAAGTTTAGAATACCTAAAAAGAAATCCTCTGGTTCATTTTAGAACTTTTATTCTTTTTTAAGTGTCTGCTCTCAGAAATCAGTTTTTTGTTGTTTTTTTTTTAAGGAGTCTGTGTTAGATAGAGAGAAAAAGAGAGAGAGAGAGGACAAACCATAGTAGCACTATGGCATATGTGTTGCCAAGGATCTAACCTAGGACCTCATATATGCAAGTCTGGCACTCTGACAGCTTCACAACCTCCCAGACCACAGAACTGAGTCATTTCACAAATTTTTTTCAGAGTTCCACTTGTTTAGATTAATTAAGATCTATGAATTGATAGCATAGTCAGGAGTCTTTGGTATCTTTTTTTATTTTTATTTTTTTATTTTCCCTTTTGTTGCCTTTGTTGTCTTTGTTTATTGTTGTTGTAGTTATTATTGTTACTGATGTCCTTGTTGGTGGATAGGACAGAAAGAAATGGAGAGAGGAGGGGAAGACAGGGAGAGAAAGATAGACACCTGCAGACCTGCTTCACTGCCTGTGAAGTAACTCCCCTGCAGGTGGGGGAGTCAGAGGTTCGAACCAGGACCCTTCTGCCTGTCCTTGAACTTTGTGCCACGTGTGCTTAACCCACTGAGCTACCGCCTGACTCCCCAGTCTTAGGTTTCTAAAACGCATGTTACTCAAATGCTTTTGAAGCTATAAAGTTCTTTTTTTTTATTTATTTAAGAAAGGATTAATTAACAAAACCATAGGGTAGGAGGGGTACAACTCCACACAATTCCCACCACCCAATCTCCATATCCCATCCCCTCTCCTGATAGCTTTCCCATTCTCTATCCCTCTGGGAGCATGGACCCAGGGTCATTGTGGGTTGCAGAAGGTAGAAGGTCTGGCTTCTGTAATTGCTTCCCCGAAGCTATAAAGTTCTAACAACGTTATGCTATAAATATTTTTTCATTGTCATTTTAGAATAAATTCTAGTGTCAAGAGGTTAAGCACAGGTGGCAAAGCACAAGAACCAGGACTGGAATAAGGATCCCGGTTCGAGCCCCCAGCTCCCCACCTGCAGGGGAGTCACTTCACAGGCGGTGAAGCAGGTCTGCAGGTGTCTATCTTTCTCTCTTCCTCTCTCCATTTCTCTCTGTCCTGTGTAACAACGATGACATCAATAACAACAATAATTACAAGAACAATAAAAAAAAGGGCAACAAAAGGGTAAATGAATAAATATTTTTTTAAAAATTAAAAAAAAAGAATAAATACTAAAAATAATAATGGTCTAAGAGGTAAATTCACAAGTATGAGGTCCTGAGTTCTATCCCTGGCATCCTGTGTACCTGAGTGACGCTCTGACCCCCCATATTAATGAAGAAATAAAATCTCTGGAGTTGGGCTGTAGCACAGTGGGTTAAGTGCAGGTGGTGCAAAGCGCAAGGACCAGAGTAAGGATCCAGGTTCAAGCCCCCAGCTCCCCACTCGCAGGGGAGTTGCAAAAAAAAAAAAAAAAAAATTCTAGTGTCAAAATATATGGTGATATGTGGTGATAGTAGACTGGTGGTGGTAAGGAGGACAAGGCACATTTAGGGATTACCCAGAACACATCTGTTCAAACTGCTCCTAAGAGGCATAAGATTTTATAGAAAAGTCTAAGTGGGGAAAAGTATGGTAATGAATGGGTTAAGCCTAATTTTTCCCAAGTGAGTTTCAGTTGAACACCTTTACATGCTGGAATTATAGATTCTGCTGTTTGGTTTTAGTTCTTGTTTTGTTTGTGTTTTTGTTTAACTACCTCACAGAGAGGGTGGCAAATGGTGTTTTCAAATAAACAAGTCTGTGTTTGAAAAACAGATACTAAAACCACTTTTGTTTCTTATTTTCAAGGCCTTTCTATAGAGTTTTTTAATCCATCTTCCATCCAAACCATTATATTTTTATTCATTTATTTTTGTCATCACCGGGACTTGAGTCATTTTCCCAGCCTCTCCTTTTAGTTGTCACCTGGAGTTTAAGCTATTTTAAAATCATAAGGAGCATAATTCTAAATTCAGTACAACTTAAATCAGGCAGTGAAAATGTTTTGTTTTCTATTAAGGTTGAAGTTAGTGTTAGCATTTCTTTCTAGTGACAGTGATAACTTTTTAACACTTTTTTCTTTATCCCCCCCACCCTTCCTTCAGAGCACTGCTCAGCTCTGGTTTATGGGTAGTGCTAGGGATTAAACCTGGGACCTCCACCTGCAGGGGAGTCACTTAATAGGGAGTGCAGCAGGTCTGTAGGTTTCTATCTTCCTCTCCCCCTCTCTGTCTTCCCCTCTCTCCATTTCTCTCTGTCCTATCCAACGACGATGATATCATTAACAACAATAACTACAACAACAATAAGAAAACAACAAGGACAACAAAAGAGGGTAAAAAAAGAACTGATTTAAAAAAATAAAGTTCTTTAAAAAAAAAAAAGTTACTCACATGATCATTATTCTATCTCCCAAGCCCTTTCCCTTTACCACCATCAAATTTCAGTTTTTTTTTCCTTTGGAAAACCAGTTTTATTGTCCACCAGAAAGGTTTCTCTTGCTAAAGAAAATTTGAAGAGAAAACAATAGTTACAAAGGTCTAACAGAAGAAATATTTTTTACTGTAGGTATTCATATATTGGGTTGTCAGAAAAGTCATGATGTATTTTTCTGGTTTTTTTCTATGCAAAAATGTATAATGACTTTTCCAACAACCCAGTATTATTTAGAGAAACTATTAGAATTGTGTGAGTTTGTTGTATGTACAGATGAAATTGATTTCTTCACATTTTATTTTTGAGTGATACATATTTCAAATAAAGCCTAAAGAGGTCATCAGAATATAAATTTGGTTGCAGTGTTAGAAATGCATAGTTAGGGAGTAGGCAGTAGTGCAGCGGGTTAAGTGCTTGTGGAGCGAAACTCTACGACCAGTGTAAGGATCCTGGTTTGAGCCCCTGGCACCCTACCTGCAGGGGAGTCGCTTCACAGGTGGTGAAGCAGGTCTGCAGGTGTCTGTCTTTTCTTCCCCACTGTCTCCCCCTCCTCTCTCCATTTCTCTCTGCCCTATCTAACAACAATGACATCAATAACAACAATAACTACAACAACAATGAAAAACATCAAGGGCAACAAAAAGGAAAATAAATATTTTTTAAAAATTTTTAAAAAAGAAATGCATAGTTAGGAAACCATAGATGATAAAGATATAGATCCTAAATACAATTCTTTAGACAATTATAATAGCAAACTTACACAAAATTATAGGAAGATATTAGATAAAGTTACTCTAGGGATCTCAGACAAAAAGACTAGAATTTTAAGAAATACAAAACGGGAGTCGGGAGGTAGCACCGCCAGTTAACCACACGTGGCGCAAAGTGCAAGGACAGGCAGAAGGATCCTGGTTTGAGCCTCTGGCTCCCCACCTGCAGGGGAGTTGCTTCACAGGCGGTGAAGCAGGTCTGCAGCTTTCTCTTCCTCTCTCTGTCTTCCCCTCCTCTCTCCATTTCTCTCTGTCCTATCCAACAACGACAACATCAATAACAACCACCACAACAATAAAAAACAACAAGGGCAAAAAAAGGGGGAAATACTTAATTTAAAAAAAAAGAAATACAAAACAAGTGTTGATGGGGCCCTCAGAAAATCAAGAAGATGTCAATGTAGGGCAGAAAATATTTGTATTAATTCCCAGGAAACAATGACAGTTGACATCAGGTAAAGTCATAAAAATGTAATTAAATCTCTCTAGCCCACAGTACTTTTGATCATGTAAATTAGCTTTTTTTTTTTTTTTTTGCCTCCAAGGTTATTGCCGGGGCTCGGTGCCTGCACCACAGATCCACTGCTCCTGGAGACTATTTTACCCCCTTTTTGTTGCCCTTGTTGTTTTAGCATTGTTGTGGTTATTATTGTTATTGTTGCTGTCGTTGCTGTTGTTGGATAGGACAGAGAGAAATGGAGAGAGGAGGAGAAGACAGGGGGAGAGAAAGATAGACACCTGCAGACCTGCTGCACTGCCTGTGAAGCGACTCCCCTGCAGGTGGGGAGCCGGGGGCTGAACCGTGATCCTTAAGCCAGTCCTTGCGCTTCGCACCATGTGCGCTTAACCCTCTGTGCTACCGCCCGACTCCCCACATTCTTTTAAAGTATATATCTTTCTATTTAATTAAATAGAGATGAAGAGAAAAAAGAGACACCTGCAGCACTACTTTACCACTTTTCCCCTCTGCAGGTGGAGACCGGGGACTTGAACCTGTGCCCTTGTGCATGATAATGTGTGCACTTAACCAGATGTGCTGCTGCCTGGCCCCTAAATTAGCATTCTTGAATACTACTATCTTCTTTCCCTACTGCCCACCCCCAAAATACAGGTTTACTTTTTAAAATATTTACTTAAGAGAGGGAGGGGGGAGGAGAGGAAGCCAGAGCATCACTCTAGCACATGTGAGGATGGGGGTTGAATTTGGGGGCTCATGCTTGAGAGTCCAATAGTCTCCACTTCACCAGCTCCTCGACTCAAATATTGTTAATAACTCTGTGATGCATTTACTGTTCTTTTGTGTTAAAAGAGCTGTGTAGCTGCTATATTATATTGCCACTCTAAATAAAAATTGTAGTGAGAACTTCAGACTGTATTCAAGAATCCATGTGAACTTCATGTTGACACCAGTATGTCCCAAAGAGCCTGAGAATTTGTAGGTTTTGCATAGTTGCATGAATTTCAGAAGTGCTACACTCTTGTTAAGCAGCTTTCCTTATTACGAATGCTTTCAGAGATATGCACGTGCTGATATTCATTGTGAATTTTCTCAGGGAGGGATAGTAGTAGGGAATGGTGGTAATAATTAATATAATTTGGGGGTCGGGCGGTAGTGCCATGGGTTAAGCATAGGTGGCACAAAGCGTGAGGACCGGTGTAAGGATCCTGGTTCGAGGCCCCGGCTCCCCACCTGCAGGGGAGTCATTCACAAGCAGTGAAGCAGGTCTACAAGTGTCTGTCTTTCTGTCCCCTTCTGTGTCTTCCCTTCCTCTCTCCATTTCTCCCTGTCCTATCTAACAATGATGACATCAGTAACAACAATAATAATAACTACAACAATAAAACAAGGGCAGCAAAAGGGAATAAATAAATATTTAAAAAATGCTTAAAAAAAGAATTAATATAATTTGAGAAACACCAACCCTTAGTAAATGGGAGCTAATAAGAAGATAAGTAACTTTTTTGGTTTAAGTTTTTTTTTGTTTTTTTATTTATTTTTTATTTTTTTAAATATTTATTTATTTATTCCCTTTTGTTGCCCTTGTTGTTTTATTGTTGTAGTTATTATTGTTGTTGTCGTTGTTGGATAGGACAGAGAGAAATGGAGAGAGGAGGGGAAGACAGAGAGGAGGAGAAAAAGATAGACACCTGCAGACCTGCTTCACCGCCTGTGAAGCGACTCCCCTGCAGGTGGGGAGCCGGGGTTCGAACCGGGATCCTTATGCCGGTCCTTGTGCTTTGCGCCACCTGCGCTTAACCCGCTGCACTACAGCCTGACTCCCTGGTTTAAGTTTTTTAGCACTTTGCATTCAGAATTTAGAGTTTTCCCCAAGACAAGCTAGAAGTTGATTCATTGATTGACTAGGAAGAAAATCTCATTTTGAAATTGTTTCATCTTTTTCAGATCTCACTCACGGTGGATTGGCAGATCATTATGAGAATCCCCACTGGGGACAGCAGCCCAATTACAGAAGCGAAGCCAACTGCTGCTGGGATAAAGTGATAATAGACAGGACTGATAAAGAGGCGTGGCCTTCCATCACAGGAACAGAGACTGAATCTGCCTCAGAATGTACTACAGACACTGACTCTGCCTCCAACTGTGGCTCAGAGAACAGTAGCATGGCTACAGGGAGTGCCCAGGGCAACTTCACTGGACATACCAAGAAGACTAATGGCAATAATGGCACCAATGGCGCACTCGTCCAAAGCCCTTCTAATCCGAGTGCCCTTGGAGCAGGGGGAGCAAACGGGAATGGAAACGCAGCCAGAGTGTGGGGTGTAGCTGCAGGTTCCAGCTCCGGCCTCACCCACTGCTCTCTTGGTGGTGGGGATGGGAAAATGGACAATATGATTGGAGATGGAAGAAGTCAGAATTGCTGGGGTGCTTCCAACTCCAATGCTGGCATTAATCTTAACCTTAACCCTAATGCCAACCCAGCTGCCTGGCCTGTACTTGGACATGAAGGAACTGTGGCAACAGGCAACCCTTCCAGTATTTGCAGTCCAGTCAGTGCCATCGGCCAAAATCTGGGCAACCAGAATGGGAACCCAGCAGGTACTTTAGGTGCCTGGGGAAACTTGCTACCGCAAGAGAGCACAGAACCACAGACATCCACTTCTCAGAATGTGTCTTTCAGCGTACAACCTCAGAACCTTAACACTGATGGACCAAATAACACTAACCCCATGAACTCTTCACCAAACCCTATCAATGCAATGCAGACAAATGGACTGCCAAACTGGGGCATGGCTGTTGGTATGGGAGCCATCATCCCACCCCACCTGCAAGGCCTTCCTGGTGCTAAGGGATCATCAGTTTCCCAAGTCAGTGGGGGTGGTGGTGAAGGAATCAGCAATTCTGTGTGGGGACTGTCCCCAGGTAACCCTGCCACAGGAAATAACAATTCTGGGTTCAATCAGGGGAATGGAGACACTGTGAACTCAGCATTAAGTGCTAAACAAAATGGATCCAGCAGTGCTGTACAAAAAGAAGGAAATGGAGGAAACGTTTGGGATTCCGGACCTCCTGCTGGTCCCGGAATACTCACTTGGGGGAGGGGCAGTGGCAACAGTGGTGTTAGTAATATCCATGCGGGAGCTTGGGGCCACCCCAGCCGAAGCACCTCCTCTAATGGTGTGAATGGGGAGTGGGGAAAGCCCCCCAACCAGCATTCCAATAGTGACATCAATGGGAAAGGATCAACAGGGTGGGACAGTCCTGGTATGAGCAGCCAGAACCCTGCCATGCAGCCTGGTAGTGAACACATGAACTCCTGGGCCAAAGCTGCGTCTTCTGGCACTACAGCAAGTGAAGGAAGTGGCGATGGTTCTGGCAGTCACAATGAAGGAAGCACTGGGAGGGAAGGAGTAGAAGGACGAAGGCGAGAGAAGGGGATTTTAGACCAAGGGCACATCCAATTGCCAAGGAATGATCTTGACCCAAGAGTTCTGTCTAATACTGGTTGGGGACAGACTCCAGTAAAGCAAAACACTGCCTGGGAATTTGAAGAATCCCCTAGGTCTGAGAGGAAAAATGACAATGGGACAGAGGCCTGGGGTTGTGCAGCTACTCAGCCTTCCAACTCAAGCGGGAAGAACGATGGGTCCATCATGGACAGTACAAATACCTCTTCAGTATCTGGGTGGGCCAGCTCCCCGACAGCTGCTGTGCCAGCGAACACAGGTTGGGGAGACAGCAGCAACAAAGCGCCAAATGGCCCAGGGGTTTGGGGGGACTCAATAAGCTCTACTGCTGTTAATAATGCTGCTGCTGCCAAGAGCGGCCACACTTGGAGTGGGACCGTAAATCAGGAGGACAAGTCACCCACCTGGGGTGAGCCTCAGAAACCCAAATCTCAAAACTGGGGAGATGGACAGAAGTCTAATCCAGCCTGGAGTGCAGGAGGGGGAGACTGGGCAGATTCATCTGTCATTGGACACTTGGGGGATGGGACAAAAAATGGCTCTGGATGGGATGCTGACAGTAATCGATCAGGGTCTGGTTGGAATGATACTACAAGGTCTGGGACCAGTGGCTGGGGCAATGGCACAAATGCCAAGGTGAATCCAGGTACAAACTGGGGAGAGTCTTTAAAACCTGGCCCCCAACAGAACTGGGCCAACAAACCCTCAGACAACAATGTGAGTAACTGGGGAGGAGCTGCTTCTGTTAAACAGACAGGTACAGGGTGGGTCGGGGGCCCGGTCCCTGTCAAGCAGAAGGACAGCAGGGAAGCCACAGGCTGGGAAGAGCCTTCTCCACCATCCATTCGACGCAAAATGGAAATTGATGATGGTACCTCAGCTTGGGGTGACCCGAGCCATTACAACAATAAAACTGTAAACATGTGGGACAGAAACAACCCAGGCATCCAGAACAGTACCACAGCCAACACCACCACCACCACCACCACCAGTAACAGCACGAGCTCGGGTGAAGCACCGCCAGTACACCCAGCCAGCACCCAGCTGACTCGGTCACCGCTGCTTGGCCCAGGTAGGAAAGTCATTTCAGTTACTTGCACAATAAAACAAACAGCTTATTGCCAGTATGTTGTGGTTTTGTAGCAAATGACATTAAAGTAAGTTAAGTGACCTTCACCTTAGAGTGTTGTACTTAAATAGCACCCAAAGGGAACAAAGGGTTCACTTAAAACTTCCCCTCCAAGACAAAAAAAAAAAATTAACCACTTTCAAGAGAAAGGAAAATTCTACATACCTCCTTCAGGAAATTCTGGGGACAAATATTAATTTGTATTTGCTTATAAATATCTTCATTTCCTAACCAGATGGACCAGCGTTTCTGGACCTGTTAGAATACTTGAGGGCTCAGGGACCCAGGGGAGGGCAGCCCATTCACCGGGAGTCTGCAGCACTCCATGGGTAGTTTCAGTGCATAGCGAACACTGAAGTGAAGCTGTTTTCACAAAGTGTGATGTTATACAAGTCACATTTTTATTTCAACTAAAAGAAAAAGGCTGGTGTTAGACTAGAACTGGTGTTGAGTTCCTGCTTGGTATAAAGCACTCTACTAGATCTTGTGGTGGGAAAGATGACAAAATGATGTCGGCTTAGAGCATGACCAAAGGGAGTTTGAATTGTGACAGGGAGTAAGAGGCAGCATGGATCATGAGGATGATATGGGTCAGATTCACCTGGGCTTTGTAGTTGAAACCCTAGCATTTGCCACACATTTCAGACTAAGGAAGTCCATGGTATCACTGCGCTACAGGCATGGAATATGCCCAAGCAGTGGTGAGAACAGGGCTCACCACAAAACAGAGCCCAAAGCAAAGCAGGAACTGGAAAGAGCTTATCATCCCATTTAGGGCCTTCAATCCAAGGCTTTTCCTCTTCCACACAGTCGCCAAGCATCTAGAATCCTCTGCAGAATGGCCTCCACCCCAGCTTACTGTTCTTCTTGCCACTCTGTTAACATCCATCTTCAACCAAGTCTCTTGGTCAACCACCCTCTGATTTCTGTCATTACTCCTATAGTTTTCTACTCTGGAACAATGCATGCCCACCTACATTAATGCTTCTAGAACTAGTACTTTTTTTTTTAATATTTATTTTATTTATTTTTTCCCTTTTGTTGCCCTTGTTGTTTTATTGTTGTAGTTATTATTGTTGTTGTTGTTGTTGGATAGGGCAGAGAGAAATGGAGAGAGGAGGGGAAGACAGAGAGGAGGAGAGAAAGATAGACACCTGCAGACCTGCTTCACCGCCTGTGAAGCGACTCCCCTGCAGGTGGGGAGCCGGGGTTCGAACCGGGATCCTTATGCTGGTCCTTGTGCTTTGCGCCACCTGCGCTTAACCCGCTGCGCTACAGCCCGACTCCCTAGAACTAGTACTTTTATCTTTTTACATGCTTTTGCACTGTTAGATATATGATGTACAGCACGTAGGTGCTCAAGCTACAGCAGGGTACAAGTAGGAGCTCTGTCCTCCTTGACTCTCTAGTTGGACAGAAAGATAAAACACTTAGATGGTTGGAAGATGGCGCCAAATAGTCTTGGCTAGGAAAACAGCATCTAAGGTGGCAGTCAACCAAAGCTTAGTTTCTGAGGTGCCTAGGGTGAGGTGACCTTGAATAATAAATTGTACTAAGTGTTTCAGGTAGGACTAGCATAAAAGGCTGAAGACCAAATCAGAGGTGGCATATCTGGGGAACAGAGAGAGAGTTCAGAATGGCTGATGCTTGGACTAAGTGTTGGAGGTGAGCTAAGAAGCTGGAGGGCGGGGTGGAGGGGCAAAGCAAGGTCAGACAGAGTCCTGTAGACCAGATAAAGAAGCTGCCACTGACACAGAGTCATTACACTGAATCTGTTATTCTGGCCCTAATTTGCTTGTGCTTACCGAGTTTTGGTCCTGACCCAAGCATTGTTTCACAATGAGAACAGAGCTCATTACTTTCAGGAACATAGGCGATGATCTGGCCTACCAACTTCCTAGCCCATTACCTCAATCCATGCTTTGAGCAAATAAAAGTAACTGTCACCCCTTCACTCCACTTCCCCTCATAGCAGTGACAGTACACTGGTTCTACTTAGTCCATTCCATTCATTATCAGGAATAGAAACCCATGGTCCTCCTCTCATGGGCTGTAATCCAGGTAGTCCAGAACAATAGTGAAAGCAGCAGCAGTATCAGAATGACAGGCTGTGGTTATCTCGTGTCTTCAGAACTTCTAAGGTTGGCTTTCATATATCAACTGGTATTCTCTACTCTAAACAAAACTATACCCTCATGGCTGTCTGGTGAAGCCTCTGCTGATTATGAATTGGATGATTTTGCTTTATACCTCTGCTAATTATATAAAATCTGTATTTGTGTTGTACTTTGAGCTGTTTTAAGTCATTGATCGTTACCAATGATCTCTGCCTTACAAACTATGTTGTTTTGAATACATTTTGTTTGTTTTTTACTGAGAATGTCTCAGTGGTGTAATGAATGCTCCATATGTACAGTATCCTGGGCTTAAACCCATCCCACCCCCCAAAAAAACCAAGCACTTTTTTTTATTATTGTTATAGTTATTGTTGTTGTTGATGTCGTTGTCATTGTTGGATAGGACAGAGAGAAATGGAGAGAGATGGGGAAGACAGAGAGGGGGAGAAAAAGATAGACACCTGCAGACCTGCTTCACCGCTTGTGAAGCGATTCCCCTGCAGGTGGGGTGCTGGGGACTTGAACCGGGATGCTTACACTGGTTCTTACGCTTTGTGCCACACAAGCACATGTTTTTATATCCACATTTATAGAATTAAATGCTATATATTTGTCTAGTTCTTACTATACTGATGTTGGCTTTTTGGTGAGCTTAAGAAAAATTGGTAATAATTTAGAAAATTCAGGATAGCTTTGCAAACTGGATTATTTGGACCTGGTTCAACCCTTTTCTGCATGTGGAGCACAGTGACAGCCTAGAGAAATGTCCTTGTGTTTATCTTCTGGTCAGCAACTGTCAACTGCCCGAGAAAGACTTCAGAGGTTGTTGACTTAACACAGGCGTCCAGGAGCGCAAGCTAGCACAGTACAGCCCCTCGCCATTGGGGACTAGTGTGACTGAGCGTGCAGGCAGCACCTGCTGTCTTGGGCCACGCTGTGGTGAAGAGCTGTTGATCGTGTGAGAATCTGTCTGTCGTTTTGACAGCTCATGAGACATAGCCAGAAATGGGGACGTGCAAGCATAGTATTTACTTATACTCCTGAGAAACTGAAGACACTTAGCGCCCTGATTAGAAATCAAAGTTCTGGGGTCCTAGAGGTAATGCAGTGGGTAAGGAAAAGACTTTCAAGCATGAGAGCCTGAGTCCAATCCCAGCATCCCAACTGCCAGAGTGATGCTCTGACTCATTCTCTCTCTCTCTCTCTCTCTCTCTCTCTCTCTCTCTCCCTCTCCCTCTCCCTCTCCCTCTCCCTCTCCCTCTCCCTCCCTTCCTCCCCCCTCTCTCTCCCTCCCTCCCTCTCTCTCTCCCTCCCTCCCTCCCTCTCTCTCTCTCTCTCTCTCTCTATCTCTCCTCTCATTAATAAATCTCTTTAAAAATACAGTTGGGCGAGTTGGGTAGTTGCACAGCGGGTTAAGCACACATGGCGTAAAGCGCAAGGACCGGCATAAGGATCCCGGTTCAAGACCCCTGGCTCCCCACCTGCAGGGGAGTTGCTTCACAGGCGGTGAAGCAGGTCTGCAGGTGTCTGTCTTTCTCTCCTCCTCTCTGTCTTCCCTTCCTCTGTCCATTTCTCTCTGTCCTATCCAACAACAACATCAATAACAACAATAATAAAACAACAAGGGCAACAAAAGGGAATAAATAAATATTTAAAAAAGTTAAAAATACAGTTAGGGTGAGGGAGGAACTCGAAAGGACTTATTTATAAATATATTTTAAGAGATATACAATCTATATTAAGCACAGATCCAAGTTAGCATTGTTCACTTTAGTAAGCATAAATCAGAACTATCAGTATTTGTTATCTCCCAAGCACAGTAAAGGATGTTTCCACATATGGCAGCAAACCCCTTCACTCACAGAGGGTATATCTCCACATGAGGCGTATATCCAAATCCCTGTTTAAAACTTGAGGGGAGTGAACTAAAGACAGAGGCAGTAGATTAGCATGTTTGCTTCATGTCTGTGTTTTCTAGCTTAGCCACAGCCAAAGGCAAAGGTTATGTGAGCTAGTTGTAGGAGAGGCATATGACCACTCAGTAGAATAAAACTTGGAAAAAACTGGATTGGAGACCTGCCCCTCTGTAGGTAAAATATTAAGTTCTGCCGCTAAGGAAATAGCTCAACTGGTAGAGCACTGGACTTGCATACCTGAGTTTCCTGGTTCAGTCCCCAGCATTGCTTATACCAGTGCAAAGTGTGTGTGTGTGTGTGTGTGTGTGTGTGTGTGTGTGTGTGTGTGTGTGTGTGTGTGTGTTACTTAAGAGCAAAAATTGGGGAATGTTTTTTTTTTTTTTCAGTTAACCTCCCTTCCTAGGAACTTACCTGCTCCTTTATTATCCTTTGTGGAAGAATCATACCAAAAAGGAGAGTCACTGCAGAGGGAGTGAATCAGCATGATGCTATTAAGCTCAACTCTTTCCACACCATAACTGCAGAAATAGATCTTACTGACTTCTCTAGCCAAAGCATGGCTATTTTAAGTACCATGCAGTAGTTATAAAAGCAGCAGTGATCTGAGCCATCACACTATTGTGGATAGGGGATTTCCTCTGGGCTTGGGTTTGAGAGGGTTGGTAAGAAAGAATGGAGTTGGAGGAGAGAAATAGGGTTTGAAAGTCCCTAAAGTTGTAGGAGAAAAGCCCCTTAGCCCAAGAACCAAGGATAAAGCCAGCAATTCATATACATGAAGATTTTTGCCCAAAACATGTCCAACTTAAAATAAACTTTTAAAGTAATACTGTTAAAAATATAGTCCCTGGAGTTGGTGTATTGCACCCAAGTAAAAGACTCTGGGGTAGGTGGGGAGGAGAGTTCAGGTCCTGGAACGTGATGGCAGAGGACCTAGTGGAGGTTGTATTGTTATTTGGAAATCTGGGAAATGTTATGCATGTACAAACTATTGTATTTACTGTCGGCTGTAAAAACAATCACCCAATAAAAAATTAATTAAAAAAATACTGTCCCCCACCACATGTCATTATCACAGACCACATTTAAATTCTGTCAGTGCAGCCACTGAAGTGACTTAGTGAGTAAAATATAGAACTTGCTTGCAAAAAACTCTAGGTTCAATCCTCCTACCATATAAAACACGCTCTAAAAATTCCAATTAAATAAATTATTCCAATATATTCCAATTAAATAAATTCTGTATTAATGTACTGAAATAAGAGCTCCTTATTTTCTAACTTTCACCCTTTGTGATGACCAAAGAGGCAGATAGAGGAAGCTCTTCTGTGAGGCTAATAAATAGCCTGAAGCCACATGGCCAGCTTCTGTAGAAGATTCCTTATCTGTAAACTCAAATTGAGTCCCCAAAATCTGGAGCAGAAGTGTCAGATAGTTGCCTAGGAAAAAAAGCCTTCTGAGGAGCAAGAGACTTTGCTATCAACTGAGCAAATTCTTCTGCTTAAACATTCAGTATATAAATACTATTTTAGTTTCACACATGACAAATTAATTTTAATGAAATTCTGCTGCAACTACCAGTTTCTGCCATGTCCCTCCATGGGCCAGCATCCAACCAAGCATTCTAATAAATTGACATTTAGTTTGAAAACCATCAATGTAAGCAAAATTCCATCTCAATATCCAAGTCAGTATGTACATATGCTTAGTTATTTTTTTTATTTATAAAGTGGGAACACTGACAAGACCATAGGATAAGAGGGGTACAGCTCTATGCAGTTCCCACCACCAGAACTCCATATCCCATTCCCTCCCCTGATAGCTTTCCTATTTTTTTAATTTAAAGATTTTTATTTATTTATTTATTCCCTTTTATTGCCCTTGTTTTATTGCTGTAGTTATTGTTGTCATCGTTGTTGGATAGAACAGAGAGAAATGGAGAGAGGAGGGGAAGACAGAGGGGGAGAGAAAGACAGACACCTGCAGACCTGCTTCACCTTCACCTCCTGTGAAGCGACTCCCCTGCAGGTGGGGAGCCGGGGGCTGGAACCGGGATCCTTACACAGGTCCTTGCTCTTTGCGCCACGTGCGCTTAACCCGCTGTGCTATCGCCCGACTCCCTCCTAATTTTTTTTTGTTTGCCTCCAGAGTTATTGCTGGGGCTGGTGCCTGCACCAAAATCCACTGCTCCTGGAGGCTATTTTTCCTTTTGTTGCCCTTGTTGTTTTTTATCATTGTTGTGGTTTTATTGTTGCTATTGATGTCGTTGTTGTTGGATAGGACAGAGAGAAATCAAGAGAGCAGGGGGAAAGATAAGACACCTGCAAACCTGCCTCACTGCTTGTGAAGCGACCCCCCCTGCAGGTGGGGTGCTGGGGGCTCGAACCAGGATCCTTCAGCCAGTCCTTGTGCTTTGGGCCACATGCACTTAACCTGCTGCGCTACTGCCCGACCCCCAGCTTTCCTATTTTTTAACCCTCTGGGAGTATGGACCCAGGGTCATTATGGGGCGCAGAAGGTAGGAAGGTCTTGCTTCCCCGATGAACATGGACATTGACAGGTCGATCCATACTCCAAGCCTCTCTCTCTCTTTTTCCCTAGTGGGGAAAGCTCTGGGTCTGTAATACCAATGTTTTAAATGTATGAGAAAAATTTGCCCTGCCTCTTATGGATAATTACAATTCTTTTTACTTTAAAAGAATCTGTATAAAATTAACAAGAATACGAAATTCAATCTAGTAATAAACACTGAACAATGAAGATTATTTTAGTAGTATTTATTTAACATACTCTTTTATTTATCCATTTTTTAATTGGGAGGATTGATAAATACACCTGTGGATACATGTGTAAAATTTCTCAGTTCTATGCATAATACTCTCACCCCCTAACTTCTCTAGCCAGAGCATTGCTATTTTAAGCAACATGCAGTAGTTATAAAAACAGCAGTGATCTAAGCCATCACACTGTTTGTGGATAACCCAGTTCCTCCTCCACCATCCTGTACTAAGACATGAAAGCCCCACCCGTCCTATACTTTGGTGCAATACGCCAAACCCAGTCCAAGTCCTGCTCTGTGTCTCCCCCTTTCTGTTTTTATTTCTCAACTTCTGTCCATGAGATCATCCCATATTCACCATTCTCTTTCTGGCTTATTTCACTTAACATAGTTCCTTCAAGTTCCATCCAAGATGAAGTGAACAAAGTGAATTTATTATTCTTAATAGTAGTATTCCATTGTGTGTATATGTACCACAACTTAGCCACTCATCTGTGTTGGACACCTAGGTTGCTTCTAAGTTTTTGGCTATCACAAATTGTGCTGCTTCGAACATAAATGTACACAGAATTTAAATGGGTGTGTTTGATTACTTTGGATATTTCCCTAGGAGAGGGATTTCCAGGTCAGAGGTTAGATCCATTTCTATATATCTGAAAATATATTTCTATATTCTGAGAGTTCTCCAGACTGCTCTCCACAGGGGTTAGGGGACATTCCCACCAGCAGTTCAGGAAGGTTCCTTTGCTCCAGCATTTATTTACTATCCTTTCTGATATATGACATTCTCACAGGATGAAGTGTTGTCTCATTGTTAGCTTTATTTGCATTTCTCTGGCAATGAATGACGTGGAACGTTTTTCATGTCTGTTGGCTTTTTGTAGCTCTTCAGTAAATATTCTGTCCCCATTTTTGGATGGGGTCATTTGTTTTGTTGTTGTTGTTGCTGCTGAGTTTTGTGAGATATATATATCTGCATGTAAAGATCTTCTTCCATTCTGTAAAGAGTCTTTGTTTGGGTGGTGGTTTCTTTTGCTATGCAGTAGCTCATCAATTTGATGTAGTCCCATTGGTTTATTTTTATTTTTGTCTTCTTTGAAGTTGGACTTGTGTCATTAAAGATACCTATAAAACTTAGATGGAAAAAAATTCTGCTGATATTTTCCTCTAAGTATTTTAGAGTTTCTGGTCTAACATGCAGTCCTTGATCCATTTGAAGTTCACATTTGTGTGTGGTGTAGTGGTTCCGCTTCATTCTTCTCCACGTTTCAACCCATTTTCCTGGCATTGTTTGTTGAAAAGACTCTAAATTCTCCATTTAATATTTTGGACCCCCTTGCCAAAAATTACATGTCCACAGGTGTAGGGGTATTTAACATATTATATCAACTGCAGATACTTGATTTGCCTCAAAGTACCCTTTCAGTTTCTCTCTGAAAATATCTAAAATAAAAATAAACTGTTTCTTGGGGTTGGGCGGTAGTGCAGTGGGTTAAGCACGCGTGGCAGAAAGCGCAAGGACCAGAGTAAGGATCCCGGTTCAAGCCCCTGGCTCCCCACCTGCAGGGGAATCGCTTCACAGGCGGTGAAGCAGGTCTGCAAGTGTCTATCTTTCTCTCCCCCTCTCTGTCTTCCCCTCCTCTCTCCATTTCTCTCTGTCCTATCCAACAACAAATGACATCAACAACAACAGTAATGACCACAACAAGGTTACAACAACAAGGGCAACAAAAGGGGGGGAAAATGGCCTTCATGAGCAATGGATTCAAGGTGCAGGCACTGAACTCCAGCAATAACCCTGGAGGCAAAAAAAAAAAAAAAAAAAACCTGTTTCTGCACACTTTTACTTTCTTTGAAATAAAGTTTGCACACCTAGAAAGGTTGTTTTAAAAATAACTAGCTATAATTAACATCGTCTCAGTAGTAGCACTTAGTTTTGACATAGTTGAATAATTTGTAACATTGCCTTTCAAAGAGTTGAAAATAAAAGAATGACAAAACCAATTTTAGGTGGGTTTTTTTAATTCCCTGAGGTAAATGAGTACTTTTTATAGCTGGTTAGTCCTTAGCAATATCTAGATAATTTTATCATCCCAAACATCCATTATTTCTTTTTTATTATTTATTTATAAAATGGAAATATCAGCAAGACCATCTTGGATAAAGGGGTACAATTTCACACAGTTCCCACCCATCCCTTGAAAGCTTTCCTATTCTTTATTCCTCTGAGACATCCGTTATTTCTATCAGCTATACCAATTCTTCTACCTTTGTTCCTTCAGTTTGTAAAACTACTCCCGATATACATCATTGTTTTCTGTGTAATTGTAGACAGCACTAGAGTTAGAAGTGACTTATAATAACTGATCAGGAGGCACTTCCCTGTTGTTGATAATAACCTACATTATATATTGCTCAGCATGGATTGATTCATAAATTACATTTTGGCTACAGAACCTGCTGTATTTAGTCATAAAATTAGTAAGTGTCCATGTCCCTGTTGACATGGTAATATCCATATTGTGATCAAATAATTTAAATTTCATGGTTCACTATGTGCATCGTATGCTTTGGTTAGAATTTTAAACACTCACATTTTTATCTCTGAAAAACTGTCTGTGTAACTTAACGGGCACAAACCATTAACATGCATGGTGTCAAGTGAGCTGATGAGCAGAAAGTAAATGATCAGAATTGTTTTTCATCTTTTTTCTTTATTGGGGGATTGTTTTACACTCGACAGTAAATACAGTCATTTTTACAAGTATAATATTTCTCTGTTTTCCACATAACAATACAACCCCCACTAGGTCCTCTGTCATCCTTTTCCAAGACCTACACTCTCCCCCTCCCACACACACACCCCAGAGTCTTAATACTTTGGTGCAATACACCAATAATGATCAGAATTTTGACTGAAGTTCCCATATATAACAAGTTTTTTTTTTTTCTCACCAGAGCAATGCATAGGAAGCCTGTGCCAGTTACCTCTTCTGTGTTTGTGTGCCACCACATTCACGCACCAGTCCTGACCAGAACTCTGTGGTGTCAGCACTAGACAAAGGAGCCAAGGAATATTTCCTAAACAACCCCAGGAATCAGTGTGCTAGAATAGTCTCTAATTCCTCCACTCTTTTCCCATCATTTAAGACAATACCTGCCTCAGCTCTTTCTCCGCTCACTGAGGGGTGCCTGGAAACACCTGCCTTGTCTTCTCACTTGATCTGACTGAGGTTCACAGTTCACACTTAACTCTGACACAGGATTAATTTTTTTTTAATTAATCCTTGGGATTGATGTACTCACCAAATAGAGCACATGCCTTGCCGCATGCACCACCCAGGTCTGAGCCGTTGACACTAGGCGGGACAGCTGTGCATGTGGGAAGCTCTGGTGCTGTGGGATCTCTCTCTATCTGAAGTTAAAAGCATGAGAAGAGTTGACCCAGGAGTGGTGAGACCACATGTGCCGGAGACCCTGGCCCCACAGAAATCAGTAAATACTTCCTGCTAAGTGACAAATACAGTGAATTTAATTGTCCTTAATACTTAGTAAACTTTCAGTTTAAGTGGACATAAGTTGGAAGTGAGAAAATTACACATTTAAAAGCTGAATAGATCTGCTTAGAGTTGATGTCATCTCCTTTTTTTACTTTCTGCTGAAGAGTCATTGTAAAGACAGTGTCTCGGAATTATTCCAAACTTGAAATTACCATTGTTACTTCTCTGATTTACTTTTAAAATTTTTTCTCTCATCCTTGGTGCCCTTTTCAGTGTCCTCAGGCTGGGGAGAAATGCCTAATGTTCATTCAAAGGCTGAAAACTCTTGGGGAGAACCATCCTCCCCGTCTTCCTTGGTTGATAATGGCACAGCAGCATGGGGCAAGCCACCCAGCAGTGGCAGCGGCTGGGGAGATCAGCCTCCAGAACCAGCAGTGACATTTGGAAGAGTTGGCGCTCCTGCTACTGCCCCAGCCCTATGCAAACCAGGTAAGTCTCTGGTCCACCTGCCCTGGCTTCACAGTGTAGGAGTCAATCAGAGGATTTGATCTAGAGAGCTACTATTTTTTTTTTCTTCACTTCTTGTGTGTGATTAATAACAGGCTACAGAATTGTAAGATTCCAATGTGTAGTTCCATACCACACGTACCAGGAAATCTGTATCCCCACCCTCTCACCTCCCAAAGATAACCACCATAGTTTAGAGAGCTACTTTTGATTGAATATCAGGAGTTAGTTCTTAGGACAATGTCCTCATTTTATTTGCACTTTAACTAACATTAAATCTAATTACTTTTTTTTTTTACTGTGTCTAATGGTAGACTACAAAGAAGCTTTTAGCAGAAGCTTATGAACTCTCCTTTAAAAAGTACAAAAATCTGCCGTAAGGATCCTGGTTCAAGCCCCTGGCTCCCCACCTGTAGGGGAGTCACTTCACAAGTGGTGAAGCAGGTCTGTAGGTGTCTATCTTTCTCTCCCCCTCTCTCTCTTCCCCTTCTCTCTCCATTTCTCTCTGTCCTATCCAACAATGACAACATCAATAACAACAACATTAATAACTACAACAATAAAACAACAAGGACAACAAAAGGGAATAAATAAATATTTTTTAAACAATACAAAAGTCTAAGTAATATAGCCTATCTGCCGGATACTGTTACTAGCAGCCACTCCTCACTGCGCAGTGTTGCTGTGCGCGCTGCCTTCAGTGGTCTGAGTTGCTGTCGCACCGAGCAGAGTCAAGCCTGCCATTCTCCTTCCTGCTTAGGCTCTGAAGACATTTATTACTTCATAGCAGTCTGGTGCTTCTCGCCTTGTAAACACACTCTACTTTGGGTTCTCTGGATTTGTGCTTTGTCTTTTTAAAAGAAAAACTGTACTACATCTTCCTCCCATTGTCTAAAAGTGTAGTAAGTTTGCATGTAAAACACACATTCTTTTTATTTTTATTTTACATGGAGCCAGGGCCTCATGCATGCACAATGCTGCTGAACAGCCTTCAACTCAATTTTTTTTAAGTCTTTAATTTAGAGAGAAAAAGGGCAGAAGAAGGAAGGAGAGGAAGAAACATAAAAACCCAGAGATGTTCCACCATCCATGGAGTTGGTTTAGGTGCAGCTCATGATGCCTCCCATATAATGAATGGCAGGGTTTGAACCCAGAACCTTATTACATTAAGATATGTCTTCTGGGAGTCAGGCAGTAGCACAGTGGGTTAAGCGCACATGGCACAAAGCGCAAGGACTGGCATAAGGATCCTGGTTTGAGCCCCCGGCTCCCCACACGCAGGGGAGTCGCTTCACAGGTGGTGAACCAGGTCTGCAGGTGTCTATCTTTCTCTCCCTCTGTCTGTCTTTCCCTCCTCTCTCCGTTTCTCTCAGTCCTGTCCAACAACAATGACATCATCAACAACAATAATAACTACAACAATAAAACAACAAGGGCAACAAAAGGGAAAATAAATAAATGTGTAAAAAAAAAAATCTGCTAAAAAAAATTTTTTTTTAAATGTCGGGGGTCGGGTGGTGGTGCAGTGGGTAAAGCGCATGTGGCACAAAGCGCAGGGACCGGCGTAAGGATCCCGGTTCGAGCCCCTGGCTCCCTACCTGCAGGGGAGTCGCTTCACAGGCCAGGCAGTGAAGCAGGTCTGCAGGTGTCTTTCTCTCCCCCTCTCTGTCTTCCCCTCCTCTCTCCATTTCTCTCTGTCCTATCCAACAATGAACAACATCAACAATGACAATAATAATAACCACAACAAGGCTACAACAACAAGGGCAACAAAAAGGGGGAAAAAATGGCCTCCAGGAGCAGTGGATTCATGGTGCAGGCACCGAGCCCAGCAATAACCCTGGAGGGAAAAAAAAAATGTCTTCTACCTACTAAAATATATATTCCTATAAATATCCAGATCTTATTTACTAAGAGGAATTTTGTAATATTCAGATATATAATACTTATATTAGCATAAATATAACATTGCTCAAGTCTGATATTAAAAATGTTAAATTTTGACTGTAGTAAATTCATGTTTTCTTTGGCTGTCACTGGATATCCTAGTCTTTGCACATGGCAAAGTGTATGCTCAAGCAGGTGCGCTACCACCCAGCCCCTGTGTCTTATGTCTTAAATGTAATTTTATTAGTTTTGTGTTTTCTTAACTGTGTTAACACTGGATTATATACTCCCAATATCTACCATTCTACTGGATTATTTAATCAGTTCTTCATACATTTTGTTAAAAATCCAAAGGGTCAGAGAGATTCTAGGTATTTAGAGTCTTTTCCCAGTTTGAAGAAATACATTGTTTTTATCATTTGTCATTGGCAGCCCAATTATGTGTCTGTCCATGTTGTATAAGCATCCTGTTTTCATCATCCAACAGCCTCCAGCTCATTGTGCTGCCACCTAGCTCTGGTCTTCCTCAAGTTCTCCCAGGAATTGAAAGTTTAAAGTAAATGTCATACCAAAAATAATCTTGTATTTGAATAAAAGAGAAAAAAAACAGCCTCCTAAAAATCAAAACTCAGTATTTCACCTATAGTTTCCTTTGCTAACGCCTCAGTCATCTGTGTCCCATTGCCTTGGGAGATTAACAGGCCCAGCCACCAACCTGCACTATTTCTTGTGATCCCTGCTGAGTCACATGAGGTCATGTTGGGGGGGCCACTGATTCATGTGACTTTTCTGCAGGTTTGGATTAAGCAGTGACTAAAACCACAGGAAGGACTGACATTTCTGGCTTTACATTATACTAGCCATCTTTGCCATGTAAAGAGCACCACTTTTTCCTTGGGCCTCCTAGATTTCACTTTAGATTGTACATACTTCAGCATGGTCTAGAAAACATTAAAGGAATTTGGAACAGCACAGACTACAAGTAGATGGAGTGGGGGAAATTCACATACATATAAGTATGCATTGGGTATGTAACGGGGAAGTGGAGTAATGAACTCGATTACCGCCCACCTCTTTTTTTAAATTTTTTAAAATTTATTCCCTTTTGTTGCCCTTATTGTTTTATTGTTGTACTTATTGTTGTTGTTGTTGTTATTGATGTCATCATGGTTGGATAGGACAGAGAGAAATGGAGAGAGGAGGGGAAGGCAGAGAGGGGGAGAGAAAGATAGACACCTGCAGACCTGCTTCACCGCCTGTGCAGCGACTCCCCTGCAGGTGGGGAGCCGGGGGCTCGAACCAGGATCCTTATGCCAGTCCTTGCGCTTTGTGCCATGTGCACTTAACCCACTGCGCTACCACCTGACTCCCAGCCCACTTCTTTTGTCCTTCCTCCCCTATATGACATGAGTGTAACAGTATTTGCTTTAGGGAAAGTGGAATTGGTAACTCTATTCACTCTCTTTCCAGCTTCAAAATCTATGCAAGAAGGCTGGGGCAGTGGTGGGGATGACATGAACCTCGGTACCAGTCAGTGGGAAGATGAAGAAGGGGGCATGTGGAACAATGTTGCCTCCCAGGACAGCACCTCCTCCTGCAGCTCCTGGGGGAATGCCCCCAAGAAAGGACTCCAAAAGGTGGGTGCTACACAGCCCCTACAATCCAGAGGTGCTTAGAAGCACATTCATGTGTGGTCCAGGAAGTGGCACAGTGAATAAGACCTTAGACTTTCAAGCATGAGGTCCCGAGTTCAGTCCCCGGTAGCACATGTACCAGAGTGGTGTCTGGTTCCTTCTCTCTCTCTCTCCTATCATTTCTCATGAATAAATTAAAGAAGAAGAAGAAGAAGCACACTCATTTACTGGTGGTATCACTAATTAATGGTAAAAGTAACTCTCCAGATGCTCTGAGGACCCTGTGACATTCCAAGGACACTTTAGGGGATTCTTGAGGTCAAAGCTTCTTCATTATGAGAAGATTTAATCTCTTCCACATGTGCTCTCTCTCCTAAACCTAGGGTAGAAATTTACCAAAACTGCAGACTGTTGTCATCACAACAAAGCAAATGCAGAGAGAGACAAGAGATACCAGCTGCTTCTGTTAGGGCAGAAAAACAAAAGATTTGCAAACATGTACAATGCAGGTCTTCTCACAATAATAAATAAATAAAAACTTTGGAAGATGTATTCTGGAGCCTGAGAGATAGCTTACTTGGTAGGGTGTGCACCTTGCCATCCCCATAGGCTGAAGTCCTGGCACCAGTGGGAGGTAATGTGGTGCTGAGGGAAAGCTCTAGTGCTGTGGTGTCTCTCCTCTCTGTGTGTCTATTTGAATGAAAAAGCAGCTTGGGAGCAGTGAAATCCACATGAATGAGGCCCTAACTCTGCAAAAATAAATCAAGACTGTTGATAAGGAAGAGACGCGATTACAGGCATTCAAGAGAGAGGTCTTTTAGTTAGCAGTTGGTCTGGCAAGTAATCCAATGAGTCATGGGACCAGAAATACCAAACTGGTAAATTAAGCAGCTGAGCAGTGGTGAAGTAGCCCCCTCCCTACCCCTAGAAGACTGTTTCCTGAAGGAAAGAAAGGAGAGAAAGCCTGTTAAGCAGTGTCACTCCATACTCTATTCATGGCAGGCTGAGTTCCTGTTTATAAGATTTCATTTTATGCTGTAGAGATCAGTGTGCTACTTGGCCATATGCAGTGCCAGGAATTGGGCCTCAGCCACATGACATCCACTGTACTACTGAGCACCTCCCAGCTGCAGACAGTCTCAGCTTTAACAGTACTGTTAAGAACATGGGCCAGGGGCGGGGGTGTTATGTGAATGCATCGCTAGAGTTCTTGTAGTGACCTCCTCCTCAGTTACGCTTGCTGTCTTTTTGTAGCTGACCTCTCTCCTTTTCTCCTCACCTTTTCCCTCATCAACTTTTTCCCATTTCTTTCCTTCTAGGCTATAACAATGCATACTTAATACAATTTTGTTCCTTGTTTCATTTTCATTTTGTCGGAACTAACATCTTACATTTTGTCATCTTTTAGAATAAAGCATATAAACAGGGAACAAAACGTAATTTTTAGTAAATGTCACCTAGTATTAGCACAAGGCCCAAAGGGATCATTTGTTGTGATTATTTGGTAGTGGAGGTACTACATAATTCGGTAGTGGAAGTACCACATATTTGTGATGAACTAAATTCATTCTTTGGGAAAGAGAAGAAATTTGTCTTGTATTTTATGTTTTGTTTTTTGGCAAGTCTTGCCCATGTAATTTCACTGCTCACAGGCCAGCTTTTTCACTCAGATAGGGAGAAAGAAGGAAAGATTTTACAACATTGGGCATCCTCCAGTGCCATGGCACCTTTCCTGGACAAACTGCATGGCAAGGCATGTAAACTGCTGTACTATCTCCCTGGCCCTTATCTTGATTTTTGAAGTCCATAAATTATACACATGACACAACCTACAGAGACACCCTGAAGCAGGCATTGCTTTTGCTACAGAATAATATTGCCAGGGACTTTGTGAGGCATAGCATATTCAACATCCAGTATGGAAAGCTGTCACCACGAGTGTAGGCATATTCCATTGCTGCAAGAAGTGAATTAACAGTGTGACTCATGAACTGTCCCCTTTGTCTACATTTTATTCTAGGGCATGAAAACGTCTGGCAAACAGGATGAGGCCTGGATCATGAACCGGTTGATCAAACAACTCACAGACATGGGCTTCCCGGTAACTAGTGTTTTTTTTTACTGCTCCCCACATGTACCCTCCAGTGTATGGCCTAACCATACTTTATCCATATTTGTATGTGTAATGAAAGAAAACGTTTTTGACGTATGCAAGTTTATTCAATTTTGAGGACCCAGGACCTTATACATGTGCAATTTTACCACTCCTGTGCCACTTTTTCATTAAGACAGAGATTGAAAGAGAGAGAGAGAGAGCGAGAAGAGGAGACATCACAGTACTGGCACTTCCCCCAGTCTTTGCCACTCTCGTGGGATACCAGGGCTTGAAGCTGGTCTCGTACATGAAAAGCCAAGCACCCCTCCCACCCCCCATGAGCTGTCTCTGGCCCTTATGTGTACAAATTTTAAAAGTAAATTTAAAATATAAGTAAAGCCCCTCTACACTCTGTATTTAAGGGTTTGTGTTTTTGGAAGGAA